>NW_028274821.1:60040105-60343135 GCF_037043125.1 Eumetopias jubatus
ATCCCGCCCAACAGGCCAGAGCAGGGACTCAGTTTGACTCAAGTCAAACTCCCTCAACCCCAAGGCCAGGAAAGACTCTTTCTTCCCCACAAGCTGCTCCGTGAAACTGACAGCAAGACCCCACCAAGGCTACTAGACCATGGAGACCCAGGTCTGCTCACATATGGAAGAGATGCCCCCCTTGGCTGCCAGAGCTCCAGGCCCCCTTCTGGGTGCCACCACCAGGCCATGTTGCTCCGGGGCTCACCAGGCCAGACAGAGAGTGGGCTCATACCCTTGACACGCACCCCTTCCCGGGCTGTGGCCCCTTGCTTTGGCTGTCATTTGTCCAGTGACTGGGAACCGGGAGCGAGGGTATGTCATTCATAGTCCAGTGCCTGTGTGTGTGCCTGGCAGCCCCGCGGCCTCACCTTCCATCTCTCCTCATTACGGCACATTACGGGGAGGTGAAGCAGATTAACCAGAAAGCACTGAGTCAGTCATTACCCCGCCACACACTCGCCCGCAGGCCCCGCCTCAGAGCCGACACAGACACAGGCCCGCGGTTGCGTCCGCGCCGTTCTGAAGGACACTGCACAACAAGACTGCTAGGAACGGGGCCCTTGCAGGTTTCCTCCCCGCCGGGCCCCATCTCTACATGAGCCTATCAGACCTGTCCCCCAATGTTGCCTCCTCTGTACCACCTCCCCGCACCCACCCCATGCTCCCGACTGAGGCAACCTCCCCACTCACCAGGGAACACAGAACCTTCTCTGTCGCCTTGCAGGTTCTGAATCCACGTCATATTGCCCCTGGGAGACTGTGGGCAGACAGAGCTGATGCATGACTCATCCCTCCACCCCGTGGGTGCCTGGTACTGTGCCAGCCTCATAGCCAGCATGCAAGAAATACGTTGGATAAATGAGCATATGAATGTCTGAGCGAGTGAGTAAATACATGGATGGCTTCTGGACTTCTACCAATTATGAAGCCCTACAGTCTCTGCCCAAATTTCCTGGTCATTCCAAGTTAAATGAAATATGATACAGATCTGAGTTTCCATGAGAATCACGTGAAACACGGAGGGAAACCCGGTGTCTAACACTGAACATCTGCATTAAGTTAACAGGAGCTTAACATAAGCACCGGAGGCTTCATGCGGTAGAGGCCAGACTGAGTGTAGAGGCCTGAGCCCTCGCTCTTCACCACTCACTTGCTGGGTGACCTCGGACAAACCCTGTCCCCTCTCGGGGCCTCTACAAGATGAGGGGGCTGACAGCTTGCCTCTGCAGTCTCTGCTAGCTCTAAAATCACGTGACCTTGTCAGTGGTTAAAAGATAAATTTTCTCCCCGATTCTGGAGGGAAAGGTAGGCCACATCCAAGGGTCTCCTTTTCTTTCTCCTCCTGCGTCAGATGGAATGTGGCTTCGGCCATCACTCAGAAAGTCTGTTTGTGATGGAAACAGACTTTTTTTCCTGAAAGCTCAAGATCTAGAGTGTGTGGGATCAGCTCCATCCAGCACATAGGACCACCTTGCTCCCGGACGAGATTTCACTTGTAGGAGAAAGACCAAAGTCTCAACCACAGTCTACAAGACCTGGCCCATCTCCCCAACATCACTGTCCCCTCTCCCCCCGCCCCTGTGCCCTGAAGCCGAGCCACGCTGGCTCTCTTGGCTCTGCTTCCATTCCTCACTCCTGCCGTGCCCCTTCTTACCTCAAGGCCTCGCACTTGCTATTCTGTCAGGCACACTCCTCCCCACCTCCACATCCCTTCTCCTGGGTCTGCCCTACACCTCAGGGCTCAGGCCACTGTGGCCTCCAGGCTGGCTCAGCCTCTGCTTTATTCTTTCAACGAACCTCAGACATCCCCACCCCAGCACCTAGGACATCTGCAATCCATGACCTTTCGGGTTATTCTTACTGATTGTGGTTCTTCCACATACCTGTAGGCTCCCTGAGGGCAGGTCCAAGCCTGTCTTGTTCACTGAAGTACCTAGTGCCTGGCTCCATGCTTTGCACATAGGTGATACTCCTCAAAGTTTGTTAAGTGAATACATGACTTGCTGTGTGGCCTCAGGCAAGTCTCTCTGCCTCTCTGGGCCTGAGTTTCCCCATCTGAAAACAAAGTGGCTAGATGGTCTGAGAAAGCCCTCACAGGAACTGCTCAGACAGCCAGACTGTCATAAGATGGTGGCCCTTGAGGCTTTGCTCAGTCCTCACTACTCAACATCCCCTCTGGCATCCTTCCCCTCCACGGGAGCTTGTGCAGACAGCCTACATGGCTTTGAATGGTTCTGTGGGAAAACTTCAGAAGTGCCATCTAATGAGCATGTACAGGAAGCTCAGCGAGGACACCATTCAGTGATGGCAGAGCAGCCCGACCAGTCATGCCACTGCCCTCACCCCCACCCCACCAGGCTGGCCGGGGAGATAGAGGCACCGAGGCAAGAAGCCACCAGAACCCCAGACAAGTCCTCCTGACCCTGTGGGAGGCTGCAACTATCCAAGTTTGGCCGAGAACAACGAGAAGCCTGCCTCGGAGTAAAACCTGGCATCCTCGCCCACACCCCACCAACCGCCTGGGGAGGGCAAGCCAAGCCTGCGTCCAGCCGGAGGTCCAGCAGGCAGTGAGTCGTGGGGCATACCTGCTCGGGCTTGATGGGCTCTGTGGTGGTGAAGATGTCCGAGTAGTGCTGCCTCTCAAACACGCGGTCCAACACCTCCAGCTGCTGCTGCGTGAACAGGTCTCCCCGCATCTGCTTCCGGAGGAAATCTCTGCCCGGCAGTGAGTGACCGTTGGGCACTGGAGATTCCTGAATACCTTGGATGAGCAGGAGACACGAAGGGGGAGTGCAGGTTACACGAGTTGCTGAAAAACGGCATGTCCGACAGTGAGACTGGGAAGAAGGCCTGAGAAACCCCCACACCCACCTCCTCCCCTGACAGGAGAGGAAACAGACAGGGACTCAGCCAAGAGGCTCCTCAGCCAAGGGCACCCTGCCAGTCACTGTGGAGCCAGCCTCCCAGAGCCACGTGCCAGGCACCACACCAAGCCCTTTTTATATGCGTCATCTCATCCGAAACTCACAATGACCCCACGGTAGATAATATGTCCCCCGTTTTGCAGATGAGAAAATTGAGGCCTGAGAGGTCAAGTAATTTGCCTGAGGATTGGAGCTCAGGTTGACTGGGAGTCTTTTTTTAAAGATTTATTTATTTATTTGAGAGAGAGAGAGCAAGAGAGTGTGTGGCAGGGGGAGAGGGGCAGCAAAGGGAGAAGGAGAAGCAGACTCCCCGCTCAGCACGGAGCCCGACTCAGGGCTTGATCCCACGCCCCTGAGATCATGACCTGAGCTGAAATCAAGAGTTGGACGCTGAACTGGCCGAGCTGCCCAGGCACCCCCCTGAGTGGGAGTCTTAATCACCAGGGGCCACTGCCTCTTCTAGACTGAAGCTCCCCACCCCTTGAAGGTACAGTTCCGTCCCAGAGCTGATGACCTCACCCAGGACATTTGCCACCACACCACATGACCAGTCAGTAAAGCACTGTGCCGGGACAGCTATAGAGAAATAGCCTTCACACGATTCTGGTGGGAGCCCATTGGTCACACACCCATGATAGACAATTTGACAAAGGCTATCAAGATCACAAACGCACATTTCCTTTGATAAAGCAGTTGCACCTCTGAAAATGTATTTTACCGCTGGACTCACGCATATGGGAAGTGATCTATGTACAAGGTTCTAGTAGCAAAAGACTGGAAACAACACAAGAATTGATTTGTAGGGGCTGGCTAAATAAGTTATGGTGTGCTCGCACGGTGGAATACTGGGTGACTACATAAAGGAACGAGGACTCCCGCTGTGAGCCAATATGGAAAGATCTTCGGGATACACCGTCATATGAAAAATAAGCCAGCTACAGCGCAGCATGTATAACGTATAACCTCCTGTGTAAGAAAAAGGAAGAAAATAAGACTTTGTGTGCCTTTTGTAATATATTGCCAAAGGAACTCTGGAAGGCACCATGAGAAACACTGAGAGCGCTCATTCTTCCTTTCCCGGAGGCAGGAGGTGAAGGGAGGGACACTCCTCATAGCATGCTTTTTGTTGTGTTTTGTCTTACTGCAGAACTTTCAATGTACTACTGCCTACTCAAAAACATGAATTATCAAGAAACTACAGGATCAGATGTATTGTTAGCTCTTCACACTGTTACAGGCTCTGGGAATGATGCTTACATTTCAAATAAAGTATTATGAATTACCAATAAAAAAGAATATTGTGGGGCAGGGGGGCGGTGCCTGGGTGGCTCAGCCGGTAAAGCGTCTGCCTTTGGCTCAGGTCATGATCCTAGGTCCTGGGATAGGGCTCCCTGAGCAAGGAGAAGTCTGCTTCTCCCTCCCCCTGCTCAGGTGTGCTCTCTCTCTCTCTCTCGCTCTCGCTCTCTCTCTCCCCCCCCAAATAAATAAAATCTTAAAAAAGAAAAAGAAAGAAAAAATCGGATGAAATATTTTTGGTGAGCCTTGAGCTTGAACCATTCAAAATGAAAGACAGCAAGGAGGGAAAAGTTTCCAGCAAGGAAATGGCCTCCAGGGCTCTCATCCCCAGGGGCCCTCTAGGACCCAGCTGTTCATGCAGGGCTGACCTCATGGACCCAGGTACGCATGCAGGTCTGAGCAGACACTGCTGGACCCCAGGCCTCTGCCTTGGCCATTGGGAAGCCCCAGGGGAGACCAGCACTCATCAGACCTCTCGCTGGCAGGTGCCCTCACACAGGCCTTGCCCGAGTCTCCCCCACATCCCATTCTGCCAGCACATGTTGCCCTAGACTTCATCCATCATGCCATGTGAGGAAGGAGGCCAAACCAAGGAGCTTGAAGCAGTGGGGTGCTGGTGTCACTGAGATGCTGCCAAAAGTGGGTGTTTCCCCAACTGTCCTGTCTGGGGGCAGATGCAATGCAGGGTCTGACATTTGAGCAAAGACATCGCTGTGGGTGTTCCCATGAATACTGGCCTTCTAGAGTCCTTCCACGGAGGCTGACAGCTCCGAGCACCCCAGGATCTCTATAGGAAGGGCCTTCGGAGGCAGCTCATAAAACCCCGAGAAAACAGATTGCACCTCCATGTTGACCCAAGAGGATTCTTTCCGTAGTATAGGCTACAGCCTGAATGACCAGATACCCCAACACGTGGGCCACGATGGAAGCTGGTCTCGCTGGCTGATGTCCTCCAGCCTAGAGTTTGGGCCCCTCCTCTGGCTACCTATGACACAAGTCTTCCACAAGACTGGTCCCTGTTCCTGCCCAGGGGACATCATCCTCCGAGTTCCTTTTACCATCATGGCCTATCCCCGTGGGGACCATACCTACAAGGGCATCGAGACTAGCAGAATGTGGGAGCTCAGAACCCTGTCCATGCTCTCCCATTGGTTGGCACCTGCCAAATGACCCCATTATCAAAGGTACACACGCACAGGAGGACACTCATCTTGCTCCTCCTCAGCTACTGCTCTGGCCTGTCATCCTGGCCCCAGTCACTCCTACTGAACCGTGACCTTGCCTGGGTTCCCAGTGCTCGCATCGAGTTTCTCCCTGTCAGAGACCACACCCGCTCTTAAAAGACTTCTCTCTGTCCACCAACTTCACTTACACTCCCCAGCCGCAACCTGCCAGCCAGGCCCAAACTCCTAAGGAAGGGTCCTTCCTGTCAGCCAGTCCCTGATGACTCCCACCAAGGTTTCACTCTGCCCCCAGTTGGGCAGTGCCCACCTCTTCCCTCCGCCTCAGGCTGCTCCATCAGACACGCTGGCCAGGCCGTCCTCCCCCAGATGTCTTCAGGCTCGATCCCTCCCCCATGGGGTTCACAGAACTGGGCTCTTTGCACAGCTCAGAGTTCTAGAAGGGCACAGCTTCACTCCCACTGAGGACGCTGACAGTGGCTCTGCGGAGGGCTCCTGTGGGCAAGGTCACCGTCTGGTCACTGAGTAAAGGCTCAGGGCCCATGGCCAACTCAAGTGTCTGCACCGGAGGTCCTTGGAAGCCCAGCTCTCTGAGGATAGGTTCACGTTCTCCAAGCACAGACAGCCCAGTGGGGATCCAAGCCATCTTTTAGGAAGAAGAATTACTGCATCCTGCTTTGGCTTTCTGAAAGTCAACCACAGCACCCATGGGCCAAGTCTGGGAGAGGGTCCAGGCTGTCTTGGTGACCCAGAAACTCCTAGTGGAGGACAGCGAGCTGGAAAGAGCCACCTCCCCAGGCGTGTGCCGCTGTCCCTGCCCCTCCAGCATCCCCCTTGCTTCTCCATCGGGGAGGGAGGTGAGGTAGGTCTACCTTGTCACTCTGCACTGATGCCTGACATTGGTCATTTCCTGAGGAGGCTGGGACACTTCTACCCATATAATCACTCATTGAACAAATACGGATGAAGTGTTTACTCTGTACCAGGTGATGTTTGGAAAAAAACAACAGAGGATACAGTGATGACTAAGACAGACCCCTCTTTTCAAACTAGAAAGAGCAGCTCGCTTTGGTAGATACTCACACAGACATATGGCTACAAACTGTGGTTACTGCCAAGTAGAAAAAGTGTCTAGAAACACATGCACAGGACTATGGAGAATGAGGAAGAGTTGTGACCGCGCAGGGAGGAGTCAGGGAAGTCTTCCACCAGAAAACAATGTCTGAACGGAGAGTGGAGGACAAAGAGTCAGCTGGGCAAGGGGGGTGGGGGTGGGGAGGGCGTGCCAGGCAGAGGAGGCCCCCCACAAAGGCTTAGACATGAGAAGGAGACAAAAGGCACCGGACGGTGAGGGGAAGAGACCCCAGGGGATGGCGGAGAGGCAGGCGGGGGATGGCCAGGCAGCCCCGGAGCCCACAGAAGGCCATGGGGAGGATCTGAGTCCTGTCACAGGAGCACCACCGGACCACGGGAGGGGCTGGGGAGCAATCACCCTCCCCATTTCTCAGTCCCAGTACCTGAACTGCCCGTTCCTTTAGGTTAGGCTGTGCCTTTGAAGCCCTGCTCCCAAGCCTCATCCTTTGGCAAGACTCAGGGCTGGCAAGGTGAAGTATGCACTAGTGCGCATCTGAATGTGATGCGCGGAGTCAGGCAGTCACCCACAGGTCATCCACCCGGCCGCTACGGAAGGGAAGCCATTCCCGCTGCACATGCGCACTGTTGCCAGGACAGACGCAGCCTGTGAGCACGCGTGCCTCCTCCTCCAGGATGCCTCTCTTTCTGCTCCAGCTGCTTCATCTCCTACTCTTTGGGCTCTGACCACTTTCTCCCTTTTCTTAGGAGTCAAGCCCACCGGGCCCCTCACTCTGACACTGCACTATTAGCTACCTCAGGGGAAGCCGCAGTTAATTCATCTCTGTCTCCTCCATGGGGAATATTTGTGGAATAAATGAACAAGTCAGTAATAACTGTGATGACCACCTTCATTCTGCAGGTCTGGTCTGCAAATGCCAGCATCCCTCTATCTGACCTCATTCATTCAATCATTCATTCTTCTCTCTCTCTCTCTTTTTTAAGATTATTTATTTATTTATTTGAGAGAGAGAGAGAGAGCACGAGAGAGGGGAGGGTCAGAGGGAGAAGCAGACTCCCCGCTGAGCAGGGAGCCCCATGCGGGACTCGATCCTGGGACTCCAGGATCATGACCTGAGCCGAAGGCAGTCGCTTAAACAACTAAGCCACCCAGGCGCCCTCTCTCTCTCTTTTTAAAAGATTTTATTTATTTATTTGAGAGAGAGAGAGAGACAGCAAGAGAGCACAAGTGGGAAGGAGAGGGAGAAGCAGGCTCCCCCCAGAGCAGAAAGCCCAATACGGGGCTTGATCCCAGGACCCTGGGATCATGACCTGAGCCGAAGGCAGACGCTTAACCGACTGAGCCACCCAGGCGCCCCCACTCACTCTTCCCTTAACCAACCTTAGTGAGCAGGTGCCACACTAATGCTGGCATCAGTGATGGACAAGAGCTGGCCTGGCCCTGCCCTCATGGACTTCTGTTCAATGGAGGAGGCAAATGTTAATTGAAAAATAATCAGACCAGAAAAGGCACACATGTCAACCAGGATGAAACCTCCGACAAGTGGCACCTGGGTGGCTCAGTCACTTGAGTGGCTGCCTTCAACTCAGGTCATGATCCCAGGGTCCTAGGATCGAGCCCCGCGTCGGGCTCGCTGCTCAGCAGGGAGTCTGCTTCTCCCTCTCCCACTCCCCCCTGCTTGTGTTCCCTCTCTCGCTGTGTCTCTCTCTGTCAAATAAATAAATAAAATCTTAAAAAAAAAAAAAGTCTGACAAAAAGAGGCCCAATTCTTAGGCCAGGGACACAGACAACCTGCCTCTGGGTACCACACATAGTGGGTGCACAGCGAGTGTGAGTCAAACAAACCAATTATATGCTCGGATATAGCTACAAAAATGAATACCCGAAAACCATCGCTGGCACAAGGGCAGGTCTGAACCTCCAAGTCTCCCGTGGAAGTTTCCATAGCATTTCTCATCTGTGTTGCAAAGATGCCATCTGACTTCACTGGGGAATGTAGTCTTGGAGACAAGCTACAGAAACGCTTGGACCCATTTTATTCCAGGGAGAAAAATCTGAACTTGCAATGTGAATGGTATGCTTAAATATATGGACAGACATGAGCCAAAGTACAAAGGTATACGGGGGGCATGGTATCTTTAAATCTTTTTTTCTACTCCAAATCAAATAATATGTAATAGACCCAGTGCTGGGCTTAGTCAACCATGGCTCGTAGAATTAACATTCTGGAAGCTAGCTTCAGGGGAGCAAGGGGCAGGAAGCCCCGTCTCAGAGAGCAAAGAAATGCTGGCTTTAAATTTCAGGTTAAACCAATGTTATTCACAACCCGGCTTTGAAGCTAAAAGCTTTACACACTTGGGTCTGGTCACGCAAAGGGGGAGGAAGCAAAATAGCCTCAGATTCCCATCTGTCAAGAGAAAGCTGTCTCTTGTGTGTCTTCAAAGATCATAAACCCATTGCGTTTTCTTCAGAGCACAGCAGATTCAGGTTTGCATTCTTCTTGAAGGGTTCTGGTTTGTTTCTTTAAAAATTGTCATGTACTTTATGTCTGCAAATGCTCACTGGGAGGGAAAAAAATAAAAACAAACAAGAATCTCCATGGGCCTCTGGGACGCAACCCTAGCCAAAGGGAGTTCCAGGAAGGGAGCCTGGAGCCAGTGGGTCAGTCTTCAGCCTTTCTCGGGTCCATTTCTCTCCAGAACCCAGCCAAAGTCAGAGCCCTTACAGAACCCCCTCCATCCTCCCAGGTGCTCCCCTGCATGGCAGGACAGAGGCAAGGCCCCGTGGGAAGAGGGTTGAGAGCCCGCAGACGGGGGTTCTAGCTCCAGCTCTGCTCTGACGTGCTGTGTGAGCCCTCTCTGGGCCTCAGGGGCCCTATCACCCACCACGGAGGCTGAGTCAGTCATTTCTAACCATTTTTTCCTCCAAAATCCACCTAGATTTTGTCTATTAAATAGTATTACATGAGCATTAATTTATTTTCCCATTTTGGTTGTTCTGTACAGTCTTTGTAGGGCAGACCCCCACCCCCTTGCAATATCCATTTCACCCCTAAACAGTTGCCCAAGCCTACCCGGGGCACCCTATTCTCTTTGCCAATACTTGGTTTAGGAACAGACATGTAGGTAGTGGGCGGTTGCTGGGGATTTCTGTGAGGAAGTCAGAGAGGAAGAAATCTCATTCTTCTTCACTAGGATACATTTGCCCTTAATCTTTTTGAATTTGTGAGAAGTCCCAGATCCCATTACTGCTTTATGCACTACAATGCCCCCCACCCTTACCCTAGGGTCCGAGGTCTGCTCCTGATCTGGCCGGCAGGGCTCCATGGTAGTGACACCCAGCCAGTCTGCTGCCTCTCAGCCTGGTTCTCTGACACCCACCATGCCCCCAGGCCTGCCTCCCCCAGTGAAGATGCGGCACAGCCAGGTCTTGGCACGTCAGACTCCAGAGGTTGAGTAACTGAGGTCACTCAGATGGAATGTGTGCCTAGGCCTGGTACCTGCAGTGTTCTCTCCACTCCCCTTCACCCTTCGGGTCAGCCACTAAAACTAACACCCTCCATTTCCTCATCTATAAACGGGGACCGTGGTCTGCCGGACAATCCCTGGGGCTTTTGTAAGGATTAATGAGATCATCCCCACAACGTGCCTGGCTCAAAGTTAGTATCCAACCCACATTAGCTGCCATCACCATCGCTTTCACCACAAAAACCCTTCCAAGGCTTCCTCAAGAAGCCCCAGCCTTCCGGGCCTCCATGGTCCGCCCCTGCAGTCAGAGTCACCCCCCAGTCATCCCACAGCACCATCCCAGCAGGCTTTCTCCTCGTTCCTCATCCCTCTGCTGGCTCGCCTTCACCCCTGCCCATCAAGGCTCAGCCTAGAAACTACCTCGTCTCTGAAGCCTGCCTCTAAATCCACAGGCTAAACGAACGGCCCTTTCCTCTGGGTCTCCTCAGCAAGCTGCACTGGCCACCACTATGGCCTGGATTTTACTCCTTACAACCCAATCCTGTCACGTCAGTCCCCATTTTCCAGCTGAGGGTCCTGGCAAAGGTAAGAAGTAACGTGTTCGAGGCCACAGCAAATACCTGCATGCGTCTCACCATGTCTTAAGAGTAAAGCTAGGCCCTGTGGTGGACGGGGCGCACACAACAGGGAAGCCTGGGCACCCCGAACGTTGGCAGGCCCAGGGCCAAATCCTCACTCTGTCTCTTACGAGATTCTTGAGCCTGTATTTGAGATACTCCTTTAGCCTCTTGAATCCTCAATTTTGTCATCTGTAAAATAGGACCATCATGAGACCCGGGGCTGATGAAAGAATGCAAGGAGAATACACATGAAATGACCCAGAGATGACTAACAACAGGGAGGGGGCCCTGCAGGAGGGCCCATCCAAGCCAGGCCCCAGATACGCAGAGGAGACAAGGCGTGGAGATAAAGGAGATAGGATTCCGGGCACAGACAAGATTCAGCCAGCAACATTTCTAGAGCATCTACTGTGAGCCAGGCCCTGTGCTGGGCACCAGGGTGGCAGGGCTGGAAATGTCTCATGGCAGCCCCGAAACAAAATTGATGTTCTGGGTGATTGTATAAATCCCAGCTTAAACTGGGCCGAGAAAAATCAAAGTTGCGTGCAGGAAATTCCACTGGAACTACCATTATTCAGCCATTAGTCTCACTCAATCTTTCTTCTCAGAGAAGAAAAACGCAAAATTATCAAATTGCCAAGTATGTTCAGATTCAACCAGAGTGAATCGGATTGTGCCGTGTGTTACCCAATGAGTCAGTGAGGGAAAGGCCCCAAGGGACTGATGATTCCACACTCCGGGATGGCAAAGGGCCACTGGTCAGGTCCAAAGTGAGCTGAGCCTGGGAACACACGAGGCCCCCGATGCCCACTCCAAGCCTTGTGGATCCATTCATTCCTGAGCAACGTGCACCGAACTCCTGCTGGCCGTCTGGCCCTGTGAGTGGCACCTGAACCAGAGAGGGGTCTAAATTCTGGCCCCTGCCCTTGAGTGGAGGACGTAGAGAAGTGAGTAATTCCAATGCGGTAAGGTAAGTGTGAGGAGCCTGAGAAGTGGAGGCAGTCCCGGAAGCCAAAGGATGGTAGCCGACCCTTATACAGAGCTTACTCTGTGCCAGGCACTATTCTAAGTGCAGTGGAGGATGGGGGACAGACTGCTATGTGCGTGGAAGCCAAAAAAGGAAGCCATATCTGCTTAATCCTCATAACAATCCCATAATGTCAGGTCTGTGATTGCCCCTCCCATTTTACAGATGAGGTAACTGAGGCACAGGGAGCTTAAGTAACTTGCCCATGGTCACACAGCTAAGAGACTGAAGAGCTGGGATCCAGACCCAAGCAGTCTGACTCCAGAGTCTGCTCCTAACCCTATACTAAATCGCGCCACTTAACCCAGGCTGGGCGCAGGAGTGATCCAAAAAGGCCACCTGGAAAAAAATGAAGCTCAAGACTTAAGATTGAGTAGGAAGGAGTGAGCCAAAGAAAGAGGCAGGGAGAGGAGATGCATTCCGACTAGAGGGAACAGCATATGCAAAGGCCCAGAGGCAAGTGAAAATGTGGGGGAATGGCTATAATTCAGGAGGGTTGGAATGCAAGAATCGGGGGTGGGGGAAGAGAGCAAAGCACACAAGGCTCTTTCCTCTCTGTCTAGCTGCTCAGCGCTGCTCCACGTCATCCAGAGCCAAATGTATACTCGGTTGTACACGGTACCAATACACAACTGAAGCTCTTGTGGTGTTGATATGAAGAGATGGGATTTCTGGGGCACCAGGTGGCTCAGCCGTTAAGCGTCTGCCTTCGGCTCGGGTCATGATCCCAGGGTCCTGGGATCGAGCCCCGCGTCGGGCTCCCGGCTCGGCGGGAAGCCTGCTTCTCCCTCTCCCACTCCCCCTGCTTGTGTTCCTGCTTTCACTGTGTCTCTCTCTCTGTCAAATAAATAAATAAAATCTTAAAAAAAAAAGAGAGAGAGATGGGATTTCTTTGTGCTTAACTGAATCAAGATGACCTCAAGGAAGAGGCAGGAAGGAATACCTTGTGCATTGCCACGGGACAAGTCTGTTCTCTCTAATCCATACTGTCCAAGTCTATTACCTTGTACAGTAGTACCTAATTACTCCACCTTACAGAGAGAGATCTACGTTAATTAGGAGGGATGTTAAATTAACCACCATAGTGAAAATATTCCAAAGCAAATGAAATATTACCAGGAGCAAAAGGGTGATTTGTTTCTATGAGTTGTGCTTTTAAATGAGATCAAAGAATGCTAAAGGCTTCATTTTAATTACACCTGGAAGGCCTCCTTATGCATGCACCCCCTTTTTTGGCTTCCACGCACATAGCAGTCTGTCCCCCATCCTCCACTGCACAGAAATAAATAAATAAAAGTGTTTAAAAATCATATTTACACTGATATCTTTGCATTACCCCCATTTGGGTTTTTAAATTACTGTCTTTATTTTTTTCCAAGGACAATATAACTAAAAAGAAGGTTCATATTTTGAAGTGTATCTATCTGATCATTGCACAAATGTTTTCAGAAGAAATCACTATATTTCTCCAAGATGGGTATGGGTTTTGTCATAGATCAAAGTGAGAGGGAGAAAAAAAGATAAATCATCAGAGATCCAAAAATACTTTTCATTTGGAGAAGATATCAGGCCATTTCGATGGGGCTGATGGAGTCCCTGTTCTGTCTCCATTACCCGAGGCAGGCAGCCCCAGCCAGGAGCCAACTACTGAGATTATATTCCCCATAAGATGGTCCCCGATATATATATATATATATATGATCTTCAACCTCTATTGATTGACCAATTTCACAAGCAAAGACTGGTGAAATGAAGCTGAAATGAACATCATGCTTTAACTCATTGAACCTATCAGGCCTGAGTTAATCTCACTGTCCACTGTCTCTGATAGAATTCAATTGATCAATCATGTTTCGGTGATAGTACCATTTCACTGGCTTATTGCTTCTTCATTTCAGAGCTTGACCTGTTAGATATACTCGGACTGGCTCGACTCCTCTTGGATACACAGAGATCAGCCTCTGTCCGCCAATGTGTGTCATCTCCTGTCTCAGCTGAAAAGAACTCGAGAGACTTTTGTGTCTATCTGTGGTGTGTTTTTCCTCCAAACACACACACATCAATGGTGGGTTTAGGATGGCACGGAACTGAGCAAGCACAACCCCTCGGGGGGTCTGCACTGCATGGAAGAAGCGTCATTCCCTGTGACATAGCTGAATCAACCTGGTTGGACTCTGTACACAGCAGGGGCATCTTCTTGTATTATACTGGCTAATGCATGTGCCCATACAGGGTAAGGTACATCCCCAAATGGTAACAACAACCGCCACTCGGGCATATATTCACGCCGACCTTCCACATTCATCAGTTTGTCTGATTCTCACAATGACCTAAGGAGTAGCGCAAGAGATTATCATTCTCATTTTATGGATGAGAAAATGGGCTCAAAGAGGGGGAGGTGGTTTGCCCAAGTCACCCCGCAGAGTTATCAGGCCAGGGGAGACTAAGAGCCCTAGTGTCTCCACTCCCGAGTGCCTCTGCCAAGCTCCGGGCAATTCCAGAATTGCCAAGCCATGCCGGGCACACCACCATCCTCGGCTTCTTGAATGAAAGAAACATCCTCAAATTTTGATTCAGAGAATTTTAGAGCTTAGGGGGGGATTCTAAGATTGCCTGCATCTTCGTGTACAGCTTGGAACCTGAGGCCCAGAGGCCAGTAAACAGTTGTCCGAAGTCACCAAGACACTCGGTGGCCCAACCAGAATGCAAACCTGGATCCCAGGTGCTCAGCTCAGGACTCTTTGCACTTTGTCTCAAGACCTCTCTAATTTGTGCAGAGCCAATGAGCTCCTATCAACAGAGAGAACTTCATTCTCCACTGTCAACATGCCCAATGTGCTGTTATGGTTCCTTCGTGGCATTTAATTTAAATTTCCCAACTGCATGCCAAGGGGCTGCGCTTTGGGAAATCAGGGCACAGGGGCTCTGCCCGGCTGTCTGCCTGGGGGAGGTGGTTCTTGGAGCCACAAGGCTGAGCCCAGCATGCGGGTCTCTGGAGGAGGCCAGGGCAATGACAGTTTGCAAATCAGCCCTGCATCTGCTCAGAGCTGGCAGAGTCTGCAAACACACTAATGGACTTTCCTCTGCCCGCCGGGAGCTGGGGAGAAACAATAAATAAAGAGGGCGCCTCTGGGGGGAGCCATTGGCTGAGGCCAGAGAGAGGGCTGAGATGAGGGGCTTGCTGAGGGTGGGGAACAGGCTTCTGGGCCTCCCCCTGCAGCACGCTGCCTCCCTTACCCACAAAATGACAGTCCACCTTCCAGTAACCCCAATCCCCACCTCCCAGATCCCCCAGTCTGGTTTCCAAATAGTCGGGCCCTTGTCTGACCCTCTTCACACACTTACAGTTCATGCCAGACACAGAAGGGTTGTGGAGTGGAGGGGCTCACGTGGTCAGATCTGGCCACAGTGTAGAGACCCCATCAGAGCGAGATGTGACCGAGGCCCCCGGGGCCAGAGGAAGGTTCTTGCCCAGGATAGAGCTGATGACGGCAATGACTACCCAGGTTCAGAGCCAGGTTCAGGAGATGATCAGGAGGGAAAATCTGCTGGACTTAGTGACTCACTGTTGGCAGGGCGCAAAACACACCTCTGCAGTTCCCCGTTAGACGTTCTGGGCTGCCACCCACTGATGCCCCATCTCACATTGAGCAAAATCCACAGTGGATCGTGGCTTACAAGGCCCTATAGCATCTGCGTACCCAGATCAAAGGGGGCCACCAGGCCTTGTCTACCACGGAGGCCACAGTACCCAACACTGAGTCAGGAGCCACTAAATGGATGATTCTGGGTACCCCGCCCTGCAACCGGTCCTTCCTGACCTCCCCTCCTCCCACTCTCCTCCACTTACTCTGCTCTAGCCACATGGGCCTCCTTGCTGTCCCTCAATTATGCCAAGCACACCCCTGCCTCAGGCCTCTGCATATGCTGTTCTCTTTCTCTGGAACGTTCCTCCCCAGATATCTGTTTGGCTCACCCCTCCCTCCCTGAGAGTCTCTCCTCAAATGTCATTTCATCATTATGACTACCACACCAGCCTATACCCACCCCCCTCCCCAGCTTCACGCTCTGTCCCCTTCCCCAGCTTTGTTATCCTCCAGCGCCCTTAGCAACACGCTGTTTATTTTCCTTATTTACTTATTCTCTCTTCCCTTATTAGAATGTCGCTCATGAGGGCAGAGGTTTTTGTCTATCTTGTTCATTGCTGTGTCTCCAGGACCCAGAGCACATAGCAGGCACAAAATAAATACTTGTGGAATGAATGGATGAAAGTGGACATTTCACTGAAAGTGAAAAACTAAGCAAGTACAGAGATGGCCACTGCTCGATGACCTGCTGGTAAAGGCTGGCCGCTCCCTTCCGTGCCTGGCCTGGGGCTAGGGAGACAGAGCCCCCACAGGGAAATCAAAGGGGGCCACCAGGCCTGGCCTACCACGGAGGCCACAGTGCCCGACACTGAGTCAGGAGCCACTAAATGGATGAATGACTTCCTAGGAGGGAGGCCCAGCTTTGGAAGTGTTTAGATGACACGGATAGTAGTGCCTCATGCACCAGCTCGGGCTCTGCCACTCGCCAACCGGGGGACTTTACACGGCTCAGCTCATCTGTGCAATGGGCTCAAGCAATTGTGCTGAGTCAGGGCACCAGGGGGGGCTCGGGCAGTTAAGTGTCTGCCTTTGGCTCAGGTCATGGTCCCAAGGTCCTGGGATGGAGCCCCGTGTCGGGCTCCCTGCTCCACGGGAAGCCTGCTTCTCCCTCTCCCTCTGCCCCTCCCCCCTCGTGCGTGTGCACACACACACTCTCTCTCTCTCTCAAATAAATAAATAAAATCTTTATAAATAAATAAATTTTGTCGAGTCTAAGCACTGGGTCAGACCAAGCAGGCTGTTAGACCCCAAATGAGATAGGACTGTCTGCACTGCAACCATCTCATGTCAGCTGATGAGGACCAGGGCGTGAGGACAGGAGAAGCCATTTCATTTGCTTAATTAAAAGGACAAGATGTACACAGAGAAGGGTACCTGGCTAAGCTGCATCTCTTGGTTCAAGCATTCAACCAACTCTTGCCTGTGCTCTGACCGCAAGCATAGCCCCGCAAGGGAACCCAGTCTTAGCCCTCAAGGGAACCCATTCTCTGGCAGGGACACAAAGCCTGGAGATGGAGCTCTGATTCAAGCATGGGCAAGGACCCTAGAGGACCCCAAACAGCAGGCAATGGGGGCCCGGAAATAGAGAGAACTCGTCTGGTATTGAGGGGGGCAGTCAGGGAAAGCCTCCTGGAGGGTGGAGGTGGCATTTGAGCCAGGATTTGGGCTTGCGCGTATGAGGAAGGAGACAGAGAGTATCCCAAACAGAGATCAGAGGTAGGGGACTGTGCCTGAGAACAGAGGCCTCCTGGAAGATTGGCACCCATGGTGTAGGGGCTCATCTTTCACAGCCCAGATAGAAAGCAGGTCACGTTTCTATCTTCCCAGTGCCAGGTCTTGCACACAGTAGGTGCACAACAAATGCAGATTTTGTTGTTTTTTTTTTTTAAGATTTTATTTATTTGACAGAGAAAGACGCAGCGAGAGAGGGAACACAAGCAGGGGGAGTGGGAAAGGAAGAAGCAGGCTTCCCGCTGAGCAGGGAGCCTGATACGGGGCTTGATCCCAGGATCCTGGGATCATGACCTGAGCCGAAGGCAGACGCTTAACGACTGAGCCACCCAGGCACCCCAGATTTTGTTTTTTTAACAGAGTCACAGAACTTCCCAAAGGAAGGGACCCTGGAGAGAAACTGTTTGTTTCAGTGGATCTCAACAAAGATGATTGGATCAGAGGAAATGTGGGGAATCTGTGAGTTTCTGTTAGTGGAGAGAAATGATGGCATTTAGTGGGTGGGGCGGGGGGGGGGACACTCAGCCCGGTCCAGCACAGTGAAGAGTTGCCTGGTGCCCACACGTCTTTGGAATGACCCATCATACATTCAGGTTGGTGAAAACTCTCTTCATAAATATCGGAACCATGAACCTAACTGTTTTGCTTACACAAATTTAGCGTTTTAATTTACACTGACTTTTCCAGGAATGCAACCACCACATAGAGGAAAGATTATTCTTTGTTTTGGTTGGAATTTTATCAAGACATGTTCACAATTTCAGAAAATCAGTTTATTGATGGCAACACCACCAGAAGAATTGGTATTGCCAAAAAACACAGCTGTCCACATTTGTAGCTGCTGCGTTCATGGTGATTCTATGCATAAGTGCAACTGACTATTATGTCTTCTGGTGTAGTCATGCCTGAGCATTTACATAATGAAATACATCATTTTATTATGATTTTATTTTTCTTTCCCTCTTTTGTCACAATTGGGGCACTGAATTGATTTCTTAAATTATATGTGTAGGTAGGTTATATTGTTTCTAAATTTCATTTTAGGATAGCAAAGGAAGCACTACAAAATATTTGTTTTAAAGAGGGGACACTGAGTTGACAGGTAATCACTCTATATGTCTTCTGAGGCCCCTCCAGTTCTGCCTGTTAAGACTGTCCCATGTTAGGCATTATTCTTCCCTAATCTGTCTTCCTGAAACAGGGATATAACCAGGGACAGAAAGAGTTCTCCAGACCCCTTTTGAGAGACAGGAAGACAGGTGCCCAAATTAACTCTAAAATAAATGTACTTCCAGGGCACCTGGGTGGCTCAGTCAGTTAAGAGTCTGCCTTCCGCTCAGGTCATGATCCCAGGGTCCTGGGATCTAGCCCGGCATCTGGCTCCCTGCTCAGCAGGGAGTCTGCTTCTCCCTCTCCCTGGTCCCTCCCCCAACTCATGCTTTCTCTCTCCCCCTCCTCTCACAAATAAATAAATAAAATCTTTAAAACATAATAACATAAATGTAGTTCCTCAACATGAATGGTGAGAGCTTGTTCCTAAAAGACAACACCTGGATTACCCCTATCCTTTTTGGAAATCCATTTCCCAAATACAATAATCCAGCTAGGACAGAGCCAAGAAGGGACTCAGGTTTTGCAGCAGCTTCTCCTTCCTGTCGGGGGACTGTAACAAAGGAAAGACCAAAAGGCCAGGGGAAGGAAAGACACCTTGAGCAGTGCTCCTGCTATCCTGCAAACATGCAGAATGCGCTTGGAATTCAGAGAGCTGGGGAGGTGGGACAAAGCCTGGGGCGAGGTGTAAGAGTAGGGGAGGGGTGGGAGGAGGCGTTACTCCTGCCACGAGTAGAGCGGGTAAGTGCACGGGCTCGGAAACAAGACTGTGTGGGTCTGAATCCCGGCCCTGCACGTACTAGCTGTGTGACCCTGGACTGGTGATTTAATCTCTCATCTTTTCCATCTGCAAAAAGGAAATAGAATAGCACCTGCACTTCCTTTTTTAAAAAGATTTTATTTTTAAGCAATCTCTACACCCAACGTGGGGTTTAAACTCACAACCCCAAGATCAGGAGTGGCACGCTCCACTGACTGAGCCAGCCAGGCGCCCCGGCACCTGCACTTCTTAAGGCTGCTGGGAGCAAGTGCCTGCCACATTGTCAGTGCCTCTGTCTCACTGCCAGCCTCATAAGGCTGAGAAAAAAGAGTATTCTCTCCTCCACTGGTCACACTGCAAGACCAGGGGGCGATGGGCTGGGAACAGAGACCCGTGTCCTGTCTCCATCTCCCCTGTGGACCACTCATCCTCAACGGATCCTCAGAGATCATCAACTGCAACTCCCCCATTTTACAGATGAGGATACTGGGGCACAGGAGGGAAGAAAATAGAGCTCACGTGCCAAACTAGTGTTAGATTCCCACGCTAGACTCCTTCCACAGCAGCATGCTGCTTCTTACACACGCTAAGCACCAGTGTGTCCATCTGTGAATAAGGGTGATTGTCACAGGGTGGCACTAGGGATCACTGAATGCAACGACAGAGGGAAAAGCCCTCAGCAAACCTTTATTAAGCTGTTGCCAACTCGGAATTTGGGGCATTATGCAGCACACGGCAGGTGCCTGACATATTTATCATACGAAGTGCATTATCTTCTCTCACTGACCCAGCAAGCTGCCCAAGAGCAGTGACCTGTTAGTACCAGAGTACCTAACACATGGTTGGCTCTCAGTAACTATTTGTTGAGTGAATGAATGACGGCATGTCTGAAAAGAGAACCAGAACAGAAAAAAAGAGAAGGCACTCTGGTGTCTCTAACCAGAAGGAAAGAAAGAGATTGTAAGGAAGAGAGAAGTCCTGTCTCTTATCCACTCCTTCCACCTCTGTGCTTTGTGCCGGGCTCCATGCTGGGCACTGAGGCTGAATGGCTGACAGCCTTCTCTGTGGGAGCAAGGAGGGCTTCCTGTGGGAGGTGCCATGCCACAAAGCCCGGGGATGCCAGACTGGGGATAGAAATGGAGGGAAGGCCACCTCTCCAGGGCGGGAGGGTATAGAGACAATGCCAGTACATACGGTGGGCTGAAATCCAGCCCTGAATTTGTCAAGCCATGGCACTCGAAGCAGAGATGCCTTTCTGCCTTTTTCTACTCTTCCACTCGTGCAAGAGACAAAAAGTGGATGTCAAAGCATCACCCAGCCAGACCTGAACCCTCTAGGCCCCAGGGGCCGAGGGGAGAAGAGGCCGCAGGGACCGCAGGAGGACCAGCCAGTGCAACATGCAAGAAGCATCTTGCCATCCCAACTCTGCACCGTGGTCCAAGGGGAGAGCGGTGTGCAGCATCCACCTCCGTCCCAAGCGCCCCGGCAGCGCGGCCTGTCCTCCGCAGGCTGCGGGGTGCACAGCATCCCCGGGTTCCTGACATGCGCTGGGCCGGGTCCCCGCCGCCGGCGCGCATCATCTGCTCCGCTGCCCCGCTCCCGGCTGCCGCCGCGCCCGCGCTCCCCGGGGCCCAGAAAGCTGGCATCCGTTGTTACCGTAACAAACTCAATTGTTCTCAGCAGGGCCCCGGCAAATAAAGTCATTCATTAGGGGCCTCTCCCGGCCGCCGTGGGCTGCGCGGCTATCAGCGGGCCGCTCGCCGCCCCCTCGCGGGCCGAGACACGCGCCAGCGCCGTTACCTGCCGGGGCCGCCACGCTGTGCCCCGCGGCCCAGGCGAGGCCGCCGGCGGGGGGAGCGCCCGGCAGCCGCATAGTTTTATCGCCGAACGTCAATTGACTTATACTGATTGGCTTCCTGCCGCCAAATGTCAATTAAATTGCAAATGCTTGGCGGAGCCGGGCGGCAGGCCGCCTCCTTCCCGAGGGCGCCGCGCGCTCCCTTCTTTTTGCGCCGCGGTCTGAATTTGCGGTTGAATTTATTTCTCCTTCCCCGTCGCGGAGGACAATCCCAATGCCCTCCTGGAAGGGGTTTGCCCTCCGTTCCGGCCGAGGGGAACCGGGCGGGGGGGCGGGGAGGGCTCTGACCGAATCCCTGGAAATTCCTCAAAGATCCTGGCATCTGAATCCTGGTGCAACTTTGAGTAAACCCCTTTCCGCTCCGCTCAGGCCTGGCACTCTTCCCCCGGCCTGGGGGCTGGAAAGAGACGCCGCCCAGCCCGGGGCCCGCAACCGGCCGGGCCGTTCGGAGCCGCTAAGATTCACCTGGCGCCGACTCTGGGCGGAGCGGTGTTTGAGCAGAGTCTAATCTCAACAACCCTCTGAAGGAAACATTACTATTATCCTTCTTTTCCATTCCTTCCAGAATGGAGGCCCAGGTTAGGGAAGTCGCCCGAGATATCCCAGCCAAGGAGCGGCCAGTTGGCCTTCAGCCTGGGCAGCCAGATTTCAGAAGCCTTTCGCATAATGACTGTGCGCTGGACTCGCAGGGGTAGGGCTGTGAAGAAATGAGAAAGGGAAAGGGACAGGGTGCTGAACTCGACCTGGGCGCCTGCCACCGCCAAGAACTGGGCCAAGGGTTTCACACCCATTACGGAATTCTCACAGTAATTGCATGACCTAGGTAGTTCCCATTTTACAGATGGCAAAGCTGACCTTTGCAGAAGTTAAGGAATTGTTCAAGGTCACAGAACAGGCTCATGACATGAAGCATAAGAACCCTCTCACACCTGCACGGAGCTCTACAGTTTACAAAGCACTTTCTCACACATTGCTTCTCACCCAGTCTGCACAAGACTCTGAGGAAGGCATTCTGTTCTCTTTTGCCAAGAAGACTGAGGCCCAGAATGGCTTGTCCCAGATCACCAGCACTCACACCCAGGGCCCTGTCACTCCAAGTCCAGTGCTCTAAAGCCCATCTCAAAGAGGAGACCAATCAAGCACAGCTCTGCCCTCCCCCCCACACCCCGCAATTCTGTGCTAAGCTAAGAGAGGGACACGAATCATAACTGGAGTGGAGCTGGAAAATGCTTAAGGTCATGGCAAGAGCAGGAAAGTGGGCTCCTCGGAAAGAAGGCATTTTCTGTAGGGACCACACATTAGGCCCCCAAAGAGATTTTATTTATTTTTCCTCTGTTGTCTCCCATAAGCCTCCCCTTCGCAGCTTGTCTGCTCCTTAAGGCTATGTCTTGGGGGGGGGGGGGGATGCAGGTTCTTAACTGATAAAATGTGCCCGCATTTAAAAGATACAAACCTGACCGATGGTCCTTTTCAGAAAAGAGATGTTAGCCGAACAAAAGTCCCATTCAAGAGTGCTGGATGGCATTTGTGTCTCAGACAGAAAGGAAACAGAGAGAGAGAAGATGGGAGGAGGAGGGAGGGGGCAGCAGGGAGGAGGGAGGAGGGAAAGGGAAGGATTAGGAGCTGGAAGGGTTGTCTGGGCTCACTACATCCAAACTGAGTCCCCGGAGGGGAGGGACCTGACTGAGATCACACAGCAAGACAGTGGCTGAACCGGGGTTAGGAACCCAGGCCTCTCCGCCGCATGTCAGGCTCATCCTGCCTCTGCAAGCTGTCCTCATCCACAATTTGAATTAGTAGCTTCTTGAAATATAGAGCTGAAGTTCTGCCAGTATAAATTCTGGTGGGTATGTCTTTCTTTTTCTCCTAACCCCTTGCCTGAATAATCCTATCATTAGTCCTAGCAATAGAAATAAAATCATTAAAAAATAAAGGGCGCCTGGGTGGCTCAGTTGGTTAAGCGACTGCCTTCGGCTCAGGTCATGATCCTGGAGTCCTGGAATCGAGTCCCGCATCGGGCTCCCTGCTCGGCGGGGAGTCTGCTTCTCCTTCTGACTCTCCTCCCTCTCATGCTCTCTGTCTCTCATTCTCTCTCTCTCAAATAAATAAATAAAATCTTTTAAAAAAATTTAAAAAATCATTAAAAAAAAAAGACAGGAGGGGGCGTCTGGTGGCTCAGTCGGTTAAGCATCTGACTCTTCGTTTTGGCTCAGGTCTTGATCTCAGGGTCATGAAATCGAGCCCCATCTCAGGCTCCACGCTCAGCAGAGTCTGCTTATGCCTCTCTCTCTCTGCTCCTTCACCCCCCCCACTCACTCACATGCTCTCTCTCTCAAATAAATAAATTTTTTAAATAAAAATTTAAAAAGAAAGGAGAAAGCAAAAGAGCTGGGAATCTAGAAGGTTCTCAACAAAGTCATCAAGGAATCTGAATTCAGTGTAAAAACCCTTTGCTCTGATGACAGAAATAATAATAGCTGTTTTTTAAACTTACCATGTGCCAGTGTCTATCAAAATATCACAAGTAACGTTTTTTAATTGCCAGGAAAAGCAGGAATTATTATCGCCTTTTGGCAGGTGAGGAAACTGAAACTCAAAGCAGGTCCTTGTCAGAGCTCACACAGTTAGTCAATGGAAGGGCTGGGTCCAGACTCTAGCCCACCCACTGCACTACCCTGCTGTGGTTTAAAGGCTACATGTCATCAGCCAATTATTGCACTTGAAACTGACCAACTTGAAGGTGTGAAAACAAAGTGTGCATGGCAGTGTCGGGGGAAAACTCAGAAGTGGGGCACCTGAGTAATGAAGCATGTTCTGAGCCAAGGACCCCCTGAGCTCAGTCTGGCAGGGTGATAGGGATGGCAGAAATGGGAAGGAAAAAAAGTGACTTGAGAGCTGGGGGAATTCCCACTGATGTCATCCTGCTGTGACACTGTGTGAGAGGAAGATCAGGATGGCAGATGAGGCTCCTCTGGAGCCCACCACCCACCCAGGTGCCAGTCCCAACACTGCCACCCTTGAGTGTTGGAGCTATGTGACCTTGGGCAACTTCCTGGATCTCTGAATCTTTATAAAACAGGGATGATAAGTGTACCTGCCTGGTACCATTGTGGTGAGTATTAACTGCATTAATAATTTCAAATATATATAGTAAACACTCAATAAGTGCTGGGTATTCTAGTGGTGCCATACTGCAGTTGTGATTTGGGGCCATGATCTATACACACTGGATAACATGCTCAGGGAAGGCAAGCAGGACCAGGGCTGAAGGCACCAGCATGGGTGTCTGTGTGTGTGTGTGTGTGTGTGTGTGCGCGCGTGCACGCGTGTACGTGTATATGTGTATTTAGACCATGAGAGAGCTCCCTTCCCCTCCAGAATGGTTGCTATGAGATCCTTTCTTGGGGGCCGGACGACAGAGGCTGGAGGACAGAGGATTTGGGGTCAGGCAGGAGCAGATGGATGTTTGAGGTACAAGGTTCTGGGTTCTACACAGCAGCCCATACCTGCTGACCAGATGGGCTCCAGGCTTCTATGATATCCAGAGTCTGTCCCCCACTCCCACCCCCGCCATTCAGTACATACTGGCTACCGGGAACCAGTCCCCGTGCTGGGTACGAGGGCAACAATGGTGACCACTGCAGATACAGTCTCACGGGGAAGAAAACTGACAGCTGTGGTATTTTTATCCAGAGGCAGGTTCTGTGTGCTGCAGGTGGGGCCAGGGGAGCTAACAGGAGTGAGCACCAAGCAAGCCATCACTGAGGAAGTGCTGCTATTCACACTGGATCCTGAAGATGTGGACTGTCACCTGGGTAAATGGTGGGTGCGAGAGGACAGTTTCCCAAGCAGTGGGAAAAGCATCATAGAAAAAAGCAGCCTTTACTGAGCACGTATCCTGCATAGGGGTCACCTTGGGCACTTTTCAAGCATTACCTTCCTCATCAATCCACCTAATAGCCCAATCACAGGCACAGTCAGTGCCCTCATTTTACATATGGGGAAACTGAGGTTCAGAGAGATCAGATAACTGGCCCAAAGTCACATGAGTAGGTATGGCTGGAATCAGGACCCGAGCCCCCATTGCCTGACTCTACAACCCGTGCTCAGATCCCTTCGGCTGCAAGCAGGAAATAACAAGGCATGGAAAGAGGTTTGGTGTGACTGGAATAAGCATGAAAAAAGGAGGGTGGAAAGGAATGAGGCTCACAAGATGGGCAGGAGCCCGAACCAGGGAAGGATGGCATTGTAACCTCACTAAGAAGTTTGGTAGGCTTCCAAGAACAATGGGCAGATCTGCAGGCTGAAAACCGTTCAGGAGAGTCACTGATCAGAACTGTACTTCAGGGGCGCCTGGGTGGCTCAGTCGTTAAGCATCTGCCTTCGGCTCAGGTCATGATCCTGGGGTCCTGGGAATGAGCCCCGCATCGGGCTCCCTGCTCCGCGGGAAGCCTGCTTCTCCCTCTCCCACTCCCCCTGCTTGTGTTCCCTCTCTCGCTGTGTCTCTCTCTGTTAAATAAATAAATAAAAATCTTAAAAAAAAAAAAAAGAACTGTATTTCAGAAGCATAGCTGGGGCTGCTCTGTGAAAGTGGACTCTTTGGAGAAGTCAGGGACATTGGAGGTGGGGATGCACAAGGAAGCAACAGTAATAGTCCAAGCAAGAGGAGAGAGTGCTTGGACCAAGGCAGTAGCAGTAGGGACAGACAGAAATGAGTAGATTCAAGAGACGCAGTGCCCTTGAGCAAACACCTGTGATAGGCCTTTATTTGTGGTCACAGGCAGAGGCACAAACTTTCTAAGCTGTGGAATGTTTGCCTCCAGCCAACTTAAATTCCAGGGAAAACGATCCATTGCAACCCCTTCCTGTCCTACAGGACCAAAAAAGATGGCAAAGCCTCTCCCACCTGCTACATTATATAAGAGTCTGAGGGAGGGTTACTCTAACCCCGCAGATGGGAAGTGACCTGCCCAAGGTCACACAGCTGACAGAGAATGATCCTGAATCTAACTCCAACGCTCCCGTTCCCTCAGGCACACCACAGAATGTCAGAGCCCAGAAGATCCCCTAAACCTCTTGTTCAAATCTCCACATTTTGACATGCAGAAAACAAGACTCAGAAAGAAGTGACTTGCCCAAGATCACGCAGCAAGTAAAGGTCAGAGGAGAACCAAGGACTTGACTCCCAGGAAGGTTTATATCAAGATACCTGCACCGTGGAGGTGAGGAAGGACCAGACTGATCCCCAACAAGGACGGTTCAGCCCCCTCCCGCCCTAACTAAATGCTGTGAAAGAAGTGAGACTCAGGGAAATGGTCCACTTCCCTGGCCACTGCCACCCCCCACTAAGTTACAAGCACACAAAGTTCACACATGGCCAGGACACACTGCTCTGTTACCCCTCTAGTCCCCAACCCAGGACAGCAACTAAGCTGTCTTGGGTCAATGGTGCCACCTGGTGGCGAGTACTAGGAAGTGTCTGCCCCCTTTGTCGCTTTTCATCTGCCCCCTCCAGTCTCTCCACCGGCCGGGCTTTTCTGTTCCTCTCACACACAGTGCAGTTCATTTCACTGCAAGCAATCTGCTCCTCATACACATCTTCTTCTCTAACACCTTTAAGCCTCCGTCTCTCAATTCTTCTCAAATGACCTTAGGACATTCTCTTTTTCTCCCTCTCCTCCATGTGAGTCCATTAGTCCAAGGAAAGACAGGCAAGTGATAAACTTGTACCACTGAACACGAAAACTGGACATTCCAAAGTGAAATCACACACACACACACACACACACACACACACACACACACATGCCAGTGACCAACTACTGCATTCCAGAAACACCCAGAAGCCCCTATGGAATCAAAACAGAAATCTCCCCTGTCTCAATTGCCTTTCAGACCCTCTTTTCCTCAAATAGCAGGAGTCAAGATAAATACCAAACCTACTACTTTATTTCATTTTATTCGTTTTCATTCCTATTCAATAATATTTTCTGTGGTTTTCTCCTCACCAAAACTATGCCCAGGGTGAGGTCTCAGGGATCTGCCAGCCAGTGCAGAGCTGAGCCGGGATGGGGAGATGTGGTTGGGTCTCAATATGCCCACTCCCCAGGCTCTTAGAGAGCACTAGGTGGCTGCTATTTACCCTGAAGGAAGCCTGCTGGAGGGAGATCAGACCTCCACCCCCACAGATACTCTGCTGGAAATGAGGGAAACCTCAGTAGCTGTGTCTTTCTATGGGAGCTCACGCTTGGAAGACAAGCAAGCACTGTATACCCCAATGTGCTAGGGGAGGGTTTCCAAAGCCCAGCATGTTACTCCCTCCCCAGCTCAAAGACCTGCCATGGCTCCCACTGCCTTCAGGAGCTAAGTATGGAGGAAACTGAGGGTACCTTTCCTTTTAACTAAAACCATTTAGCTGTTCTCCCTCTCTGTAGGAGTGATAAGTAAGCAAGCTCAGGGTTTGCAGTAGCCTGAAGCAGAGATTCACAAGGTCTAGTCTAGGGACCCCTTTAAGGGGTCCCCAAGACCTTTTCAGGGGGTCCTGTGAAACCAAAACTATTTTCACAATAAAACCAAGATTTTATTGGCCTATTCACTCTCAATCTCTCACAAATATACAGTGATGTTTTCCAAAGGTGATAGGATGTATGGTATCAGCGCAGATTGGATACAGAAGCAGATAGGAGAATCCAGCTGTCTTCTATTAAGCCAGATACTAAAGAGATTCGCAAAATTGTAAAGCAATGCCACTCCCGACTAAATTTTTTGGTTTGGAAAATATGATTCTTATTTCAAACATATGACTTATGTTACTTGTTTATTTCATGAATTAGTAAGTCAATATTTAAACTTTTATGTTTTAATTAACCCACATAAACTAAAAAGCTCTTTGGGGGTCCTTGATAAATTTTAAGAGTTTATAGGGGTCCCAAGACCAAAAGTTTGAGAACCACTGTTCTAAAATACTGCAACAGAACTTGAGATGGGATTAGGAGAAGGTTGGACTCTTGGTGCCATAAAAAACCTTAGGAATTCCTTGATCCCATATTACAGATGAGGAAACTGAGGCCCAGAGAGAGGAAGGGGTTCCAAGGTCACCAGTAAGTTAGCCACAGAATCAGGACAGGAACCCAGAGGTCCTACTACCCCTCCTTCCGGGCTCCTGCCCCTGTCTCAGAAGCCTCTAGTAGTTTGGAGCCCTGTGAAGCCCCTGAACTGCAGACTGCAGCCAAGGATTCAACTGTATTCCAAAGCCAGAGAGAAGGAACTATGGGAACCTCTGGCCCACAGGGCCTCAGACACACAGAGTGGTAAAGAAAGGCAAGTGCATCCCACCTGGAGCTCCCAGCAGGGAGCCTGCCCCCTGTGGCTGAGGCTCTATATCCCTTAAGCTGTCCTCTCAGCTGATCCCACAACTCTTGTTCTGGTTGACCTCAGAACCAACTCCCTGAATGGAGATCCTCACACTCTGCCAGCCCACCCTTTACATTTCCCAGGGTTCTCTGGAACACATGCCCACAGCTCATGAGAAAAGGAGCTGGGGGTTGAGAGGGGAAGGCCTGGGCAGAGCAAGTGTGCAAACAGGGGTAGGGAGGGGTGGAGGGGGTATTCAATGGTGTTGGCTCTCACACAGGCTCTCACTCACTGAATCAAACTGAAACTCAGGGACTCGGGGGCCAGGAGGAACCGAAACCTGACCCCCCAACACCCAAGGGATAGGCCCTAGGCACTAGGGAAAGGCCCAAGAAGCCCCTCCAATTGGCACCTGGCCTCAGGTCCCCTGCTTTACCAAGGAAGACTGACACTTGTCAGAGTGCCAACGTCTGCAAGGCCAGAAGGACAGGGGAGAGTGGCCAGCCAGGCTGGGAGATGGAAACCTGGGTCCTTATCGTCAATGCCACTAAGCACCCCCTGTATGCCCTGAGGCCAAGCCTATGCCCTCCAAACCTGGACTACCTCTTCTGGTGGGTGTGGCTGAATGACCTCAATTTCACTGTTCTGGGAGACAAGGGGTATGGCTCTTTGACCCTGCCCTACTGCCTTCCCTACCCCATCCCCCCACTGGCCTAAGAACCTGACTGCCCTCTTCCCTGACAACACACACACACACACACACACACACACACACACACACACACACACACACACACACACACACGGCAACACTGGGCCCAGTCAGGGTGCTGCCTCCCACAGGCTTCCGTTGCCATAGACCTAACTCAGACTTGTTCTTCAAAGTCCATCCTAGGACTCCAAAACCTCAAAAGCCTTTGGGTAGAGAAAACTGGAACATGACTAACTGACAGCAAGTGGAGTAGGGAGCAGTCTGAGGTTTGCAGACTCAACAGCCACAGACCACTGTTGCTATGTGGGAAAGCCCGTCCAGTGTGGCCAGAATGGGGTTTTGGGGGTTTTTTCCCAAGAAAAGCCAAACATCCATATATGAAATCTCCCAATTTTTAAATGTCAGTAACTAATTCAAAATTATTTTAAATGCAAGGCAAGCCAAGTAAAGCATGACAGCCAGGCTGGCCATTGCCACCTGGGTTCTAAGTGATCCCCTTCCCAGCAAGAACCTTGGTCCTGAGCCCTCCACAGACAGAAAAAGAACTCAGAGAAGGGCCCCCTGCAGGGCCAGCCTGAGGAGACATCCAGGGCACACCTCATGGAGGGCTAGGGAATGGGGCCTGCTCTGGTGAAGCCCCAGGAAAGATCGAGACAAAATGGTAGTCACTTCCTTCCCTCTCTGCAGAGCCTGTGTGGCCTCCATCCTGGGCCTGATGAATCTGAGGGCCTCAGCCAGCTGTGAAGGACTACTGGTCCAACACTGGAAATCCCCCTCAGGGAGTGGGCTGGCACTGGGAACCAGGCCCGGTCAACGGACCAGCATCAAGGACGGCATTCCTGTTGGGAGGGCCCTGCGTGGATAATGGCCCAGAGACAGGAAAGCTCAGAGAAATGCACAGGGAGTGGAAGCACAGAAGGGATGAAGAAGAGGAATGGGAGGCAAGGCAGGAAGGTCAGGGCTCATTGTCAAGAGCCAAGGTTAGCCCTGGGAGATCAGCAGGGGTCGGCCTCCCTCCCCCCCATCTCCCCCAGCCTCCCAGCACAAGCTGATGGGGTTGCTGGTGGCTTTCAACAGTGGGGGCAGCAGCCGGACCAAGGAGAATGGGAGAGATGGGAAAGAAGAAAGAGACCTGTCACGTCGAATAGCAACAGGATACCAAGGATATTCTGAAGAGTCCATTCTCTCCCTCTGCGTTTTCCAGATTTTTACTCTGTGACCTGGTCGGACCCCTTCTCTTCTCCAAGCCTGTTTTCCCAGCTGAACAACAACTGGCATGACATGTCCTAGATGTTCTCCAAGGCCCTTTACTCCAACAGGGGGGTCTTGAGGTCTAAGCTGGTGACCCCCAGCCCTCCCAGGCCCAGGTGCTCTGCCTTCTGCCCTCTATCTTGGAAACTCTCTTGTGTACCTAGGGCCTCTTTTGTGGACAACTGAGACTTGATCCTTTTATTCTTCCATCAAGGGGGCTGGAAGACCAAGGTCCTGGGGAAAGGAAGCAAAGCAAAGCAAGTGGCCCTTCGTTCTGCTGCTGACACGTGGGGGCACTGTTGTTCAGTCTTCCTGCCACAACAGTCGTCTTACAAGCAGGAAGTGGGCGGTGGGCAGATCTAGTCTCAGCAACCAAAGAGAACTGTGGCTGGAGCCCGCTTGCCTGCAGCCAGGGGCTGGCCTCACACCCTCCAGCCCCAGTCTCCCTCAGTGGCCACTGATTAAGCTTTTTCTATGACCAGGCCCTGGGGCTAAACCCTTTAAGGGTATGATTTCATTTTATCCTCACAATAACCCACCAGGCTTGTGCTACCTATACTTTCCAGATGACAAAGTAGAGGGTCAGAGAGATTAAGTAACTCGCCGAGGATGTCACCACAGTGAGGCCTCAGATCACTCTGTCCCTGGCCTGTGAGCCTTGTCCTTGCCTCGATAACCTCACCATCTTATTTGGGGCTCTCCAAAGATCAGAGATCTGTGGAATCAAAGGCTGCCTGTAACTCATAACTCAGGAATCCTGACCTTTCCACACATCCCATTCCCTTCTGGGAAATCTGAGAGGGGTCTCTGCACCTTCTGCTCCAGCCTTCCATCCCAAGCCCTGGACAGCAGACAGGGTCTGAGTGTCCAGCAAGGACAAGGGTCCTAATAGAAGAAGACCAGGGTCTGCCCATGCTCAGAGGGGCCCTGGGCCTTGTGTGGTCTGGGAGCTTCTGAAAGCCCTTCCCTCCCTGCAATGGTTCCCATGGAGGTCTGCAGAGCAGGGCTGAGCTGGGGCTTCCAACCTAGGCAAGAGAGGAGCAGGGGGTTGGTAAGAGGGAGAGCAAGAGCGAATATAAGAAGACAGGAAGTGAGTATGTATGAGAGAAAGAGAGAGGAATAAGAGAGAGAGAGGTGTATATGTGTGTGAGCGTGTAAAAGGTTGTGTGTATGTGTGTGAGAGTAGGTATATGTATGAGAGTGTGTGACAGAGTGTTGTGAAAGAGAGAGAGAGTGGGTGCCTGAGTGGCTCAGTTGGTTAAGCGACTGCCTTCGGCTCAGGTCATGATCCTGGAGTCCCGGGATCGAGTCCCTCATCGGTCTCCCTGCTCAGCGGGGAGTCTGCTTCTCCCTCTGACCCTCTCCCCTCTCATGCTCTCTCTCTATCTCATTCTCTCTCTCAAATAAATAAATAAAATCTTTAAAAAAAAAGAGAGAGAGAGTGTGTGTGTGGTATGGGAGGAGTGTATTTGTGTATGAGAGTGTGTGACAAAGAGAGAGTGTGTATGTGTGAGAGAGAGGGTTTGTGTGTGACAGTGTGTGTATATGTGTGAGATTTTATGACAAAGAGTGTTGTGAGAATGTGTGAGAGAGAGGGCGTGTGTGTGTGTGTGCGCGTGAGACAGTGTGTGACAGAGAGTGTGTGGGCGGGGGAGAAAGAGAGAGCGCTAGACCAGGAGACAGAAGCAGATACAGAAAAAGTCTATTAACATAAACAGAGGCAGATAACACTGGATGAGATGCACCTCCAAAATGAAAGACATGGGGAGAGACACAAAGACATAGAGGAGACAAGCACCCCCAGAAAGAGGGGTAGACCTGGTCATGACAGGTCCAGCTAAATGCTCCCAAACCTCTCCTTGAGGGTCTTGCTGGACTTGGCAGCTCTTGGAAAGGACAGGCCACCTAGGGGTTTTAGATGCCTTTACTGTGCCCTCTCAGGCAGAGAGCAGTCCAGGGTCCGGAAGGCCAGAAATTCCACTTGCAATGTGCCCTTTACTCCCCAAAAAGCAGCTCAGGCCCCCACAGTCCACACTGGTGCTGGACTGCGCAGCTTTCTGAGCTAGGAAAAGGGATTCTCACTCGGCTGACCTTGGTGTTTTCAGGGCCTTTCAAACTCCAGGTGGGGGGATAAGGGAAGGGGGAAGTCGAAGAGACCTGAATGGGTGGCCCAGGGATGGTGGACAGAGGCCCCATCAGAGATCAAAGGCCCAGGAAGAAATAGGGTGTGGGGCTGCCCTTTCACCTGTGGCCACTCTTCCCAGCTCCAGCTGCCGGCCAAGTCCGGACCTGCCACCACCTCCTACGGGCCTTCTTGGCGGGGGGGGGGGGGGGGGGGGGGGGGCGCTTCAGGCCCTGTCCCCCTAGCCAGTGGGATTTCTGAGGCCTATGCTAGAGACTTCTCTGTGCAAGCTCTCAGGCTGGCCCAAGTAGGAGAGAAGGCTGTGTCCCCCGCCTGGGCAGCACAGCCCCCTGACCCTCAGTAGCATCCACAGGCCTCCTGAGCATCTCTGGGCGCTGTGCCCTGTGCCAAGGAGCAGGCCAGGGAGAGAAACCTGTGTGGTGTGGCCTCTGCCCAGTCAAGTCCATGTGGATGGCCGCCTTCAAGTCAGGCGGCAGGAGGGGAAAACAAGTAGTAGAACCACTTTCAGACAGGCAGTCAGAGAACCACGTGCTACCCAGATTGGAACTGGCCTCAAAAGTCACAGAGTCCAAACCAGAAGGCCTTCTTTGCCTCTCCTGCCTCACCTTTGTCTAGCCCCTGCTCACACATCTGATGACAGGGAGCTCATTACCTTTCTAACCTAATGCTCCCATCCTTGGCCCTGCCTGGCTGTTAGTTTGAAAGCTGTTCCTTGCACTGAGTTGTACTCTGCCTCCCTGGAGCTTCCTGCAGCCGCTCCAGCTCTGCTCTCAGAGGCCCCAGGGCCTTTTCGGCCACCTGAGCCACACACAGCTCATCTGAGATTTGGACACAGTGGCCATACCCCCAAAGCTGATCTTAGAGGCAAAATGTCCCGGGGAGAGTCCTAGAATTTCTAGACTGAAAGGGCCCTTGGCAATCCACTAGTTGAACAGTTGTTCTAACTTGTTTGTTTTTGCTACAGAACTCTTTATTCAAATAGAGCTTTCTGTGGAAGCCCAAAATACCAAACAGAAACCTTCCAGGTTGAGGAGATTATCCACTCCCCCTGCTTACTAATTATGAACGCTCTACAGGCATATGACTGATCCAGTCCACTTACTGAGCACCTGTTATGTGCCAAGCACTTGTACTAAAGCCACATTACCCAATACAGTAGCCACTGGGCAACATCAGGAGGCTACTGAACACCACGAAATGTGGCTAGTGCAACCGAGGGACTCAATTTTAAATTTCATGTGATTTTAATTATTTTAAATTTAAAAACAGAAGCAATGTAAAATATTTTTCCCTTGATAAAGGGTCACTTCCTAGGACGAGCCTTCCTGGATCCTTTTGGTCAAAATCAGCCCACCCCTCCCTGCCTGGTGTCACTGCCCATCACAGCACCACCTTTGGAGGGGCTTCGGGCTTGTCGGTTTTGCCTGCCAGCCCGTGAGCTCTAGAGGGCAAGCCCTTTGTGACTAGACTCTATTACCACCACCACCACCCCCTCCCCCCGCCCTGAGGCCTGGGCAGAAGAGTGGCACCAGGAAATAGCCAAGTCCTAGCTGGAGGTGACTGCAAAGTGGAATGGAGCGAGTGACACCACCCTACAGAGCCTCAGTCACCTCATCTGAGAAATGGGAGTGAGGATTCCTCTTGGCCTCTTCCCCTTGGCCCACTATGCCTCTCTCCCTCATGGCCCTTCCCTCAACTTTGCCTCCCGCTCTTCCCAATCCTGTCAGCTTCCAGGACCATCAACAAATCATTCTCCCTTTGCCCCCAGGCCACAGACCACAGACTAGATCACTTCCCAGGTCTTTCTGGGCATCAGAACTTCATGTCAAAGATTATCCAATCCTACATCTAATTCTTGATACTCTTGTACAGCAGCCCCAGCACATGGTCATCTAGGCTTCACTTCCATGCCTCTAGTGATGGGGTACTCACTACCTCCCAAGGTAGCCCCCATTTGCCCCAGACCACTCTCACATTTACACGTTCTTTCTTACACTGAGCTGAAATCTCCTCTGCATCTGCTGCAACGCTGGCCTTGAAGGCCACACAGCAAAGTCTGATTCCTCTCACCCTCCATGACAGCCCCCCAAATATTTGAAGGCAACGATCCAGTCCTGCTCATTCTTCTCTTCATTGTATCAAAACAGCCCTAGAGCCTCAAGGTGTTCTCCAGGTGCTATGATATCCAGACCCCTGTCCATCCAGGTTACACCCACCTGGACACATCTTCATCTGTCACTGTCCTTCTTAAAGGTCAATACCCCAAATGGGCCACCATCCTCAAGAAATGATCTGATGGCACAGAGCAGTCGAGACCAACAACACACCTGCATTCTGACCACTCAATACATTTTTTTAAAATTTATTTATTTTAAGTAGGCTCTATACCCAACGTGGGGCTTGAACTCATGACCCCAAGATCATGAGTGGCAGGCTCTACCGACTGAGCCAGCCAGACGCCCCTGGAGACCTTTTAAAGCAGCTTGAGAGGCTAAACAGTGGCCGCTGATCAGAGACTGAAAGTTGGTACAGTGTTCTGCAACGGTAAAACAGCGTCCCCCCTGCCAAAATCAGGACCTGTCTGTTTGGTGGTAAACATCAAACCAGATTTTTTTTTTTTTTAATTTCTCCAAAAATCTCTGTTGGGATCCCTCAGCCTGTGAGGGAGCGTCACACAACCCGCCCCTCCACCGTAATCAAACACAGCTGGACCCCAGCTTGGGCACATCTGCTTCGAGTCCAGGTGACAATGGGAGAAAAGATGACAGCATCAACCCCATAAACCAACAGAGATGGTAGGCCCACTGCCTCCTGCGGTAACACAGCACAGCACCCGCTGAGTTAAACACTTCTGACATCTGCTCCGAGTGTCAAGAACAGGGGAAAGAGGTGAGGCGGGTTCCGAAGCCGTGAACCATCCCCACGCTCTCCCACAGCTCCAAACGGAGACCTCAGGCCCAGCCTCTGCACTGCCCAGGACACGCAGACCACAGCCCAATCCACGGCCGGGCCGACTCATTTTTCTAGTTACAGATCTTAAGTACTTAGGCACGTGCTCCCGAGAACATACATCCCTTACAGGGAGCTGAGAAAGGGAATTGTGCTGAGGAACAGAATAATTGAATCAAGATTTCGGTCACGCGGCTCTCAGGCCCTAGACCATAGGCGTTTTTTTTTTTTTTCCTTTCCTGACTAATGTCTTACAGACTCCTAGGGGTCAGCAACACTGGCAGCCCATCCAGGCCACAGAGAGCCGGGTAAAGGTGGGCCCATGTCCGGGACGGAGACGGCCAGCTCCAGAGACCCAGGCAGCAGGCGCACACAGGGGCTGAGAAAAACGAACTGGGAAGATTGCCATCTTGGTAATCCCCAGGAGGCCTCTGTACTCCTTCCTTCCAGGCCCAAGGGCAGAGATGAAATGATTCACTTCCTCAAAGCCCCCACCCTCACCACTACTGGAGGCCTTCTGGGAGACTGTGCACAGCCCTTCAAGAACCCACCTGCTGACCTCTCACTGCAGGGCACGCAGCACCCCCTCTCCCCCCGGGCTCCCTCTGCAGAGGGGACAACCGTTTGCTCACACCCTGCACACCCTGCCCTCAGGCATCAGATCTGCATACGGGTCTTCTTACACACCACAAAGCTCAGGCAGGAGGGTTCTGCCGGCCCACTTGCCTCCACCCAAGAGGTGAAGATGAGGGCGGGTCAGTGAGAAACCCTCAGTCCCAGCCAGCAGCCTGCCTGCCTCTCCCAGAGCACTCAGCCCCTCCCCGTGTCCACCCCACCTGGGGACTCAGGGGCTCTGCGGGCAAACAGGTGCTCAGTGGGCATCTTCGCTTCCTCCTCTGACTGATCCACCCCACACCAGAGCCCGTCGGGTTCATCCCGGACAGGGCTGCGTGGGCATCTCTTACCTTCATCTCTCTTGCGCTTGTTGGTGTCGGCGCTGGGGGATGTGATGCCCAGGATGCCGCTGATGGAGTACGAGGAGCCGGCCGAGTCTGTGCTCACCGACGACACCTGCGTCACGGAGCCCGTGGACACTGCACAGAGGGAGAGGGGCGGTCAGGGCCCGGCAGGAGGGCTGTGGGGGCGGGTGCTTCGGCCCAAACAAAGGCACTCGCCCTACACTGGGCTGATGCGTGCAACTGACTGCCTGCCCGCACGGAGCCGGGGAGTGCGGGGCGCGGCGAGCGTGTGCTGAGGACACTCGCCCTATGGCAGCCTCTACACCTGGGCGACGCGAGCTGCCCTCAGGGGCCGTTTGCCCAGGTTTCCTGCTGCTGGGGGTGATGAGAGGGAGAGGACGGGCAGCTAGGAGGACTGGCGGTGCAGGAGGGAGCACGGAACAGTGTCAGAAGGGCACTAGCTCAAATCCCAGCCTGTCCAAGGATGCAGGAAGCAGGGCAATGGAGAAGAGAGAGAGAGAGGGGAGCCAGGGCCCACCACCAGCCAGTGCTAAAAAAAAAGACCTAGACTACTCATTAAGCAGGTTCATTCCCTGCTACATATCCACCCATCCGTGCAGACATAAATACCTGCACACTCATACACTCAGCCAACAAAACTCCAAATGGCAGACCGTTCCTTCTTTTTATAGTTCCTCAGTCTTTTCTCCTTCCAGTTTACCTGGATTTTAATATTTAATATCAATTATGTAATAATGATATGATATATAATAGAACATATATTGTGCATACATCATATATAGATATACATAATAATGATAACGAACATTTTCTGAGAACTTACTCTGCGCCAGGCATTACTGAGGCATTGTTTTATTTAATTCTAAGAACAATCTTATAAGGGAGGCAATGTTATTATCTCATTGGAAAGGTAAGGAAACCAAAGTTCAGAGAAAGGTAAGTGACTTGCCCAAGGCCACAGAACTCAGAAGCTGAAGTCTGAACCCCTAGAGTAATCTGTTCCTCATTAAGGAATCATGAAAAACAATCCTATGCTTCACATTAGTGCAGTGCTTTTCTATTTGATGGTTGCAACAACCTAAAGTGCTATTATTTACCTCATTTGATAAATAAGGCTTCACAAGGTGAAGGGATTTGCTCAATGTCATCTAGCCAGTTAGCAGTAGCACTAGGACTTCGCCTCGGGTCTAGACTTGAAGTCTAGATTTCCCCTGTCCGGAAATGTGGGGGCCAGGGATAGTGACTTATTGTGACTGAGGTCAGGTCTCTACATTCCCAAGGATAAGCACGGGGGAGGGGAGGTTTTGTGCAAGTTTCACATTAACTCCTAACCCGAGTCCAAGGGAAAGACCAGTCAGTCAGTCGTCAGGGTGATCGGGAGCTATCCAGCTGAATTTCCATTTCTGGGCTGTGGGAATTCTTTCTTGGTTCATTAAAGCCTACAAACCAATCTCAGACACATTTCCTTGGGCTATAACTAGCTGGAGGCAGGTGGAGCCGCCTTTGGCTCTAAAGTGTAGAAAATTACAAGAAATGGTGGTGATTGCGTTAGAAGTTGTTTGGTGCTTTCCTTGGAGCATATCCAGCTCTTACTTCTACAGACCTAGAGGGAACAGTGCCTTTCTTCTCATATTTGAGTTAGATTTTTAGATCTTCCTTAGGAGACACAGAAGTAGAAATCGTTAACTTCTCTTTTCCTTCACCAGAAGAAGCTCCTCAAAATAGATTTATGCAAATCTCACAACCTTTTCTGTATTAAGGTGCAAAGAAGAGAGGAAGAAGATCACAAGTCATTTGGTACTTTAAAAAAACAACAACCACGTATGACCAAGGCTCACCATGTCGCTGACAGAGCCAATGATATTTTGTTATAGCACTAGACGCAAAAGACCCAAATTCCAATTCTGGCTCCACCACTTATGAGCAGGGTGTCCTTGGGCTAGTTATTTAATCTCTCAACTTCCATTTCCTCTGCCCTTGATAAATCTGTAAACTCTAAGGGGCTGTACATATGTAAGATAGGTTTTTTATAAAAATTTCTGAAACAAAACAAAGCGTTCTGCTGACCTACAAGTAGAATTGTTCCTCTAACCCAACTGAAAGAATAGCATAAGTTACTCTTAGTCTGATATTCACTGTTCCGTGATCTGAAATAGTTAAAGCTACAAGTGAAATCTCAGCCATAAACATTTCCCCAGGAACCCTCCTCAATCCTCTTTGGCCCAGCTCAGCAGAGCTGGTAGTTTCCTTCCTTTGGGTCACACAGTACCCTGTACCTTCTTCTTAAGCCTGAGCTAGGTGTTTTGCAAACTTCTCTTAGTTGCATTCCCCCATTAGACTGAGAAGCCCTGGAGAATGGGGATTAGGTCCTGCCTCCTTTAAAACACTAGTCTCCTGCAAAGCAGGGGCTTAGCAAACACTTTTTGAATGGACTACTAAAGAATTATTTATTTATTTTAATTTAAATTCAAGTAATTAACATATAATGTATTATTTGTTTCAGGGGTACAGGGCTGTGATTCATCAGTCTTATATAATTATTTTAGGGGCGCCTGGGTGGCTCAGTGGGTTAAGCATCTGCCTTCAGCTCAGGTCATGATCCCAGGGTTCTGGGATCAAGCCCCACGTTGTTCCCTGCTCAGCGGGGAGTCTGCTTCTCCCTCTGCTCCTCCCCCTGCTCATGCTCTCTCTCTCTCTCTCTCAAATAAATAAATAAGATCTTTAGGAAAAAAAGAATTATTTTATGGTAAGGAGGAATTCTCTCTTACCTTTATCCAAAGAGGCAAACATGGAGGAACAGAAACCTCAGGGAGCACCTAGTTTGTGCACCTCAGTCCACAAATGGGGAAACTAAGGCTCAGAGAAGCAAAGGGACTTACACAGTTCACCGGATGAGTTAATGGCAAACCTGGAAGTATAAGCCTGGCGTCTGCCCATCCTCCATCACCACGGGGAGTTCAAGTTTGCAGTTAAAGAGGGAGTGACAAAGATGTGGAAACATTAGACAGTCTGAGGCATTATTAAGTGACAGTGACAGGGACTGTCAGAGGCTTATTGAATGGCCACCACTTTCTTATAGAATAACCTTCCCCCCAGAGGTGTTTCCTTTATCCCAAGTGGAGAAATAACGTGCCTTAAATAGACACATGTCACTGACATCTCACAGTCTTTGCGGGGAAGGGAAAGGCACGGAAACTTCCGAATTCTTCAATAGTAGGAAATAGGACCCCCACGCTTACAAGTGGCTCTTGCTCAGACTAACCCCCGTGAGTGTCAAAAACCCCACTGTAGCCCTCAACAATTAATGGAGTACATGAGATCGAAGCGAGAGAGGGGGAGAGAGAAAGAGAGAGAGAAAGTTTGGGAAGTTTTGCCACATCTTCACTCAAGACTGCAAGTGCACAAAGAATTGTGGAAGGGCTGGTTAATAGAAGAAAAAACACATTCAAAACTACTTACTGACTAATGATGCAGAAAATGTTATGAATAAGTATCCCTTTCTTGATTTATTACTTTAATTATCTGACATTCTATAGACCCCCATTAGTGGATTTTTTTTTTTTTTGGCTTAGATTTCAATTTTCTGTCTCATGGTGAAAGCTATTTATCATAATAATCAGTAAAATTCAAAACCTTTTAGCAGTATTTATAAAATTCATTTACCAGGTTCAGCCCTTGGAGAATGACAAAGAAGGCGCATTAGTACGTGTGCCGAAGTGTTTTATGCAGAATTATCTGTCCATAAGAATGATTAAAAGTTCTTTAGACTATTTGGAACCCATTAGATCTTTAAATTTTTTTTAAAAGTTCTTACCTATGCTGTGACTGGAAGCTGGGACCGGCTGGTTGGGTGGCTGCTGTACTTTGGTCCGGATGATCCTGTGGACAGTTGGGAAAGAAAATAAATGGCTATTTACCATCATCGAGAAGATATCTCAACTAGCTATGCACGGACAACCAGAAAAGCCTTATCAAGCTGGGGCAGAGGAGGAAGGAGGTTATACCCTAGACCAGGAGTTAGGGGGTTAGAAAAGCTATGGACTAGTCCCAACTCAGCCCCTACCTCCCTGGATGTCTTTGGATAACGATAACTTGCACCCCGTCTGGGATTCAAGTGCCTCTTCCGTAGACAAAGGATCATATGTTAGTATTATGAATGGGCGTCTTTTTCTCTGGAGCAGCTCCAGCTCCATAAAGAACTCCCTGAGTGACGTTAGGGAGTTTCTTCCCTTCCCTGGACCTCTGCCCCATCTCAGCAGAATGACTGAACCAGGTGACCTCTCTTCCCTGGGGGCCCACGTGCTCTGGTTTCTCTGCCTTAGAGAGAGCCACATGAGGAGTCACATCCCCCACCTGTTCAAAATTATCAAAGAAACGGATGTGTGTTGCTCTCAACCTAAAAAGGGTTTAAAGTGCTGGCTTGGCTTTGTTACGAGGAACCCTCCAAAGCTGCCTTGTACAAAATCTCATGGTTAAGCTCCAACAGAGCCAGGAGCCAGGGGTGTCCTGGCTTGTCTTTCCAGAGACCTTGCTCTAGTTCTAATATGATGAACCTGATTGTGACCCTGGGCAAGTCCATTCTGTTGTGGGCCTCAATACAACGAGGGATTTGGAAGAGACCACACTACTTGCTTTAAGTAATTAAATCCTCTTTTGGGGGGAAAAATCTTCCAGAAAATCCCACTGTATAAAAGGGGTAATAACAGTACTGCCTTCCCTCTGCACCTGCTGGCTCCGATGTTCCTCTGCAGAACGCTGGGCTCTGGGAAGCTTAGTCTGTAAATTTCTTTCTGGAACAACACACTCATATGGGTCTCCATGAGACTGCAAGCCCTGCGTGTCATAGAGTAACCAACCTGGCCAGGCCAGAAGCCCCAGTGAATTCTACAAGAAAGTTCCTTCCCTGGCATTCGGGAGAAGTGTGGGTGGTAATACAATGTTCAGCTTCTTTGGAAAAGCTCTACTCCACCCTCCAACTATTACCTTTTAAAAGAACATTTATTAGAATTCTTCTTAATTATAAAAGCGCTTTGTGCTCATTGCAGACTTTTTTAAAATAATTTTTATTGTTATGTTAATCACCATACATTACATCATTAGTTTTTGATGTAGTGTTCCATGATTCATTGTTTGTGCATAACACCCAGTGCTCCACTCATTGCAGACTTTTAGGATAATAAATACAAAGAAGACATCTAAAAATCACATTTCAGTGTATTTCCTTTATGCTAACATTCCTATGCATATTAGGAAATATCCATTTTCTGTTAGCAAAATCAAGATTAAACCATGTACGCAGTTTGTATCCCTCTCTCTTCACTCAATGCCATACGAGAGGCTTTTGCACATTCCAGACCATTATTTCAGGAAGTCCAAGTTGCAAGCTGCACTGGGTCCCCAGCCTGTACAAATGGAGAGCGGTGAGGATGCCCTCACTGGGTTACGGCCTCTGCTCTCCACGATCTCACAGCTCAGTGGTGGGCACCCAGGCTGCTCAGCATGCTCGGCTGAGAGCCTGGAACGGACATTTCCCTTCATACCACAGCCCAACCACGGGGTCCTCTGGAGTCCAGGCCCCTTGAGCCTCCAGGGTCCTTTGCCCTTTTCTATGAGTCAGTGTAAGTGTTGCATCAAATGCATTTGGTGTTTGTTTTCTCCAATATTCGAATTGCTTATTTTAACTCAGCAAACATGGAGCATATTCACAAGGACCTAGGAATGAGATAGTCTTTTGGAACCACCTGGAATTAAGCTAGAATCTGACCTAATTTTTGTATTTTTGTGTATGTCACCTTCTCCGTGGATATATGTGTGTTTGTCTACAGAGATATGGCTTGATGCGAATATATGGATATACCAGATGTAAATATAGTTTATCTATGTTATGGTTTATGTATATACAAAAATATGGTAAAATATATCAGAACTATTTCCCATTACTTTCAGCATAAAGTCCTAACTTTTCAAAGTATTGTCTGGCCATTAAATTTAAGCAAACAAAGAAAATTATATTTTCCTTATTTTTCTTCTAAAATACTTGTAAATCATTTGGTAAGACATTATCAACTGTTATAAATAATCAAGAGGCAGCTGCAGCATATTGATTAAATACACAGGCTCCACAGGGCGCCTGGGTGGCTCAGTCATTTAAGCGTCTGCCTTGGGCTCAGGTCATGATCCCAGGGTCCTGGGATCGAGCCCCGCATCAGGCTCCCTGCTCCGCGGGGAGCCTGCTTCTCCCTCTGCCTCTGCCCCTCACCCCCAAAGGATAAATAAAATCTTTTTTTTAAAAATTATATAAATAAATAAATACACAGGCTCCAGAATCAGAGGTTGAATCCCAGTTTTCCAACTTGCCAAATGCATGGCCTTGAGTAAATTACTTAACCTCTCTGTGCCTCAGTTTCTTCATCTGCAAAGTGGGGCTAAGAATCACTCCTACCTCCTAGGGTTATTATGAGAATTAAACTAATTAATAATTTAGAATAGTGGCTACTGCATAGTAAATTCTCTATAAATGTTAGCTGTTATTTTCAGTAGTATCTTCATAACGACTAAAGACCAGCTTCAACCTTAAATCTGTATTTTCCACGAATGCCTTAAAAACACATGGGAACCCCCTGGGAGTTGGGGAGGAGAAAGCAGCCATCCCCACACCCTATTTTAAGGCTGTAGTGCAGTTGTCCTTTATAGGCGAGACCAAAATATAGGGAACACGCCAAAGCTGTCCCCAGGGATAGAGATTTTGCCCATCTGCTTGCAGCAGCTGCCAAAAAAAAGAACAAAGAGCATTATCTTCCGCTGAGAAGAAATGGTAGTGGGAAGAACAAGACTAACTGAATCATAGCAGTTCTTTAAAAATTTAAAATTAACAAGCAATCACAATAAGAGTCACACTCCAGACCTTTTCTAAACCAGAGACAGCCTGGCTAACTGGCACTTAACACTAAAAGGTCTAACCTCTACGTTACTGAGCATGAGCATGACCCTGGGTGCCATGTGAACATCCTAGACCGTCCAACAGGGAAGAAAGTTCAGCAATCAACCAGTTCCTCCAAATGGGGAAACCAAAGCCTAGAGTGCTCCAGTGACTTGCCCAGGGTCACACAGCAGGTCAGCCCAGACTTCCAGGTCCCATGCCTAAGCACTTTCCTTTGGACCACATTCAAAGGAAGTGATCCCCCTGCTAAATATTTCCTACAGGAAATATTGGATTCCAAATCCTTTTAGAAGCTGAAGGACTAACGTCCCAGGGACTTCAGGTATTACAGGCATTTATAAGATCCGATTTCAACATCACCCTCACTTCTTTGAAAGGCTAGGTTTTCTCAGACACATTCCCCCCCCACACACAATTACACTGAAAGAGAAAATCGTGGTGCCTTTAAAAAAGAAATAGGAAGACAAGGCTGAAGAGATCCCCACATCTACGGAACTGATCAAACTGCCACTGGGCACTAAGAATCTTGGGCCACCAGCTGTGCTAAGAATCCACAACTAGGAGCGCCTGGGTGGCTCAGTTGGTTGGGCATCTGCCTTCGGCTCAGGTCATGATCCCAGGGTCCTGAGATCGAGCCCCGCATCGGGCTCCATGCTCGGCAGGGAGCCTGCTTCTCCCTCTCCCTCTGCCTGCTTGTCTGCCTACTTGTGATCTCTCTCTCTCTGTCAAATAGATAAATAAAATCTTTTAAAAAAAAAGAAAGAAAGAAAGACTCCACAACCAAGGGTTCAACTGGACCATACTGGGAGAGGACCCACAGGGGACACCCAGGCCAGCAACTGACTTGGAGAAGAAAGAGGGAATGAGTAAACAATCTCAGAAGTCTTGCTGCCCAAGTTCAGAGGAAGAGTAGAGTTTACAACTATCGTCCCCCAGGCCACGTCCATCCCTGAACAAGCTTTATTTGGCTTGCACGGTTACTTGTTTTCATTTGAATTAGTTGCCAATATTTGCAAGGTGGGAGCTTTTACATAAATACATGGATTTGTAGCTTCCCTTGAAAAATCCGAACACCTAGCCATGCTGACCCCACGTTCTCACATGATAACAACCAATCGGTGCTAAAGAGAACTGTCCTTCTAACTGGGAATGCCACCCACGGTGCCCACTACTTGGCCCCTGATTTAGAGCCACAGGTCTCGAACAGAAGGCAGGCTCCATTCCACCTGTTTCTGTCAGCTCTCGGACCGTCTCCTCCAACGGGCACTCAGGCTGGATTCTAAAAATCCTTGGTGCAGCTTCGGCAGCATCCCAGCGCTTCCTTGTCCTTAGGAAGCCACAGGATAACAAGACACTTGGCTTGTGTCCCAGGAAATCTCCCACACACTCAGCACAACAGGTGCGATGGCACTTAACTCCATGTGGGTCAGGGGTTCCCGGGCTGGTCTCCCAGAAGACAGCAGGAAGGCTTATACTTGTGGGGGTGGACACTGGAGATGACACTGTGGCCCCCGGAATAGCTCCCAATCCAACCACCACTCCCTCCTTAGCTGTTTGAAATAAAGGAATCGTGAGAAGTTGCCCCCAAGGGAGGCAGGGGCTGGGAGAGGAATCTATGGACATTTGCAAGACGGTTCTTTCGAAACTGCATCCATTTGAACACAGTGCAGCAGCTTTGCCTTCGTATGGAAAACAGAACCTGCGTGCTGGGATGGCTCAGGCTTTCTCGGGCAGTGGGGGGTGGGCAGGCAGCAACAGACGGTGTCCCACACCTCATCTATCTGCATTGCTGCATTGGTTGGCTACAGACCACAAAGAGCTCTGGGTGAGGAATGGAGTAAGGAGCCAGAGTGTGATCCCAGAGAAGAGCCTCCAGAGGGGTGCGCAGGAGAGGGCTACAGGTCCCCGAGGGAGCTGCAGACAGGCTGCAAAGCACAAAGGCTGCAAAGTGCACAGAGACGGAGTAGGAATGACTGTTTTACTCCCCCCTGCCTCCCTTCTGTCAGATCCTCAGTCCTGTCACTGGCAGAGTCCTCCAGGACAGTGCAAAGAGACAGGCCCTCCTCTTACCATCAGGGAACCTAGGCTCGACTCCCAGCTCCACCTCAAAATCATCATTCCTCTGCACTCCCCTTCTGGGCCTGTTTCTTTACCTGCCACAGAACAGAGTTAAGCCTCAAGGGCTGTAGAAGACCACAGGTGTGAAACACCTCAGAGGTACAGCCCCCGCTGGGGACACCCGGGAGGCCCTGAGGCCGGCCACGGTCCCAGCCACGAGCGACCAGCAGTCAGAGCTGCACAGAAAAGCTCCAAGCACAAGGCATCGGCTGGTCCACGGTTTCCCTAGACACTCATTCAAGTACCCCTTACAGCCTTCACCCCCTCTGCCAAGCTATGTGCTCTATTTATTTCATCTGTTCCTTTCAAGTAACTTACTTTTTGACTTAAATAGACCTTCTTTTATGAGGCAACACTAGTTCTTTACTGTAAACAGGAGGGATAGTCCATAAAGTTCACACTGACTGGCTTGGTGTTCCAGTTATATTTTTCTAAAGTCCATTAAAATAAATTCATCGTAAAATAATTTTCATCCTTGTATTACAGAAGGGCTGGAGCCCTGCAAATGAGTTATGCTTGCCCTGTAAGGCTTTTTTTTTTTTTCACTGAAATGAGTCGCCCCCATTTAAAAATATGGAGGTTTTATATACACATACACATAGATCCATGCACACACTAATCCTAGTTTCCAGATTCCATTTAAGAGTGGAAAGATTCTGGCAAATCCTGGGCCTGCATTCCTGGCAGCATTCAGCTGGTGCTGAGAAGCATCTGCCCCTTCAATACTGCTGTGCTCTCTGTTTGCCAAAGACCCGACCTTTCCCTATCACCTCACACCTGGCCTGCTTCACTGCCTGGCCACAACAGGCATTAGAGTTTGGGACCCCCATGGGCAACCTAAAGTTATCTTTCAAACCACCAATTACATGTACACCCTACATTGGGAAATCCGTGGGCCCCCAAAGCCTGACCATGGGTTTGGCAGAAGTTTCTTTGCAGAGCAGACTTCTGCTGCTTCATTGCTGATAGGCAGTGTATGCCTCACTCCACGTTAGAGACATGGGGAAAAAGTCACATTGCTTTGCGTGATGGAAATCCTGCAATGAGCCAGAAGCAGGGGACTCACAAAGCACATTGGAGCCCCTCATAATCCAGAAAAAGAACAGGAGTATTCTCCGCCCCCCAAACCCACCACAACAGTTGCTACTTCCTCAGCTAATTTGGGCTGACCGGCCTTCTAACCCGCACCAGAATCCCGTCCTAGACAAGGAGGCCCTCTAGAACAGAGACTAAGAGACAGTGTGCCCAATTTCCCTCTCTCTTCTCAGCACCTTGCATGATGTCAGGGCCAAGGTAAAGATTTGCTGAGAGAAAGAAAACAGGCTGACGGTAATGAAATAGCAGGACTCAAAACATCAACACAGACACTGACACAGTGACTCTGTGCATTTGAGTCATCACAGAAGGAACAACCAGCAGGCCCAGAAGGGATCTCTGAGACATTCTAGTCTAACCACCTCTTTCTGCCGGAGGCAAGGGGTCTCCTATGCCCAAATAGGCTCTGCACTGACAAGGGTCGCCTGTGACCTTGGAGAAATGGGAACTGGTCAAGTTATCGGTCTGCCGGCTTCTCTTCTCTTTGTGGAGTTTAGACAACCATCATTTCTGTTTATCTTACAACTTCATCCTTGACCTCTGTGGGTTTAGATGGAGTTGAGACTGCACCATCTACAATAGAAAACTTTCTTTCATGAGTTTTTAAAGCTCTGAGAGCTCCGTCAGATACTTCCTGGATCAGACTGCAGAGTAGAAGGTGCCTCTGCAGCTCCCAGGAAGATCCCATGCCTGGTATTCACGGTATTTCTCTGGTTCTTTCTCTCCATGAGTGAGATTGAGGGCAACTGGGTAGAGGGCAGCCCCCTAACTCCACAGCATCTTAGTGTCCTGGATGTCACTCTTAGAGATCACAGACCCACATCAGAACCTCCAGTCTGGGGCTCTCAGAGACAGGAAGAGCTTTGTCAAGGTCACACTTGAAGGTTGTGGCAGAGCTGGGACAAGAACTAAATCCTCCAACTTCAAGTCCAGGCTGTTTTCCACACTCAGTGGCTCAACCTCTGCCCAAACTGAAGGCAGGGATTTTCTTCCTGGGAAGCTCTGATATAGGCCAGTGCTAAGACTTTGAGCATGGGCTTACAAGGAAGTGACATTTGTGGGGCCCGATCAGGACAATCCCCTGCTAAATGCTCCACACACACAGGCGGGTGGGAAAGCGAGTGATAAAAATCACTCTGGGCTCAGAAGAATCTCAAGCAGCCTGGGTACTGACATGGCCTTCCCTCCCTGGGCCTAGAACTCCTGCCCACTTTGGAAAGACGAGAAAGGCGATAGAGAGATCTATTGAGGCCCCATTAGCCCCCCTCCTGTCTGATAACCCTTAAGGAGCCTTAATGAATGGAGAGAACAGATCCTTAGGAAAAGCACCCGCAGAGCCTCTAGGATACCCCACTCCACCCAGATCCCTAGCCCTCCCACAGGCACCAGCCCCTCACCTGTTGATGGAACTGACGCTGGGCACCGTGTCATTGTCACACACCCGTTCCGCCAGCAGCCGGTCCCTGATCTCCCAGGCAAACATGGTGGGATTTTGGCGTTTATACTCAGCGATTTTTTCCACCACTTTGGGCGTGGCGACCTTTGGTTTGGATCCTCCAATTACTCCAGGCTTGATGCTCCCCGTCTCATAATACCTAGGACCCAAGGAGAAAGGAGCTTAGCCATGAGGAACCAGCAAAATGGACCAGCAAAATGGATGTTTGCAACAAAATAGCTAACTCTATCCAGAAACCATCTGGATCTGTGCCGTCCAGTTTAGCAGCCACTAGCCATACGGGGCTTTTGAACATTTGAAATATGGCTCATTTGAATTGAGGTGTGCTATAAGTATAAAATACACACCAGACTGTCAAACCTTAGTAGAAAAAAAAGAACATAAAATGTCTCATTAATAATTTTTATATTGGTTATATGCTGAAGTGATCACATTTTTCATATACTGGGCTAAATAAGATACATAAAATTCATTTTACCTGTTTATTTTCCCCTTTTTAAATATGCTACCAGGAAATTTTAAATTTCAAACGCAGCTCACATTCTATTTCTATTGGACAGTGCTGGTCCGGATGCTATGCATTAATTAGTTAATTCATTCTATCACATTTATCTACCATTTTACAGTTTACAGAAAACTTTCAAGTCAGCTTTCCCATTTGATCCCCACAACAGTTCTTTTTTTTTAAAGATTTTATTTATTTATTTGACAGAGGGAGACACAGCGAGAGAGGGAACACAAGCAGTGGGAGTGGGAGAGGGAGAAGCAGGCTTCCCGCCGAGCAGGGAGCCCGATGCGGGGCTCGATCCCAGGACCTGGAATCATGACCTGAGCCGAAGGCAGACGCTGAACGACTGAGCCACCCAGGCGCCCCCCCCCCAACAGTTCTAAAACACATAAATATTTTGAACAAATGAAAGAAAAATGAATGAATAGGTCCCTATTGGTAGGTATAAAACAGAGATCCATAGAGGTTAAACGGCTTGTCCAGGATCACACAAGACCCACTGGCCGAACCAGGAGGGAGGCCCGGCCTTCCGAGCTAAAATTTCCCCCAGAAAGTTGGCTTGTGCCTTTAATTTACCAGCACTCCCATCCCCTAGCAGATTCCATCTGCATTCTGTGAAACTGTCCCCTAAAATGCAACTTTTTTTGCCGTAAGATTAAAATGATAACCTTAGTATAAAATTAAAAGGAGTGTTGGATTCCAGAATTAACTGGAAATATACATATAAGTCAAAACCCAAGCAATCAAAAAAAGCCAACCACAAGTCACTGCAGCTCTTCCAGGGACCTCCCCTGAGGTAAATCGCTGTTTCTAAGGACATTTCCATGCTATCAGCTCTTCCTCGTTAACACAAATAGGATGTCAGGGTTTTACAGTAAAACCGAGACCAGGGAGAAGAGTGCCGTGAAAGATCATTCCAGGGGAAAAGATATTACTTGATTCCTTTTCTGAATCTGAGCCTTTACTGGATGTCTCTCAACATTTACAGAGGAATTCTTGATTTCTCTTGCAAAGGAGATTATCTTGCTGTTGAGAATTGTTTTAGCCAAGAAGACATTTTAGAAATGACTGTTAATTTTTTTTAAGTAAACTCTGCACCCAACGTGGGGCCAGGACTCAAGACCCTGAGATGAAGAGTCACACACTCCACCAACTGAGCCAGCCAGGCGCCCCCATCACCGGTAATTTTTCAACCTACCAAGAGTTTATAACAGGTAAAGGAAAGAGGCGATTCTCCCATGGGATGGATGGGAAGTGTTACCCAAGAACAATGACTAGTTACATTTAAAGAGACGTTGAAATTCTCAGCCTGGGTAAATCTAGTTAGGGCCAAGTTAGTGGATATTCTAGGAACAGATGAAATAATTTGGGAGCAGTGATGCAGAAGTGGAAATTCTGTTTTTCATTGAGAAAAGTGAGTCATGTACAAATATGAACCATAAGGCAAAACTCAACCTATCCTCCCTCTTTCTGTAATGACCAAAAAATTGTAATTAATCACAAACAGGCTTTAAGAACTATCCAAGAAAATGTTATTTTGCCAGAAGGTTAGAAAGGCACCCAAATTAAGGCACACAGCAATCTCTGCAGCTTCCAATTATCCTTCCAATTTTACAATAAAAAGTTATTTCTTACTATCAACAACACAGTAACTCCTTATTTAGGCACAGTGCTCTAAAGTTTATACAGAGCTCTTCCTCAAATTATCTGGATCCTCACATCAATCCTAAGAGGCCAGTGGGTTTTATTTATGGACGGGGAAACTGATGATTAGAAGAATAAGTGACTTGCCCAACTTCCTTCTGGAAGTCTGAGCCAGTGCCAGCCTTCAGATCTGAATCTCAACCCAGTCTTCTTCCCACTAGAGCAAACTTCTGCTTTGTGAAAATGAAAACAACGATGATGTTGATGATCCCTTGCAACTGTAGAAAGCTTTCCCGTTTACGAGGCAGTTCGCATGCATCTTCGCACTCACTCACTAGTTACAGAGTGCCAGTTATAGGCACTGTCTTGGGGCAGAGGTTACAGACACAGAGACAAACCTGGGCTGAGTACTCAAAACATGCTAGTGGCATGAGCCGGCAATATTCCCGCAGCCGCTGAGAGAGCCGCGGGAGGGAGCTGCCCCTCCCCCCAGCCCCTGTCCTGCTGGCCTGGCTGGGGGTGGCAGCACCCAGGGCTCTCCGAGCAGGGCCAACCACAGCAGGTCACAGCCTTGACATGAGACCTCTGTCTGCCTTTTGACTGACCCATCAGCCAGGCCCTTAGAAGGCAACCCTGACACCCCAGGGGGAAACCCCAGTTGGCAACTGTGCAAAGTGAGGAATCGGGACTGAAGAATTGCTCTTTCCTCTCAGCACAACAACCACTCAGCCTCTTGGCTTACACACAGCAGTCAGCCAGCCGCCACCAACACGCAGCACGCTAGTTTGGGAGTAAAGAATTGGGCGTGTTAGTCCGTGCCTCTGACACGAACAAGCTGTGTGACCTTGGCCAAATCTCTCAGCCTCTCTGGGCCTCTGTTGCTCCATTTGTATAATAAGGGGAGGACGTCTGCCCAGGCTGCCTCACAGGACGCAGGCAGAAATGCAGAATGGGTAAGAAAAAGCTCTGCAAAACATAAAGAGCACGTGCTGCGGATTAAAATCCTCTGAGTGTTTATTACTGTGTAACATACCACCCAGTTCCAAACGGTCTGAACCCCCCAGCCAGGCTCCAATGAAAGAAGACAAGGCTTTCTGGGTGGATTTAAATGGGCCTCACATGCAACCAGGATCCTGAGCCTCGAGCTCTGTGGACTGAATGCCCACACTCCTGGCAAAACGCCACCTTCCCAACATGATGGGGGTCTCTGCCTGCCCCAGGGACTCTGCCTGCCTTGTCATGCAGCCTCTGAAAACCACGACCACCACACACAACACACTCTCTATAATCTGTCACTCCAAGTGCGCCTATCAAATTCTTCGGTGACCAAAAAAAACAAGTCAGTGGATGGAACAGCCCCAGTTCAGAAATTCCCAGTCACACTGTTTTAGGCCTGAACTTGTTTCTTAAAAGGCAGTTCTAATTAGAGTGACATTTTGTCCACTGTGGTTCTTAGTTATGAAAATAATGAGCTATGAAATTCCAATTTATTGTTGACAACTTAAACGGCCAGGCACCGGAGCGGCTCATAACTTCCGAGTGCCACTCTACCTAGTGACAAATCTATTCTGAGCCTCGGGAGGCTGGCGGCTGGGCCTGGGAGGGTCCTTGTCCCCTTCAGTCTCCAGGGGAGATCTGGGGGGCTCCCGGGCACCAGAACATGAGGACTCGGCATCTGGACGTCCCCTCTGAGAAGGGCTCGGCATCTTGCCCTGAGAAGATTTCAAATAGCAAGCAAGATGTCGGCTCAACAACGTCTCAGCAAAAACAAAGGAAAGGCCTTCTTTTTTCTCTCTCTCTCCCTCAGTGCAATGAAGAGGCTTCCCAAGAAGAAAGCTAAGATCCACTTGGCTCTCAAAGTTTGACACTGAGATAGTCCAAAATATTTCTTTCCTCTCTCTCTCTCCTTCTGTCTTGTCTTCACTGCTCTATTCTAGTCTATTCTCTGTTTTAAAATCAGTCATTCTCTTTTCTCTTCATCTCCCTCTCCTCCATTTTTCTTCTTTTATTCTCACTCACATCCTCCTGCCTAAAACCACCATCAAATGAGAACACCATGCTGATGTCCAGCCTTCCTCCTTGAACTCTGGCTAGGGCTCATTTGCTGCCGAGTGCTAAACAGGAGTGGAGCCCAGAGCCTCCCTGGCTGCGAGGTGACCTGGGGTGGGCAGGGGATAAGGAATAAATACAAGGATCAAGGTCCCCAAAGGAGATGCCAGACCCCTGGCCTTGAAACTTCTTCCCTTGGTCTCCAATACGGCTCCCCAAGGGTAGAAACTGCTATTCCCTCCATCTAAGAGAATTTCTTAAATTCCAGCAGATGAAAAGGAAAGAACATGCAGAAAATCACAATGTCATTGACATACTTCAAATATTTTTTTTTTTCTATTCAGGCAACTGTTCTCAAATCATAATGCAAGCTATAGGACCAAGGTTGTTTTCTGACCCAGGGAGAAAAAGCCTGAGAGAGCACTGAACAGCTAGACCTGAGAATACTCCAGCTGCTAGGGCAGACCTCTAACAACTTCACATGCCCAGAAAAAAAACCTGTGGTTTTGGCTTTGGGATATGGTGAGATGCCGATGGTCTAGGAGTCCTTGAGGCCTCCTCCCAGTCCGAGAGGACTGACTGGCTGGATGGACCTGGGTCAGTCACTTGACCTCTGTAGATTTGTTTCTTCATCTCAAAACATTCTTCCCTGGATCATACTGAGGTTCTCCTGAGAAAATAAACAGGAGTACTCGAAGGCTGGGCATCGATTGGCATCGTTAGTATTTTGCTGGCAGCAAATCGACGGGTCAAGTGGCAACTTTCAAATGTCAGATTTGAGAGTTAGTGTGTGTTTCCTGTTTTTTTTTTTCCTCTCTAATATACACTTAGGATGCCTGTCACTATGAAGGAAACGAAACATATAAGGAGGAAAATACTACAGCCACATAAGAAGGTTGATGATACCCCAAAACTGAAAATGACAGCTGACCTTTAAAAAAGGAATGTGCTTTTTGAAAACGTTAAAATAAAACATTGAACTTGATAATGTGATTTTGTAACTTGTGGATTTTCCACCCAGCCCTGCTCAGGTCCCGGGCTCACCCAAGATGTGTAAGGGAAATTCCCAAGAACCTCTCACTCGTGGGTCCTTTGGAATAATTCACCAGGCTTTGAGAAAACATGTCATTCCTCCTGATTGAGTCACGCCATTCCACATGTCATTTGAAATGGGGGTTTCCCAGGGCTACTTTGAATGGAATGGCCTTGAAAGGGCTTCGCAAATTCCAAAGTACTATGCATGTTAGCGAAGTGCTACCATGATTTTCAATATGACGCAGGCACATTGGACAGCTGCTGGGTCATGTTTTAGGTCATTATTTGAAAAATCAAGGGAAGCCTGTAGCTCCTGCCTTTACCTGCCAAGAATTTTGCTGACACAACCATGGCTGACTCGAAGCTGCCTTGAGATGTCGCACGGCCTGACACCTTGATGAGCAAGTTCCACTATCCTTTGGCGGACTACATCCGGGAGTGGCCGTCCATTCACAAAAACCCCCCCAAGCTGATTCACTCCTCCATGTCCTGAAACAGATCAGAAACAAAAGGCAAGGGAAAGGGTGGTTAGAACCAGTCACATAGTACCAGAAGCGCTGTTACAAGCACCCAGAGCCCCTCTGATCAGAAATGGCCGCAGGCTGGATGTCTTGAGCCTGGAGTCTGATCGTGCAGGCTTCACGAGCATCTTGCTTTTTAAAATTAACCTTTGCCTTTGTCCATCTTCAGCCAGTCAATCGGGCTATTGATAACAAGCATCCCCATACTATGTTTCCTTTAGTTGCTAGCATCCGCCTTATAATTTTTTGTTAACAACGGAATACGTAAAAGACCCCAATCTACACTAGAGACATAACTTATTACATGCATGATGCTGAGGTCTAAGGAAGATCCTGGGGAGAAAATATGTTTTAAAATACACCAAATATAAAGAGATTTTTACAAACAAAACTCTTTTCCTTTTAACAAATATCTGTGAAAGTGAAAAGGACTACTCCAATAAACCTAGATCTCAGGGGGAAAAAAATGGGTTGTTTTTTGTTTTTTGTTTTTAATCAGCAATCTGATTCAAGGGCTAAGGACTTAAAAATTTTTGTTTAAATAGTGTCTGCCGAGTACTGAAACAAAATCCAACCACTGCCTTGATAAAAAAAAAAAAAAAAAAAAAAACTTTTCTTTAAAAAGATGGGGCTCATCCCTCAATAAAGGGGAAAAATAAACAAAAAAGGTGAGGCTGACATGCAGACTTGACCACTGTACCCTCAGAGCACACAAAAGAAATGGGTCAGAGGATCACATTCCACTCTACTACATCAGGGTTTGTTATACAGGAGTTTCTCTGGAATTTCTGAAGTGATTTTGCAACTGACAAGCAGCATGAAGTTGGTTCAGGGGGGAAATAAAGAAGCTGGAGAAGGCTTCCGAGGCCCAGGTTTTACAAGCACTCTGAGATGGATTTTAAGCAAAAGGAGTCTGGGAAAGTATCTTCTCCACCCAATAAGCGCCCTTCTCTTACATCAGAGTCCATCTGGAGGGAAACAGGGATCCAAGTAAATGAAGAGCAAAACCAGTAAACACGGAGTGAGCCAGTGTAACATCATTGACCTTGTAGCTGTTAATCAGCCACTAACTGACATCGCTGAGCACAGTCAAAAGCCAAAATCCAAGTGCAAGCATTTATTTACCAATGCTGCTGGCAGCTCAGAGGCCAGCGATGGGGAAATCTCCATCTAAACTGGGACTTGCCTGGGATTAGACTCTACCAGGGAAGCTAGGACATCTCAGACATCTCTCTCTCTCTCTCTCACTCACTCACACACACACACACACTCCAATTCTAGAACATAAAATAGCCACCTCATCTCAGCTACCCGCCCAGCACTCAATTACTATCTAGGTTTACGAACATCTGAAATAAAAGGAGAAAAATACCCATAACATAACCCATTTCCTTAAAACCGCCAAAGCAATTCACTGAAGTTTTCCATGAGGGTCCTAACTGAATATTTTCCAAAATTTCTGAGCTCAGGCTGATTTCAAGGAAAAACACGATTTTATAGGTAACGACAGTACTTAATTCTAATTCTTAGCCGAATTTCTCTCTGATTTTCAAAATGAGCTTTAATCCGTTTTGATCGTTCTAAAACACCCCAGACATAAGAAATAGGAAAACCATCCCAAACAGGATTTCGCAGTTAGAAACAAAACTGCGTAGTTCACCTAAAACAGAAAGATGACAGCCATCCCTGGTCAAGGGCCTTAGAAAGGCTTTGTTCTGGGGTTGGGAGCACCTGATAAAAAAGAATTGTACAGATCTTTAGAGAACAGGCTGGAGTGAAGAAAGTAAATTCAAAAGGTACAAGCTCATCTGAGAGGACAAAAAGGAAGCTAAAAGCATCCAGCACACTTTTGAGATAACCTATTGGTCCAGGCCTTGTAACCCATTTGCAATTGCTTGTTCCCTACACCCCTGGGAATTTAAACTTCATGCCCAAAACACAGTGGCAACTTTCAGAGGACTTAAATTCCAAGAGCAGTCCTACAGGACATTTGTGAGCTTTTGGGACCGTTTGCATCATGGAAAAACCCCAAGGATTGGACACTCTAGGTGACAGCAGGTCCCCAAACCCTCTACTTTTAACCACAAAGACAAGTCTACCTATGTTCTTCCGGAGTCTGATCCATATAACCACACCTGACACCAGACTCAGGATGACCTGGGAGCCCCCTATCTCCTTCAACGTCCTGGGAAGGTTCCCAAACTCACTTAGCTGGGCCTTCTCTGGCTCAGTCACAGTCCTATCCAATAGAACATTTAAAGGATGGTGGGGAGGTAATTTACCTGGTCTGAGAAGGCAATGTCTCCCACTTACCCTGAGATTGGAAAGAAGTAAAGCCTGAAGCCTGAGAGAGGGAGGCAGGATGGGCAAAGAAAAGAGGAAAAGCGAGGGAAAGGATGCAAAGCGTGGAAACTAAATGAAACAGACAGCAAGGACAGAGAGTGTGGAAGGGAAGCCTCAGGTTAGAAAGGCAGAGGAGGAGAGAAAGGAATGGATCGGCTAGTACAGGCAAAAAGAAAGATGAGAGTGGTGTACAGTGGGAGGCAAGAAGTCCAGAAGAGAAAATGGAGGAAGCCCAGTAAAGGGGCATCTAGAAGACAGAGGACATCTGTGGAGAGGAATCTTTGTTTTCTGGGACCCCAGCTCCAGCCCTGCATCTCCTCCTAGAACCCAAGTCCCAGCCTCTACTTCCTATGGACTCCAGTTGGGTGAGGGTTCATCCCCTGAGGAGTGCATGTTCCCAGCTATACTTCTCAGGGCCAAGTAGAATTTTCAGAGAGCCTGACACAGAGACAGATACAAACAAATCAAGGCAAAGACCAGGAAACAGACACACAGATACAAGGGAAACACAGGCCCACCTCCACAGGGCAGGCTAAGCAGGGTTTGGGGGAGGGTTGGGGGAAAAGGGTTAAAGATACCCCTGTGGCCTTTGTCGCTCTGGTTTCTGAGGGCTGGCCTGCACAGAAACTCCTTAGGCTCTGATAAGGGCGTACTACCCACCAGGGGCCCTATCCAAACCCCAAAGACCAGGGCTAAGTAAAAGGTTGTGGGGAGAGGGTCTCTGCTGACTCAGTGGGAAGAACCAACTCTAAAACCCCACAATGTTAGGGAAATTCCTCCTAGTGGCACCAGAGATGATAAATGAAGGGACACACAGACACGCAAACAGGGAGACAGGGAAAGAACAGGGATGAAATCTCCTTAACAGGCTCAAACCAACAGACAGGCGCTGACACAGATGGACAGTCGTGTCATGGGGAAAGATATAGTAAAACCAGAGAAAATGCCTTGCACATGTGTGTACTCACTCAGACAGGCCACTGCCCTCTCTCTGGAATCTTGAGTCCCGCCCTCTCCCCTTCTGTGAATCCTGGAAGACCCAAGAACCAGCTCCAGCTTTGCCCATGTGAACTTCCTCTCAGTCTTTTTGTCTCTCTGACTTCAATATCATACTCTGTACAATGGGTTTAGCTGAGGGTTTAGATGACACTCAGGTAGGAGGCTGGCCATAAAAGTGCTTTGTAACTGGAAACCATACCTAGGGGAAGGAAACATCTAAGCAAAGGTGGTGGGAAGCCATTGTGCTGATGAAAATGATGAATCTATAATAGGGAGTAAGGGCAGGAGAACACAGAAGCCAATTTCCCAGCAGTGCCTTCCCCTCCCCCAATATCACCTCCGCATAGAAGCTGTCCTGCTCCAAAGGGGTGGGGGCCGGGGAAGTAGGGGGAAGAAACTGACCAGGGCCAGGCAAGAAGATGAGGAAGTGGGACTCGGTCTGAGCCGCTACTACACCAGCAACCTCTCGGGATCTACTTGTGCACCCCCCTCAATTGCCAACAAATTGGGGCCCAGGGTGGGCCTACATTGTACAAGCAAAAAGCTTTAGGCGTCAGAACCAAGGGCACTTCCAGAGAAGCCAGCTCTGAAAGCTAGGCTGGCTGGGGCCCAGCCCCCACCATGCTGCCAGGAAGATTGAAAAGAGGAGGAGGGAGCACTTCTTGAGGAGGGGGCAGATGAAGGCCAGGACTAGGAGGGACAGAGACACAGGCATTTTCGGTTGGCTAACCGGCACCTGGAAGGAACCACCTTCTCCACCCTTATGCACTGCCGGGAGACCACTGGTTCTTCTGATGTTATCTCCCCAAGGGTCCGGCAACCCCTGGGGCTCCGGGCTCTGCGCAGGAGTGAGGGTCTGCGGATTCCGGTTGACGAGGAGAGACGTGCAGGAGCCAGCCCTCCCCCATTTTGTCCCCCATTCGTTCCTTGGCTGAGCTAAAGACTTGTCCCCCTCTCAGAGTATTGACCCCAACTCGTTTGTTTTCTCTCTCACTCTGCGAGAACAGATCTTCCCCGGAGCATGGCTCAAGTCTGCCCAGGAACCAGCTGCCAGGGGCGCTGGGGTCACCATGGACTGGAAACCGTTTTGGCACAGGCCCCAAATGGTGAGGAATCGTTTGGGGTAGGGCCGGTGCAAGCGGCTTCTCTGCGCAAATCTCCTCACTGCTTTGGTGGATTACCTTGCATACGGAAAATTGACACAAAGAGAAACTGACCTGCCCGCAACCAGCCCCAGCAGCTTAGATCAGCATTTCCCTGCTTACCAGGCCACTCGGCCCTCCGGGGCAGAAACCGACATATTCGCCAGGGAAGCTTGCCTTCTCTCCAGCCGGGTCTATGCTGCCTTTGTTAAACAGGGGACTCATGGCTGGGTAAGCAGGATCCTGGGCTGTCTGAGGGGAACCTGGCTTGCGGTAAGCTCCCAGTCCGGGAGCAACTCCCTGACCTGCCGACCGTGGGGACCCGAGCTGGGCACCCCGCTGGATGCCGCCAAAGCCTGGCGCCTTGCTCCGGCCCAGCTCGCAGCGTGCAGAAGGGAAACACGATTCGTTCCACTTGGAATTTCCTTGAAATCTCCGAATCTAATCCGGCATTAACTCACCGTGAGAGGAGCGCTCATCTCACGGAGGCTGTGCTAAAGGGTGAAATGGTAGATCTCTGTGGGTCAGGCAGCCCAATCGGCCTCGGCGGTGCCCAGAATGACCCTTCCCGTCTCCTACACATGCCCTGGCTTTCAGAAAGGGGGGGGGGGGGCGCCTGTTATGACTGACTTCTTGATTTTTTTTAAAGGGGAGAAGCCATCATGTGGCAAATGTCCTGAAGAGAAGGACTTGATAAGGGTCTCTCTGTATGAACTGGCAGCCTCTAAGCTCAGCTGAGGGACTGCCACTTTGTTGATTTTTCAAAATCCCACTACTCAACTCCAGGATGCCTTTAGAGCTCTGAACTTGGTGTCCTTGCTCACCTCTCAGCCTCTTCCTCCACACATATAAGCACACAGACACTGGTTGGGGCCCCAAATTCCCTCCAAGCATCAGTCCTCATCAGCCCCATGGCTGAAAAAGGCACCACGGGGGATGGGGTGTGGGGCACTGTCTTAGACTTAAGACTGACCTCTCCCTACAACTTCCTGCCCTCTAACTAGCCAGTCCTGGAGCCCTCTTCAGGTCCGAGCTAGGATTCTCCCAAGATGCTGAGATGTTACTGCCAGAGCCCCCCCAGAGGCTGCAGCTCGAAGCCTACACTACCGTTGCTGCAGGCGGGATTCCCGGTGCCAGGTGCTCTGGCCGGGGAACCAGGCGCGTTGTTCCACTTGCCCTGCCTGGGAACATTGCACTTTGCCAACTTGACTGTGCTGCTACAGAAGTCCTGAGTCCTCCCGGCCCTGGTACCTGCCCCGCGGTCCGGCACACCCAACCCCGTCCCGGCCGGAGAGTGAGAGAAGCGATCTTGCCGCCTACTTACTATGCATGGATGCAAACGGGTCGTGCTTACAGTGTATTTCCATCGGGGCGCTCCAGACTGCAGGCCAGCCCACGCCGCCGCCTCCCGGCGCCAAGGGGCTGCCCAGCGCGGCTAGGGAGCTGCGCCGCCAGGCCGGGTACTGTGCGATCTGGGCTCAGAAAACGCTGCTGGAGCTTCGGGGCCTCTCTCAGAGCTGCTCCGCTGGAGATCGCCGAGAGCGGAGCCTAGAGGCGGGAAACGGCTCTAGTGCAGTCCGGCTGGGAGTGGGGCGCCCAACTCCTGGTGGCTTCCCTCCTGGGCTGTCTCAGGCAGCGGCTGCGGACCCGGGCCGGAGTAGATGCGGCCAAGGAACCGGCGGCTTTCGGGGCATAGCGTAGGGGCCCGTCTCCGGGACGGCAAGGAGCCCCCGGCCTCCGGTAGGAGCGGCTTTGAGGAGGCCTGCGGGACACACGGCCCTTGGCTTCACTCAGGGGGCAGCCAGGCCCGCGGGCTGCCAGGCTGGTTCCGCGGCCTCGCTGCTTCTGGAGTCTCTCCTCGACCCCTCGGTCTCCACCGGATCCTTTCTCTGCTTCTCTGAGTCTCTGGGGCTTGGAGTTGCAGCCCCAGCCTCTCTCCACTCGGCTCTCCGACGTCTCGGACGAAGTTGCAAAGAACTTCCTCTCTGGCGGCACTGAGGCCCCGGGCGGGTTCGGAGACGCTTCCGTCACTGACGTTGGGGCCGTGACTCCCGAGTCCCCAAGAGCTTGCAGCTCTTACAACCCCGGACCCTCTGCCTTCAAAGCTCCCTCGGCCCCCGATACTCCCCCATCGCTGGGACCAGGAATGGAGACAACAGCGACAGTCTCCTCCTCGCCTGAGTATCTGCCTCACGCCCACCAACTCTTCGAGGCCCCCTGCCCTCTCTGAGGGGTCTGGTTCCAATGCTTTTCAGTTGCCTCTTCCGGGACGGCCGCCGTGCCTGCCCCCGGCGTGTAGCGAGGGATGGAGATAGCGAAAGGTCCCCTCCACCAAGGCCGCCGAGACTGCCGGTGCTGAGATGGAGCCGCTGTAGGCTTTGACTGCCCGCGCTGCCGTCGCCGCCGCCGGCGCTAGCCCTCCGCCTGCTCGGCGCGCACAGTGCGCCACCGCGCCGCCCCGGAGCCGCTTTCAGGACCCGCTGCGTGTGGACAGCGCCGCCCGGGGCTCAGCCTCCCTCCGGGCGGGGGCGGGGCGGGGGCTAACCTGCCAATCACGCTTCATAAAGCCAATCAGAGCTGTGGCAGCCGGCCCTGGCCCGAGACACCGCCCCATTGGTTGAGCAACCGGCGGGCTCCGCCTGATTAGCGGATACCTGGGCAATGGGAGAGAATGGGGGGCGGGGCCCAGGCGGCGGCGCCACGTTCATTGACAAACGCGCGGAGCAAAGGCCTAGTGGAGCGCGGGTTGGGGGAGGGGTAAGGGGATCCACACAGGGCCTGGAGAGTCCCGCCACAGATGCCTTGGGAGCGTGACCTCCCTGCCGCAGCGTTGGGACCCTGGGACATCCTGAGGGACTGGGGGCAGCCGAAGTGGGGGTGGGGAGGTGACGGGTGGGGAGGGAGGAATAGTCTACTGAAAACATTCACACGGATGTTGGAGGAAGAATAGGAGCGCAGTAGAGATCCGGTTTTCAATCTAAGCACCACCAGATTCGCGAGAGACTCATAGTGTGCGCATATCTACCCCATTCTGAGCTCAGTTTCCTCATCTGTAAAATGGGTAGATTTGGCTTACCTAGTTTTTAATGGAGGCTCCTTCCAGAGGAAACATTTCACAATTTTATCAAGCGCCTACTAAGCCGCTGCTGTCGCCTTCTCGTCCACCCCCTCCCTCAATTTTACCCCCAGGGAACCCCAATTCTGAGCTAAAAGAAAGGCAGAGACTTTGAGGGGAAAGAAATCTCACCCTCCTTTAAAGTTAGTAATCATGGTGCTCCTGGGAGAGGAAACTAATTGAGGCTTTGGACCAGGTTGTCCAAGCACTGAGCGCCAAGTCTCTCTTTCCAGCCTCAGACCAGGAGCTGCCAGACGCTTTGGGGGCTAGTGATGCACAACTGAAGACTTCTGTTTCCAGGGGTAATTCTGCATCTGGTGCAAGGCTTCTTGGGAACTAAATGAAGCCAGTCATGTTAGTCCAGTGCTAATGAGGGTCCCTGAAGCTGGCAGGTAGGTAAGCGAGTTCTATCTAAAAGGGCTGCGCCCAGCCAGGCATGCTACCAGGCTGCTGTAGAGAAAACTCCACCTTCCCTCTTCCGGGGAAGTTCTTGTTGCTTTTAAGACAAAATGGGTGGATTTCTAGCTGACTCTCCTGGTCCAGAAGGGCAGAGTTTTGACCAGCGAGTCTTACATTCTCGGGGGTGTGAGGCCCTGGGACCACAATCAAAGGAATGGACTTTGTAAAGGAAGCCTGTGACAGCCATTCTACACCCAGGAGGCACTGGCAAAGACTGAGGACTACTGACCCAGCAGCTCATGGTCCCAAGACCCACCATTTCTAATTCACAAGTAATGCTCCTGTAATATTAAACATAAGTCCACAAAAAGGGGGAGGAGTGCCCTGAGATGGTCGCTCCAGACCTGAGCTTATAAGGAAGACTGAGAGCACAGGTTGACCCTGAGAGGGCTCCTGGTTCATTCTCTGCCTCAGTCTCCCTTCTCTCTACCTCTGCCCCATTTCTCACACCCCTACATTGAGGTCGGCCCTCAGTCTCACCTTCTGTTACTGTCCCAGACCCAGCTGCCCCTGACCGGTAGATAAGTTTCCGGTGCTGACACCGTCCCCACCCCCTCCAGGGCGCAGCTGCGTTAAACGGCCCCAGGCGGGCCTCTGGGGGCCCAGAAGGCTACAGTGTGCACTGGGATGGAGTGGCTGCGTTCTCTCTCCTTTGTCTGGTACCCCGCAGGTCCAGAACCTCGGCCCCGCATCGTCCCTCCCCCACCCCCTCAACCGCACCTCCGCCTTGGAGCAGGAAGAACATAAAAGCGAAAAGGAACCCGGATGAGTTAGGGTTCCCATGTTCTCTCCACCCCACGGCGCACGGTGGATTAAAAGTGACTAGAATTCGATGTGGAGGCTCAGCGTTCCTGGAGAGGCTGGAGGGGGGCGCTCCCTGAGGGACGCGGCCAGGGACACCTCCACCTCCAGCCCCACTCGTTGACTTCAGGCCTGGAAACTCAAATTCTAAAGTCTTAGAGCGAAAAGGATCCTGAGGCAATGCTTTACCCATTTTACAGATGCGTAACCTGAGGCCAAGCAGGGCCTTGTCCAAGGTCACCTAGAAACTCTAAGGTAGAGGAAAGGCTGTGGGCTGGGAACCTCTTTCTCAGAAGGGCCTCTACAGAGCCACTCGTGGGATGGCAGGGAGTTTGGAGGTGGAGTGAGGGGGTGTATGCTGCCAAATCAAAGAATCTAGTTAGGTTGGAGATACCGGCACAAACCAGTTTCTTCCCAATACCTTTGCGGCTTGGACAGAATCCTCAGAGTACTGCTGAGGTGGGATGGAACCAAAGATATTAACCAAGCAGGAATAGCTTGGATTCCCATTTCACACAGAGGGTGTGCGGCTTCAGGACGGTGTTGGGCTGCCTAATGTGTGCGGCGACAGGTGCCCAGGACAGGGGGAGATTCCCTCTGAGTAGGGGTTCTTCACTGCCTCCAGCCTCCAAGCGGGCTGCCTTCGGAGAACTTCTCACGCCAAGAGGCGCCACCAGACCTGACATCCTGGCCACCTACCCTAGCCTTACAGGCCACCAAACAGCGGCCCCGAGAAGTAACATGACTAGCGCCAGATTACACAGCGATTCCCTGACGGAGCCAGGCTTCCCCGCGCCACAGTCCTGCCTCCGAGGGCTCACGAGCCCACGAGTCTGAGTGAGACTAGCAGGGAGGCAAGCAAATGAGAGACAGACCAGACTAGCAGGGACCTGGTCTCACCGCCCTGGCGCTGAATCCGGTCAGGCCTTGCTGTGTGCAACTGTCACGGGGTTACCTTCCCCCAGCCGCACAACTTTGGGCAGGACCCTGCGCTAAGCGCTGGCGGCAGATACTGGGAAAGAAAACCATCCGGGAAGAAACTCAATTTATAGAAGTCGAATTGCCTTTGCAAGTTCTGCTATTGAAAGAAAGCCCATTGAGCATTAATTGAGAAGCCAAAATACCTCCAGAGAAACATCCACCTTGATCTTCAGTCAGCAACCTGCCCTCACTCAGAACACACTCCCTCCCTGCCTCCCCTTTCTTTCCAAGTCCACCCCTCCAGCATGTGTCTGGGGGTTGGGGCTGCTATAGGGCTCTAGGGGCCTGAAATGGACTTCTCCAGCCCATATCCCTGGTCTTGCTTCAGGCAAAGCAAGGCCTACAGGGTTCAGATTAGGTGCTCAGTTTGTGAGAGTCAGAGATACTGCTGCCATCACAGTCCTAACTTCATAGGTCCTCTCTTTATAACCCTCATTTTATTTTATTTTTTTAAGGTTTTGTTTTTGTCTTGTAATCTCTACACCCAACATGGGGCTCCAGCTCACAAACCCAAGATCAAGAGTCCCATGCTCTTCCAACTGAGCCAGCCAGGTGCCCCCTCTCTGACCCTCATTTTAAAAAGTATCAAAGAGAGAGCACAACTGACCCAGGTTACATAGAGAGTTGGGCAAAGTGGATTCCAGTGTGACTGATGCACTTGGATCAAGATTTTCTGTAGGCATCATTGAAGTAGGTAGAAAGATAGGAGAATTTAACCAGATTTTTCAAGAACCATGTTAACTGCTTTTGTCAGGGTTTGTTATCACTAGTAGTGCACCCTGCAGGCCAGGGGCTCTGGCACTATCTTTCTCTCACCCAAATACTTCCTGCTATGGACCCCTTCTCCTAGGGCTCAGCTTCCCTATATGTCTAATGGGGAGAACCCTTGAGATGAGGCCTCCCAAGGTTCTGAAAGATGAAGATCCATGGTTAGGGAGGATTGTTATTCCAACACGCTCATTCCAGAGCTGGGGGACTGGATGCCAATGCCCAGAGAGTGTTCAGCCTCTCCTGGCCTTCCTGGCCTTGGACTCCTTAAGCCAGCTTGGCCAATAGTCCTTTTTCTCCAAGGGGGCCCTTGGGAGATGGGGCTCTATCTCCTCTCCCAGCGAGAATGAGGGGTTAAGGGCAGAGAAGTCACCTTTTGGTTCTACTCCCTCCGTACCTCTTGCTGTATGATGTCAGACAAGTCCCTGCCCCTCTCGGTGGACATCAGTTTTTCCTTTTTGGTACCACAATGAAGAAGCTAGACAGGAGGATCCTTAAGTGTCTCTGTGCTTAAGGCTGACCTTACCTGATCTTGGGCTTAGAGCTAAAAAGGTATACATACTCCTTCCCCATTATACAGATGGGGAAACTGAGGTCGTGAGAGGGAATGGAAAACAGTTCTGAAGGAAGGAAAAGGAGGTCAAGTGGCCCAAAAAAGGCCTCCAAGTTGGGAGATGGGAGAAACCCACACAAAACCCCTAAAACCAGACATGGATGCCCCCTCCCTGGCCAGCTTCTCAGCTCTCTCCTCCCCCCCTCCCCTGCCACCCCTGGGGCCCAGGCAGGTGCAGACAGGCAGAAGGGCAGTGTCACCTGGGAGCTCCGCCCTTTCCAGGGGCAGGAGGCCCTTACCCCAGCCCAAAGGAGAAGAGTAGGCGTGGCTCTCCAGATTTTTAAACTCGGGCCAGGCTAGGACCCCCCCCAGCCCCACCCAGGTCCGCCTTACTGAGGAATGAAATGCTTTATTGATTAAACGATTATTCAGGCGATTGAACTAATCAAAGAGCCCATCGACCGCCCTGAATTACATTCTTGGTAGACAGCTCTGGAAGGGAGAGGCAGCCCCGCCAGCCACGCAGACACTCCCCCCAGACCCTCACGTGCCTCTGACCCATTCCCAACATACACAGAAGACCTACTCCTTGATCTGGCGCCGGCAACCCCGGGAGTCCCACCTACCAAGGGACCCAAGGGGGTGGGGAGGTGGGAATGGAGCAGAGGGAGTTTCCCAGATTCCCTTTCTTACACCTTCACCCTGGGGAATCCTCTTTAATTCCCCACTTCTTAGATTTCTGTCCTCACTTGTTACAATTCTGAAAAGCTATCTATGCCCAGAGAGTTGTCCTGGGTTTGGAGTATAAGTCCACCCCTCTCTCTCTGCTTTTTGACCTGTGTTTAAGGCTGGGGTGGAGGCCTCAAAGAGCTATAGGGGTAAGAGAAGTGGAAGAATTCTTGCCAGCAGGGCCAGGAGTGTGTTTGGGTGGGGGTTAGTACATTTGGCCTAATGAGTAAAAGAGGCTCCTATACCCAGCTTTAATCTCAGGACAAACTGAGGCCTCCTGCTGCCTGCCACCTCCTTTTAGATATAAACCCACTCTGCTACCCACTGCCTGGGCCTGTGGGTGGCACACCAGGCCCTGTGCCAGGAAGGCCCATGTGCATACAGGCACCAGAGTTGGATGCCCAGGCGAGGCACACATGTCCACCCACTTGTGCTCTCCTCCTTTGGAGCAGCACCCACAAGATAAAACCTGAGCACACAATACACGCACACACCATTGTCAAAGGCATGTCTAGGTGAAAGTGAAGGCAGGTTGGAGGTCCCTAGAAATGTCATAACTAGCCTATGGGTTGCCTACCCTCCCTTGCCAAGGTTGTGCCTGCCACAGGAAACAGTTTTATACAAATGGTAGGCTCAGCAGTGCCCACAGAGTGAAGCAGTGCGCACCACACACCAAGGGACTGCACACCCTGAAATCACACCTCCACTCCTGGTTCTCCCAACAGAATGTGTCCTGACCTTGACTATTCACAGGCTTAGCACAACAGACCCCCCCCACCACCACCACACACACAGCCCTAGATCCATCTCTGTGCCTAGAGGCAGGCACTTTTGTGTACGTTGGCATAGACACAGTGAAAAGCTGCTGACATCCAAAAATGGAGGGGTCAGTGTAACCACCGCATTCTCACTTCCAAAAGCACTTGGGATATGACAGGTGAACACAGACCTTTAAAGGAGTAGATGGACACTCAGACACTTACCCGAATTACACATACTCCACTCACACACGTTTTGGATACACAGAGTACGGTACCCAGAAACACCAACTCATAAACATGCACTAACACACCCATGAATATAAGGATACACATACACACAGGCACATAAATTTTTGAACACACACATTTTGAAAATACATATACGGGGACATACAAACTCAGTGTCACTCATGCACACTCTGAGCCCCTATGTAAACACACAGACCCAAACGAACTTTCAGACCCCCAGATAGTCACACACATAAACATTCAGAAACAGAAAAAAAAACACAAACTCACAGACACTTGAGCTGATGCAGAAGTGTGCGAACAAATTGGTGAAAAGACATACAAACGTGCCGCAGATAGACACGCAGTCAATCCCTGAGAAAATGCGGTTCACTCCCTCCCCCAGGGCCGACGTGCGCGTGAGGACCAGACCTGGCCGGGTCCTGGAATTGGCACGCCTGGAGCCCAAATCGCGGTCCTACCTGTCCTGCCGGTCCGAGGAGTTGGGTAATTTTTCTCTAAATCCATTTTGATTTTTCAGAACTTGAAGTGGACAGGGGAAAAAAGTTTCCACTTTTTTTGTGCTTCTTTTTTCTTTTTTTCCCGTCTTTTTTTTTCTTTTCTTTTCTTTTCTTTTCTTTCTTTCTTTCTTTCTTTCTTTTTTTTTTTTTTTTTTGGTGCCAGGGGCCGCTCACAGGTCGGAATAATTCAAGCCTTCCGCTCCCCCGCCGAGCTGGGGTAGCTGATCACTGAGCTGAAACTAAACGTTTTAGGTGGAAAAAAAGCGTCCGAAGGCACCGTGAAATGATTAAGGAACTAAAGAGCTTCTCGCCATGTGAGATCATGTCCTGTTCTTGCCAACATCACAAGATGTCCCCAGACACGCCGCGCCCCCAGCGTGCCGCCCCGCACCGCCGGCCGGAGCAGGGAAAGGGTGTCCGCGCTGTGCGGCGGGGCCTGTTCAGCTGGCCAGACGGGGCGGGCCGGGCCGGGCCGGAGCAGTGCGGGAGGCCGGGAGAGCAGCAGTGCCGCTGCCGCGCCGCCCTGCACTTTTATAGGTTGGGGGGAGGGAAGGAAGGCTTTAAACGGAGCCGGGCGCTAGCCCGCGCGCCCACGGGAAGGTGCGGACCGAAGGCAAGCCGGGAAGCCCTGGCCTCGTGGCCGCACGTTCTACAAATCCCTGCGTCTCCGAGTCGCGGCCCTGCGCAGGGTGCGCGAGGCGGGTGACCCCTCTAGGTGTAAGCCCCGCCGCGTAGGCGGGTGCAGGCCGGGTTTTTGTTTTTTAAAAAATTAACCACCCTGCCCAGCAGGTGTTTTTGAAGGGGGTGCAAAGGCAAGTAGTGTCGCCAGGCAGAGAGAGGGCGTTCCAGTTTCCTCAGATTCACCCCTAGGGCGGCGCCCGCCCCCAGAGCTCTCAGCCACCCCACCCCCACCCCAATTTGCAGCTCTAATACCTTTGCCGGGTCCCTGACTTTAGGGTAGTGCCAGAACCCTAAAGTTCCCAGGTTCCCACTCAGCCTCCTAGTGCCAGAGCTCCCTCCCACACCATGTCCCATTCTGGCCCGGTGCATATGTGAAATGCTGGAAATAAAATCCGGGCCTCCGCTGAGGAGGTCCTGGAGATTGGCGGGAGTCCTGGACACCTTACCCCGGCCCATAAATGGAATCCCTTTTCCCTCAAGCCCCGAGGCGTTGCTGCGTGCCCGAGCCCCAGGACTTGAGTCCAGAGGGGAAATCAGCCCGAGAGAGACCGGGCAGTGGTGTGGCATGTCCAGCCCGTTCTCTTCGACCCAGGCTTAAAACTTCACTCCCTTACCCCCCTCCCCCCGTCCCGAGTCCAGCTGCAAGGCTTGGCCACTGGATGTCTGTGCGGCCCCGCTGTGGGGTGGTCGCGGGGGCAAGGTTCTCCAGGGCGGGGGAGCGCTCTGCGGGAGGACTCTTGGCCCTCCGGACAATGGCAGTTTCGGAAAGTGAATCGTCCTCAGCGAGAGTGTTGTTTGTTTTTTGGAGGGGGTGGTCACGAGGCTGGGCCGCAACCTAGGGGGAAGAGCCCAGAGCTCGAGAAAAGGGGGGTGGGGGAGGCTGGCGGGAACCGGACATCTCTTATCCACTGAGCCGATTTCGCCACAATCGGAAACGTGGCTGTGGATTCCCCGGCGCCCGCCCCCCCCCCCCACCACCACCAAGTAATCTGCGCAGTCCCCCTGCGCCGCCTCCTTCTTGCAGCCTTCGAGTCGGGGTCCCTGCCCCGGCGATTTGATTTTTGGCCCTCTCTGAGCGCCCGACTCTTCCTTACGCTATCCAGCCCCAGCTCCTGCTTCCCGCCCTCTCGCCTAGCCCGCGCGGGGTCGCAGAGCCGAGGAGGAGCGGCCTGTCCGCGCCTAGAGATCAAAAGCCCTCCCGGAATTGACATTTTACCCCAGGCTGGGGGCGGGAGTTGTTGGGGTTGTTTTCTATTTAGAGGGTTTGTTTTGTTTTTGTTTGTTTCCCGTGAATTTTCTTTTCATAATCTATGAGAGAGTCTTTTGTTTCGGGTGTTTGCGTGTAGTTTTTTCGTGGATTTCATCTTAGAGGGTTTGGTTCTATGGGTCTTGGTCTTTTTGGTGGCTTTTGTTTTCTGTCTTGTGGGTTTTAATTTTATGTGTTTTGTACTTTGTCCTTGGAGGGTGTCTTCTTGTGTGTCGTTTTGAAGGCTGTTGCTTCTGCGCGGTGTTTTGATGTGTTCTGATTTTGTATTAGTGGGTGTCGTCTGTGTGTTTTGCGTTGGGTGAATTTTGTGTTTGTGTTTTGTTTTTCTTCGATTTTTATTTTGTTTTTACGAGCCGAGCGTTTGGATGGGGGTTTTGGTTTATATTTTCGTGTGTTGGCTTTAGTTTTTGTATTTGTGAGATGCTTTGGTGAGTTTTGCATGTGTGTTTTGGCTTTGTGGGGCTTTTGGATTAGGGAGGAGACACCGGGTACTGCTCTGTTCCTGTCTGCACCCAGGAAGGGCAGAGGATTAGGCCAAGCATCAGAAAGGATGGGTTCACGGTGCTCCGAAATACCTGACCCCAGCGCCGCCTTGTCCTACTCTGCGCGCTCCGGACCAAGGCGAAACAAATGAGCGTTCCCGAGGGGGCGCCCGCCCCTAGTCATAACCCTGCGGGTCGCGCGGCGCCAGTGCCAGGCTCAGAATTCACAGAGACACCCCACCCCCGCGGGGTACCCAGACCCAGCCGCCGTTCCCTTGCGCACCCTGTCCGCTGTGGGTCGATCTCCCCTTGCGCCTGGCCAGCTTGCTTCGGACCTCCCTGACTCCAGCAGCGTTGGCCCGAGGGGCGGATCCCCGCCGCGGAGCAGGTGGAGAGCCTCTTCGGACGACGCGGAATTGATACTTCGGCCCTAGAGATACTTGGCAGGGGGCTAGGGACGCGTGGAGTCTAGGCGCAGATGGGCGTCGGGACCCCCCGAAAAGTCCCCCACCTCCCTTGCCCGCAGCCCTAGAATCCTAGAAACCCAACTCCGCTCAGCTTTCGGTTTGGAAAGCCTGCCCTGGTTTGCAACCACAGACACATAAATCCACACTCGAACATACGCATACACAGCTAGAGAGCGAGCCGGCGCCGCGGTAGCTGCGGCCTGCATGGCGTTACCGGCGCTGGCACCACCTCAAGGGGAAGCCAAACTGTAGTGACCGGAAATGTTGCAAGGACAGAATAAGGCATTCTTTCCGTCCACGTTGCCGGAATTTCTCCACCCTCGATACACCTGGATTTGTTTAATACTACACCATGGAGAAAGGGAGAGGCAGAGAGACACGCTGATTAAACCTGCAGGGAAATGAGGGGAGAATCTATAGAGACAGAAATATGTGGAGGGAGAGACAAGACTGTGGGGAAGGGCAGATTGGAGGCCCAGGGAAGGGGCTGGTGTGGAGGCTTCTCCGGCCCCCTCGCGCTCTGGTATTCTGTAAGAGGGAGAAAGCAGAAACCGAGAACAGAGAGTGACAGGACAAGAAAAGAGTCGCAGAAGGGGTTGGCCTAGGCACGCTGTGAGCTTCCCTCCAGCTAAGACGCTGCAGTCTAGGGAGGGGGAGGCCGACTTCGGGAGGAGAGGAGCCTAGCTCGGGCTCTTCCACTCCTCCAGGAAACGCCTGGGACTCCAGAGCCTGTGGAGCCGGGACTGGGGCTCGGTCCGACCCATCGCTCCCCTCCGAGATCCCCAGCCCGGAATCCAGCAAAGGTTGGACCAGCGGGGTCCGCCGCTGGGCCTCGCTCTGGGCGAGCCCTGGGAGAAGCCGCGGGGAACGACTCTGACCCTGCGGCTCCCGGCTGGGGCCTGCGCTGAGGGTGGGTGGGAGCCGACGTCCAGACTGGAGGCGAAGAGGAGGCCCCGCCCTAAAGCTGGGGGCCCAGTTCTGGGAGCAGCTGTGGCCGCAGCTGGACTTGCAGGATTCGGGGTCCTTGCAGCGCGCACGTGGCACCGCACTTTCCGCAGGCGGCGCCCCTAATGCCCAGCCCCGCCCTGCTTCGTTTGCCGGGTCTGGATGGTGTCAGGATTGAGGGTGGACGCCGAGGCGCGGCGAGTAGGTCCCTCGCGGTATAAGCTTGGGGCTTGCCTAGGGGCGGCGCTCGGGTGGATGCGGGCGCCCCTCCACTGGCAACTCCCCGGGCGCAGAGCGCAAAAAGCGCGTAACGCAGGCCAGTCGCCGCGGCAAGTTTTCTAGCGGCGCCGGCGGAAAAGGGATGAGGAATGGTTTGGGTCAAAACGCCCATTTCTGCTGCCAGGGGGGTCCTCTGCGTATAAAGGGCTTCGAGGTCTGGCTGCTGGTAGCACCATGTGTTAGCGGCTTGCCACCCAGAAATAGTCGGGTAGCGCTGGAAAACACGATGGGGCTGTGTTCGGGGAACCTGGTGCTCATGGTGGGTTATCGCTATTGTCTTACTTTACTGCTTTTCTTGCTTTAATTAAAAGCGTTATAGAGAGAAGCCTCAAAGAGGGCAGACCTGGGTCGTTTGCATGGGTTCATTTCAACTCAATCCAGTAATTAAATTCAGTTCCACTATTGGTTTCCAGTGCACAGGTACACATGGCAGACGTCAAGTGTATACCGTATACATATGCACAGAGACGAGGTTTCAAGGCAATTCTTGGAGAATTTTGAGATAAAACTTACTCTCTTGAAGTTACATTCGCAATATGTGACTATGGAAAACGGGCAGTCAGTTGTATTTAAAATTTGCTTACACTTCCCAGCAATCCACTATTACCTAAGATCCAAAACGGGGCATTGAAAAGATTTACTGGCACTGATTGTTTCTGAGAACAAGTGTAAATCAGTTTATTTCTTCTTATAGTTCCTTTTAAGTTTAACAATACCATAATTTGTAAATAGTAAAATCCTAATTTGCTAAAGAAAGTTTATACGTAGGACGTTTTATTTCTATCAATATTTATACGATGAGCTGTTAGCTCTCCTATCCCTTCTTCTTCCGCTAGTTCTCCGTGTAATGTGAGCTTTAAATATTCATGCGCCGGCCCAGACTTACATCCCCTTTAATATGTTTTCAAGTAATAACATTTTAATGTGATATAATTTGATTCCGTGAAGTACTGGAACATAAAAGAGCCTACTTCACAAGCGATTTTGAGTGCGTGCACAAGTTAAACGATTCTTTTAGTTTTGGGGCGTAGATCAGAGTGTTAAACGGAAGTGAAGCGCGCGCATAAGTAGGCCCTTCAATGTTCTCACTTACTTCATTCCCCGTTTTTCTGTAACAACTTCAGAGCTGGAGCCGAGGATCACAGCAGGATTGGAGCGCTTTCCCTGGAGCCTGTAGTGTGACCTTGCAAATCGCCAAGTGAATACCTCAGTCTCCTGACAGGTTGTGGACGGCTTTTTTTGTTTTTGTTTTTGTTTTTTTTCCTTTGAGGGGAAGTCATGGGGGGGGGTAACTACAGGATTTGAGAACATGCCTGAAATAAAACTGGGCTCTAAAAATCTTCCAGATTTGCTGCCAATTACCTATTTTTAGCACTTGATCAGCTGTTTGCTGGTAGTTTCCTCCAGGACCCAGCTCAGAGAGATGCAAAAGAAGAGCTGGCTGGGCGTGGGTCCAGAGGGCCTCTAGGTGAACCCTGCAGCCAGCCCTAGTGTTTAGTTACCAGGGACACTTCCCAGAGTGTTTAGCTTATCCTTTACTTTGTCCTGGACATGAGGGCTAGACCTTCAGGCATTGAATGCCAATTGACTAAAAAATTGTCTACAAAAGGAAAAACTAAAGCTGTCCCCTAAATTTATTTTGAATCTGATGAAAGCCATTTGGGGCATATGAACATAGAACAGGAAAGTCGTTTTCCCCTTAATTCCTGAAAATATTTCTAGTGGGAAATCATGATGCTGTATTTTCCTTATAATCACATGTGTCTACCTTTGACACAAGGAAATTAGCAGTACACGACTACTTAAGAATCCAAAATGGAGCACTGAAAAAAATTGGAGGTCTAGAATAAAATATCCATACTAAATGCATATGAGAAGAATCATACCGATTTATTTTTACAAAAAAATGCTGCTCAGATTTCAGTAAAACAATTTTTAGGACGAGCACTGGTAATTTTTTGGAGAGATCTTCATAATAAGTTCTCCTAGAAAAACAACTAAGGACTATCTATTCAGATTCTTTCTTTACAGTGTAAGTTGACACGTGTATATATAAGGTTCTGTGGGTAGGCAGGCTAAGAGCTCCAGATGGGCTTCTTGTGAGGCACAAATTCTTACAAACAAGGTATGAGATGGAAATAGTTTGGTAAATTTAAAGGGGGGTGATTTTTTTTCTAGTTTGGTACAGCAGTTGGTGTCTCATTTCTCATGCAATTTGCACGTAGACTCGCGTACCCCGTGAGGTGACACAAGAGAATTAGGCAGAGATGAAAACCTGCCGGTGTCGGCAGGCGGTGCCTCAAAGCACTCCTTTGGACACACGTTCCTGGTGGTGGGGAGTTTGCTGCCTCTACCCCAGGACTGACCTTTTGTCTTTTGACCTCTGATGCATGAAATTAGGTAGCAAAAGAAGATGCGAAGAAAAGGATACAAAAACATGGAAAAACAGCCCTCCTTGACAATAGTCATTGTATCAGATCATGGCAGAGCTGCTCTGCACAGCCCGAAGCGCTTGTTTATAAGGCTGCTTATAAGGCTGCGGGTCTTCCTGGCCACTGGCATTCCTGTTCTCCTTTGTGGGAGATCTGCATTTGTTGGGGGAGGGATTAAGCACTCTTTTTAATTAAGCTCAGAGCTGGGTTTTGTCGGTGCTCCTTTCACCAAAGCCTGCCCCTGTTCAGGGAGCACTTGGTTCTTGCATTTACTCTGAGGCTCTCAGTGCAGGCCAAATGCCTGGGTTGTGCCAGCAGGGGCAGCTTCGGGAACACAGAGGAAAGCTCTGCCCCTAAAAGCCCTTCTGGCCACCCAGGTGAAAGCTGTTGCCCAGCTGGCCTGGGGGAGGGGGAGCCGCGTGCTTCCCGGGGCCAAAGGGTCCATGCCCCAAGTACATAGCCTTCTGTTCTTTCTCCAGACCCCGTGGGGGTATTTGATGCCTGAGGTACTGGGGGGCAGGTGGAGGGCCCTGTACCCTTGGCCTACTGGGCCAGCCCAGTGCCCTCCACTGTCATGGGTGTCAGGGAGGAGGGCAAGGACATTTGTGGAGAAGCCCTCAGTGAGTGAACATGGCGGTCATTCGACCCTCACAGCCACCCTGGGAAGGAGCCCTCAACCCTGTGTTGGGAGCCAGGGCACAATGTTGCTTGAGCCCCGGACCCTATCCAGAGGAGAGACCGATCTCTACTTGGACCATAAGAGTGTGAGGATGGGGGTAAGCAGAGGGGGCTGTGGGGAACTGAGCAGGGTGACTCTGGAATGGTGGAGGGGAGGAGGTCGGAGGAGACCTCTCTGGGGGAGGGACTTAGATGAGTGTTGAGGGGTGAGTAGAACTTTGCTAGATAATAAGGATGGGGAGAGTACGATTTATATTCCCATTTTGCAGATGAGGCTACTAGATAGCCTGGATACCAACATATCAGCAAGAAGCTACAAAAAGAGCTGACCAAGGGCTTGGGTGGGGGACAGGCAAAGGCTTCTTGAGGGAGGGAGTTCAGAGTGGTTTGGGGAGTGGGGCAAAGTAAGGAGGATGCTTAAGATGGACAAGCCTCTGCCACACCTCCCTTACCATGGCCAGAGCTGTAGCTGCAGATATTCTCCCCTTACTAGAGTGGACCCCAAGGGTCAAAGGGAGAGGTGAGGGAAAGGTCATGGGACCAAAGGAAAGATATACAAGAAAGCTTAATTTGTATCAACTTTGACCTGAGAAATTTGCAAAGTTCATTAAAAAAAAAACCTCCAGCCTGGGGAAAAACAAAGAAACTTCAGCCTGGAATGTACCTGACACATCTTAGTAAATCCTGCAGCTGTGGGAAACCCTCCCCTGAGTTCTCCCTTTCCTGTTTCCCTGTGCATTGGCAATAGGGCATTTGTGTCCAGTCCTCACGACTCCTCCCAGGCTATGAGCTCCCTCAGGCAGGGCTCCACCTCTGGGCCCCTAGCTCTTCCAGCGGTATGTCATTCTGTTGCTTAATACCACTAACTTCTAAACTTCAGTGTGAGAATTGCATGCAGATCCCTGGGCCCCAACTCTGAAGAGCTTGATTTAGTGCTCTGGGACAAAGCTTGGAACCCAAATGTTTAATAACTTCCTTGGGGAAGTCAGATGGTCCCTGTGCCATCCATTGGGAAGCACCGGCTTAAAAGCTATTCCAGGGCAAGGACTGAACCTCTGGGATTCACTCATCCCTGCCTCCTTCACCAGGCCTCCACCTATCTAAACACTGAGAATCTGGAGCTTGTCAGGATCACAGTACCCAGATTCCCAAAGTATCAGCAACTCTATTTACAAACCATCCCCAATGTGTCCCTAAAGAACCAGTCTCCTCTTCCCATTTTTCATTCAGTTCCATTCAACAAAAAGAGCCCAGTGCTTAGTCTTAAGGGACTCTTGCCCTCCAGTTACTCACAGTCAGGTCAGAGAAATAAACCTATAATATAAGGTAGAACCTGATTGGGTTTTTAAATGAAGAGGAAAATGAAGGCAGAGTCCTTCCTTGCTAGGGGGAATCTATGAACGTTTCTTGAAGGAGCTGGTATTTGATCCAAGGTTGGAAGACTGAGGTGGAAAAGATGAAGAGAAAGGTGTTTGCTACAGGCCAAGGGTTCAGCATGGTCAATGGCTTAGAGGTAGGAAATGCTTGCTTGGCCTGTTTAGGAACTGACAGAGTGGGAGTGTAGAGTGTTCCTTGGTGATGGAACTGGGACCAGCTGAGAAAACAAAGTCCCTAAGAAATACAGTAAAACCTTCATTAGAGCAATTTTGTTTTTTGTAGGCTCCATGACTGATGTGGAGCCCAACACAGAACTTGAACTCACAACCCTGAGATCAAGACCTGAGGTGAGATCAGAGTCAGATGTTTAACCACCTGAGCCACCCAGAAACCCCTGCGTCAGAGCAACCTTAAACTTTGGCCCACTCATCCTTCATTCCCAGGTGGTACCATGGGAACATATCAACTTCCCTCTGAAATTTGCAAGACCTTCTTTTTTGCTGAGCCTCTCTGGCTGAGCAGACATCACTATTGCCTGCTTTTGTGAGGTTTTGTGTCTGTGTTATGCCTAGAGTCACTCTGTGAGTGACCATATTGGAGTCCCTCTGGGTCCCACGCCTCTGCGAATGCCTTTGTCACACTATCCTAGCAATTTGTCCTCTTGCCTTTCTCTCATGAGAGCAGGGACAGTAATTTATCTGTCTCTAAAACCCCAGAACAACACAGGACTTGCACATAAAAGATGTTCACTTGAGAATCTGATGAATGGATAAATGTGGTAAAGGGGAGATCCTCTCTGGACTGGGCCCCTGCAGTCCCAACTCTAACTCCCACTTTACCACATCCTAGCAGTATGATGTCACCTCTCTGCCCCTCACTTTGCTAACCTGTATGTTGGGGAGATTAATTGGCATCCACTCAGCCTACGTCTCTGGGCTGTTGTGAGGATCCAGTGACAGAATAGCTAGGCTCTTACTTCATGAAGTACTGTTAGGATGGGTTTACATCGCCCAATGCTGTTTAAAGAAAATCTTTTTTTTTTAAGATTTTATTTATTTATTTGACAGAGAGATAGCGCAAGTAGGCAGAGTGGCAGGCAGAGGGAGAGGGAGAAGCAGGCTCTCCGCTGAGCAGGAAGCCGGACGTGGGGCTCGATCCCAGGACCGCAGGATCATGACCTGAGCCGAAGGCAGCCGCTTAACCGACTGAGCCACCCAGGTGCCTCTGTTTAAAGAAAATCTTGTTTGGGGACGCCTGGGTGGCTCAGCCGGTAAAGTGACCAACTTTTGATTTCAGCTCAGGTCATGATCTTAGGGTCATGAGATGGAGCCCGCATCTGCCTCGGCACTCACGGGAAGTCTGCTTGGGATTCTCTCTCCCCTTCTCCCTCTGCCCACCCCCCTTTCTCTCTCTCTCAAGAAAGAAAGAAAAAGGGAGGAAGGAAGGAAGGGAGGGAGGGAGGGAGAGAAAAAGAAAGACAATCTTGTTTGGTTGACTAAATATATTTCTCCTTTGGTAGAGGAGCCCAGCATTTGACAGGAGCTGTGAGTGAAGGTTTGTATAGGAGGAGGCAGACAGAACTCATGTTACAAAATTGTACAGGTCTTTTCAAAGTATCCTTTGCCAGCACTGCAAGAAAGAAAGCAAAGACCAACAAAATTCAACTCAAGCACATTCCAGAGCCATAGATTAACAGCTGTCATGATATTGCTGCTAAATTTCTGAAAAGACAATGTCAGATGTAGAATTGCTGGGGAAACACACAGCTGGGCTGAGCTGAACAGGTAAGAAATCCTCAGATCCTAGAGGGAAAATGAAAAGGCATAATTGCAGTCAACAGTGCATTAATGAGGTGAACTCTGCTATAGACACACACACACACACACACACACATCTTGTACATTATAGAAAGAATTTCACTCTGTGGGAAAGAAGGCACAGAAAGATGAGTCATAAATTCTGTGTTCTGTCAGATTCTCCACAAAACCCTAATCCCAGGAGTCTTCCACTGGGCATTCTCTTCAGAGAGAAACTAAAATAGGCCAGATCTCTAAGATGGTACAACCAGTAGTTTATCAATTAATGTGCAGCTAGTTAAATCTGTAAATAGTTCATTAACAGCATGGGCTTGGGGTAGAGGACCTCATTACATTGTATGAGCTGCATCTAGGCTGGTCTGTCTACAGCATCCCAGTAAACACTCAGCCTGAGATTGAATACCTCCAGGGACAGTGAGCTCACTAGTTACTCTCATTGTGGAATGGCTGCCAGGAATTCCTTTCCCTCACGGAGCACATACCAGCTTTCATGTAACTTCTGTCCGTTGGTCCTAGTTCTGCCCTCTGGGGGTCATTGCCTTCATGAAAGAACAAAGTAACACAGTGAAGGTTCCTGTGAATCTTCTCAAACCGTGGGAGGGGAGTTTCAACATCCCCTCTATGCCATTGGATGAATAATCCCACCCAAAAAGAGTGGTTTGGTAGTGTCAGCTGAAGGAAGCACATTCAGAAGTAAAGCAGAGGTGTCTTGTTGGCTCAGTTGGCGAAGCATGCAACTCTTAATCCTGGGCTTGTGAGTTCAAGCCCCAGGTTGGATGCAGAGATGACTTTTAAAAAATAAAAAAAATTTAAAAAAAAAGAGTAAAGCAGAAGCAGGATTATGAAGCTGAGAGCCCCATCCGCAGAAGACTTCTGAAAACCCACTCCCATGGCTGCATCCCTACTGGCTACAGATTCCTATGTAAATTTATTTTTTTTTTAGAGGGAGGGGAGTGTGGAGGGAAAGAGAGAATCTTAAGCAGCCTCCACACCTAGCACAGAGCTGGACACGGGCTCAGGGGCTCGATCTCATGACCCTGAGATCAGGACCTGAGCCAAAATCAAGAGTCGGCCGCTTAACTGACTGAGCCACTCAGGCGTCCCTGTATATTTATCTTTAAAAGGACATTGGTACAACCACCACTGTGAAACCGCAGGCTTGGCCTGTCTATGCTAAGACAGCCCTGAGAAGCCATTGAATCCAAGCCCTTGCCCCATTTGACAGATGGAGACACTAAGGCCCAGAGAAGGAAATAGACTTGCCAAAGGTGCCACAGTGAGTTACTGGGATGGGCAGTACTGATGAGAGTACCTGACATTTCTTGAGTGCTCACTACTTACTGTGCATCATGGTTTACAACATTATCACCATGAGTTAAGCCATAGAAACTTGCCCAGGATCACCAAGTTAGGAGATGGCAGAGCTGGAATTTGAAAGCCCCCATTCTGACTTAACAGTCAAATTTCTTAATTGTTAACATTATACCACTTTCCTAAAACCTAGTCTTCCCCCAGCCACTACCCTCACCCTGACTCTACCCCTGTGTGTCCTCCATTATGTTGCACTGACTCCCAAAGAAAAAAGATCCAACTGTATGCAGTTCTGGAGGATTTACAAAGCAATTCTGTGTCACCCTACACATGTTATCTCAGGGGATCCTGGCAATGGACCCAGGTTGCAGCGTGGGCAGAAATTAGCGTGCTCATTTCTCAAAGCAGGAGCAGTTGGGGCTCCTTCAGTGCAAATGGACCTTCTCCACCAGTGTCTATACATCCTAATGGAGGTCCTGCAGACTGGGAAATGCATAATGTAGGAGTAAGGACCCAAGCTCCACCGACAGAAGAACAGACCTATGGAACTTGGCTGAGGAAATATTTCATCAAAAAGAAAAGAATGGATTTTCCTTCTTTATATGTTTTAAATAGAATGATGAGATAATCCTGGATTTTAAAAAATCAACTCTGGTGTTTAAATTTTAATTTATTCTCAGAAGGGTAGAAGGGTCTAGAAAAAAATGCAATATGTGGGGTTTTTTAAAATCATTTTCTATGGTAAACCACATTTAATCCCTTTCTTCAATGAAAGGATTTACAAAGGATATGACAAAATGTACCTATCTGTTGCTTTCATTGTATTTTTTCTCCAGATTTTTTTTTTCGGTTTACACTGTTATAACAATAAAGGAAATTAAGAAGGGGAGAAAATTATCCATAATCCTACCATCCTAACAAATGAACTGTTCAGCATTCCTTTTCTGCCCTTATTTACATGATGGCAAAATTTACATAGGTAATTCGTTAGTGCAATTGCAGCTTGCATTCACACATTTCTCACTTAACAGTTTATGATTATAATGCCACATAGTCTTCATAATTATTTTAAAAGAAATGTTTTAATAATTATTTTAATGGCTGCTTAATACGCTTTTAAGTAGATATATCATTCCCTGGTGTTATATATTTAGAAAGACTCTATTTTTCACTATCACAGATAATCTCAAAGTACACATTTTCATACCTCTCACTTTCTCCTTTTTTTTATTATTATTATTTCCTAAAATCCTGAGATCTAGATCTGTTGGTTCAAGAACTTGCCCAGTTCTTGATATATATATAGACAAATCACTTTGTGAAAGGCTTTCATAAATTTATTTTGCCTCCAGTAATGGATGAGTATGATACTTTCATACCACAGTCTTGCCCCAACCAAGGGAAATCTTCTGAAAAACAAAAGATAACTTAATAAGCAACATTCTTACTCGTCAAATAAATGGTTTGACAAACCGGTCGTTGGCTCTCTATTCTCTTAGCTTTGTTGGTGTCATAAATTAAATGTGTTTACAAAGAATTTGAGGAAAGCAGCAAAGCAATGATTATACCCACTTTATAGCTGAGGAAATAGTCTTGATTCACAGTTTTGCCCAAGGAGGCAAAGTGAAAAATGGAAGTGCTGAGTCTTTGGCAATATCAGTAGCCGTGATGAATTGAAGATGATTGCATTGGTTTCTTATAACCTCCTGGACTATTCTCGGGGGGTTCTTTTTGTTTTGTTTTGTTTTGCTTTGTTTTTGTTATCCCCGTGGGTTGGGGAGAAGCTGGGAAAATACATTCACATCACATGCACTTGTAAGTTCTTTTAGCAAGCCTCATAAACCTCCTTGCCTCCAATTGCTACTCAAAGAGTGGGCTTGCTTTGGAGGAGATCTCTGATGTATCGTTGCCAGGGAATCTTTGAACTCCTGAGCTAGAAGGAATGTTAGAAATGATCCCGTACAGCTGATCCATTTTAGAGTGGGGAAACAGGCCCAGAGAAGAGAAAGGACTTGTCCAGGTCTGTTCAGGGAGTTGACAGCAGAAGTCAGTATCCACTCTTTTCTACCCTTTAATTGAAAATGTTGCCTATGGGGCACCTGACTGGCTGGTAGCTACAGCATGTGACCCTTGATCTCAGGGTTGTGAGTTTGAATCTCATGTTGGGTGTAGAAATTAGTTACAAATAAAATCTTAAAAAATAGGGGCGCCTGGGTGGCTCAGTCAGTTAAGCGTCTGCCTTCTGCTCAGGTCATGATCCTGGGGTCTGCTTAGGTCATGATCCCGGGGTCTTGGGATTAAGCCCCGCGTCGGACTTCTTGCTCTACGGGAAGCCTGCTTCTCCCTCTCCTCCCCACTTGTACTCTTTCACTGTCTCTCCTTCTGTCTCTCTCAAATAAATAAATAAAATCTTTAAAAAAATAAAATCTTAAAAAATAAAAATAAAATGTTGCCTAGAGCACACTAGTGGGTCACTTGTGTTTTGTGAGATATTGAAAAGTGAATATGTTAAAAAGGATTTCAGGGTCAAAATCATTTGGGAAACGCTGGATACTTTATGTTTCTTTTTGAGCTCTCTGGTGATACAAGTCTGGTAACACAGAGTTAAAATTAAACAGACTTTTTTTTTTTAAGATTCTATTTATTTGAGAGAGAGAGAGCAGGGGAGGGGGGAGGAGCAGAGGGAGAGGGACAAGCCAACTCTGTGCTGAGCATGGAGCCCGATGCAGGGCTTGATTCCACGACCCTGAGATCATGACCTGAGCCAAAATCAAGAGTCCGATACTCAACCTACTGAGCCACCCAGGTACCCCTAAACAGGTTTATCTATTAAAGAGCTTCCCAAAGTCTTTAATACCCCAAATGACATTTGTTCTTATTTATTTGTTCTGGTGTTTTGGGGTTTCTTTTGAGTAAATATTTCCTTTTCACTGGATTTTATTTTTAAATTTAGTATTAGTCTTATTTATTTATTTGACTTGGTAATATATACACATGGCTCAAATTCAAAAGGTACAAAAGGAACGTGAGGAAAAGTTTCTTCCTACCTCTGTCCCTCAACTACCCCAGGGTTCCCGCTCTGGGAATCTGGTGATCGATGTTGCCAGTATACTTTCATATACGTACTCCATATGTGTACACTTAATACATCTTGGTGATTGTTCCCCATTGGGACATATAGAGCTTTCTCATTCTTTGTATTTTTTTTTCCCACTGTAGCAGGGTATTCTGATCAGGATGCATTTGAATCTCCCATTGGAATACAGTCTCCACTCTCAAGGGGCATAGTCCCCTGGGAAAATGAGGTGTGCTCATGATGATCACTGCAAAAAGGTAGAAAGTGCTCAGGGAGGAGTGTCTGCAGTGTGGTGACCGTGTAGAAGAAAGAGAAGGTCACTTAGCTGGGTTTGACTTGGAGCAGGAGCTAGTACGTGAGAAGGTACGTGCTGCAGGTGAGTCTGGACAGAGGGAGAGTGACAGGCAGTCATTCATCACACTGACCTTTGTTTTAATGAGGTTTTTTTTTTTTAAAGATTTTATTTATTTGACAGAGAGAGGCACAGCGAGAGAGGGAACACAAGCAGGGGGAGTGGGAGAGGGAGAAGCAGGCTTCCCACGGAGCAGGGAGCCCGATGCGGGGCTCGATCCCAGGACCCTGGGATCATGACCCGAGCCCGAGGCAGCCGCTTAACTGACTGAGCCACCCAGGTGCCCCCACACTGACCTTTGTTTTAAAACAAAGGCCAGTATGCATGTTCTGACCAATCCCAACATTTAGATGCTGAGCACAAAAGCTTGATTTTTATTTAGCTATATTTGTTGCCCATATAATGGAACCAATCTTGAAGTGGAAGTCAGACATGTATATCAGATATCATTTGGAGTAATGAGTGTATTTTCCTAATCTTTCCAACACCGACCTTACAACTCATCTCCAATAGCATGCATACTAATTAATTTGTTTTCCATATAGTAATAAGATTAACAGCCTTGCATTTACACGGGGTACTGAGTCATGTTCAAATAAAACAAGTTCTAATGAGAAAAATTGGATGCGGCAGCAAATCATGTCCCACTCGGCAATCCAGGTTTATGTGTGTTTGTCTGTCTTTGCTACACATATTTTTGTCAGGATCTCACTGTAAACAAGATGATTTTTTCCATGTTGGGTTAGTCTGGGTAAATTTGTTTAATGAACAACAAAGTCATTGTAAACATTGCACAAAGCCGAGTGCCTTGCCGCGTGGCGAGGAATCTTTTAAGCTGCTTCAAAAAATACAGTGTGTTAACCACAAAAACAATACTGGGGGAAACACTATTAATATATCAAGGCTCCTAGATATGCAGTGTGACTCTGTTCTCTCCTGGATAATTGAAGAGTGTAGGATGAAATGAGGTGTCACCTAGCACAAGTACTCTGCCTTCCCCAATCTGGGCCTCAGTTCCTTCCTCTGTCAACTGGAGAGAGTTCTCTAGGCTTGTGAATGTCCCACCTGCTCATCATCAGCATCAACGGGGGCCTGTAAAAAAAATATACAGATGGCCAAGGTCTTCCTGAATTCCAGTCTTATTAAATCCCAATCTCTGGGGACTAGGGTCCCAGAATCTGTTATGTTTTTTAAAGATTTTATTTATTTATTTGTCAGAGAGAGAGAGAGGGAGGGAAAGAGAGAGCACAAGCAGGGGGAGTAGCAGGCAGAGGGAGAAGCAAGCTTCCCACTGAGCGAGGAGCCTGGTGTGGGGCTTGATCCCAGGACCCTGGGATCATGACTTGAGCCCAAGGCAGACATCCAACCACCTGAGCCACCCAGGCGTCCCCAGAACCTGTATTTTTAAAAATAAGTTCCTCAGGCGATTTGATGACCAGCTTAGTTTGAACCCACTGGACTAGAGAGATTAGCACTAAGATCATTTCCAGCTCTTGTGTCCTCTTCTTCGTGATTTCATGACCATGAAAACCCATGATTCTAAAAATTCATCCTAAAAAATACTGTTGCTCTCATCTGGGCTGAGAGGAATTGGTCAGGGAGGCAGAAACCTGGATTTTAGTCCTGGTTCCCCTCAAGCTATCCCAGATGACGTGCAGAAAAGTCACTTTATTCTGCTCCTCATTCTCGTCATTCACAGAACAAGGGCATTGGATCCTTCTTCTCTGACATTCTGGAGCCTAATTTCTTTCTTTCTTTTCTTTCTTTCTTTCTTTCTTTCTTTCTTTCTTTCTTTCTTTCTTTCTTTCTTTCTTTCTTTCTTTCTTTCTTTCTTTCTTTCTTTTTTCTTTCTTTCTTCTTTCTTTCTTCTTTCTTTCTTTTTAAGATTTTATTTATCTGATAGAGAGAGACACAGTGAGAGAGGGAACACAAGCAGGGGGAGTGGGAGAGGGAGAAGCAGGCTTCCCGCGGAGCAGGGAGCCCGATGCGGGGCTCCATCCCAGGACTCTGGGATGATGACCTAAGCCGAAGGCAGACGCTTAACGACTGAGCCACCCAGGTGCCCCTTTTTTAAAGATTTTATTTATTTGTTAGAGAGAGAGCGAGAGCAGGAACACAAGCAGGGGGAGTGGGAAAGGGAGAAGCAGGCTTCCCGCGGAGCAGGGAGCCAGATGCGGGGCTCCTTCCCAGGGCCCCGGGATCATGACCCAAGCCGAAGGCAGACGCTTAACGACTGAGCCACCCAGGCACCCCTGGAGCCTAATTTCTGACCCCTTTGGCACTCATCCATTTGTGCATAAACCACCACCTACTTGACCTTTGAAAACAGAGTTTGGCATAAAGGCTTGGTTGTGGTCATCCGCAGTGGCCTACTCATTCTTTCTGGGGCCAAAGTAGTTTCTCCTGGTCCCTCCCTCATGATGGGTCCTGCTCCAGCTGGCTCTTTTTTAGGGGAGCACGAGCGTATGCCCTGGCTGACAGCCAGGTACTTCCAAGACCCTTATTGTTTCCTCCCATTTCAGACTCAGCTTATTCCAGCTTTTCTTGACCCTTTGGGGCAGTATTTGTGCAAGATACCTCCATGCTGTAAACCCCCCCATTCCCAGCCCAGAGCCCCCTACATAGTAAGACCCCAGAGCATCTAAGGAATGAATGAATGAATGAATGAGTGAATACAAGTCACGTAACGTGGCTTCCAGCTGTAACATTCAGTATCTCTGTGCCTCTTGGTCCTTAGTGGATTCCATGCTCAGGAAGGTGAAAGAGGAAGAAGGCTTGCCAGTTCTATACAGTGTGGGAATGAGCAAAAAGTTTGGTTACTTTGCCCAAACATCGAGTTTGTCAGTTTTCTAACTTCATGTGAATAAGGTCGTACTGGATGTCTTTTCTGTGTCTTGCCTTTCACTGACCATTACACTCTGTTTCCTGACTAGGGTGGGAGTTGCCAGGGTTCGCTTTTAATTACTCGTTAAACTATCATAAGTACTTTATGCATTTTTCAGTATCTGTACTATATTTCACAATAAAAGAAGAAAAACTGAGGGAGTCCAAGACAGTTACTGTTCAATTTTGTCCTCAAGACACAATCTAGACTTAGAAAAAGGCTTTTTTAGACTTAGGAAAAAGTGACCTGGGAATTTACAAGAATTTTTACAAATGTTTAGCCTCAGAGCTTCCCAATTACCTTTCCTTTTTTCCCACCTCTTGGCAAACATTCCGACATTTAGTCAACAGCAGGATTGCCCTCACATCCTCCATCACACACCACCCCCTGTACCTTCCCCAGCAAGTCCACTGATCTGAGATGCCATTTCTTCCTGTGTAAAATGATGGTGTTGCCCGCAGCTGGTGGTGGTGGTGGGCTGTGGGCTGTGTGCACATAAATCAGTATCAGAACTCATCTTGCCATACCTGTGAGGGTCTGAATCTACACATGTGACAAAGTAACAGTGTGGAAAATGGGGGTTCTAGGCTTTGTGTTGATGAACCTGAGAGAGTGGGGGGAAATCATTTTCCATCAGGAGACCCAGTTCAGCAACACTCCAGTATTACCTGCCTGCGCTGCCTTCTGCATTGCTCTGTGGGGAGTCAGTGTTTAATGAAGTAGGATAAACCACACACGCACATTAGTTAGCCTCAGCACAGGCAGGATTAACTTTACACTCCATTTGCAAGAGCAAAGCTCCTCTCCTAGAGTTTGTTATAAAGGGATTTAGAATTACAGAATGATAGAGCTGGAAGAGAGCCCCTAAGACATCATCATAATCCTCCCCTGTCATTTTACAGAGGGTCAAAAGAAAGTCCAGAGAGCGGAAGGGACGTGCCCAAGGTCACCTACTGAATTAATGGCAGAGCTCAGGTAGGAACCTGGCTCTCCTGAACCCCAGGCCAATGTCCTTTCCATTTTTTCATTGATTGCTTTACAATAGCCTTGAAACAAAGACAAGGCAATGCATTCTCTTGACGGCTCTGCACCCGTTTATGCACACATTCTTCACGTTTAGGTTTCACAGACGTATGTGAGCAAGCCAGGTCATGCTGGGAAGGAGGAACCTGTGTCACACAGTTGCATTAGAAATATTGTGTGATCTTGGGTCACATTCCAGGAGCTGCCCCCAAACCCAGGGGTTGGAGGCAGATCGTCCTCATAATGACACCACCACCATCAGCAGCAGCAGCTAACACACAAACAACACTCATTAGGTGCCAGGCTCGGTTTTAGGCACTTCCTATATTTTAATTCATTTAATCTTCACAGCAAGCCTACAAGGTGGGTACTGTCATGTACACACTAGCATCATGCTCATTTTACAGAGGAGGAAACTGAAGCAGAGAGGTTAAGTAGCATGCTCAAGGTGACACAGACTGCAAACTGCTGAGCTGGGATAGAAAGCAGGCAGTCTGGCTCTAGAGGCTGGGCTTTGCTAATCTAGCCCAATCTACTTTTTGTTCCTGGTCCACCTTTCTTCTGGATGCCACCCTCCCCTCCTCTTGTGCATTGCCCTCTGCTCTGGCAATGATGGACTGAGAGCTTATGGCTCCTTGAATATACCCTGAGCTTTTACTCATGCGCTTTCCTTTTTCTGGAGGGCCCCTTTCCCCTCTGTACCTGTCGAAGATCTTCAAGACCCAGTTCAAATGCTCCTCCTCCACGAAGTCTTCATGTTTGGAATTCCTTTCCCTCTCTCTTCTCTATTTGTCATTCTTTTTTTTTTCCCCCAAAGATTTCATTTATTTATTTATTTGAGAGAGAGGAAACACAGCGAGCGAGGGAACACAAGCGGGGGGAGGGGGAGAGGGAGAAGCAGGCTTCCTGCGGATAGGGGGAGCCCGACACGGGGCTCGATCCCAGGACCCCGGGATCACGACCCGAGCCGAAGGCAGATGCTTCACGACTGAGCCACCCAGGCGCCCCCTCTATTTGTCATTCTTAACCTTTCAGAAAGGTACTGAGTGTTTTCAAGAGAAACAGGTACTCTTCCTAACTCACTCTCTACCCCTCTCCCCCCTTTCCGGAGCCCTGACAGGCTGACCCCTTTAGGCTTCACCACCCAGTTCTTGTCCTTCCTTCCGGGTCGGGCCGATGGGAGGCACCAGACAGGAAGCAGAGGCTGGGAAAAGAGAAAAGTGAGAGTATTTCTTCCTTTGGGGCGCCTGGCTGGCTCAGTTGGTAGAGCCTGCGGCTCTTGATCTCAGGGTCATGAGTTCGAGCCACACGTTGGGTGTAGAGATTACTTAAATAAATGGACTTTAAAAATATATACATAATCCTTCGGTGCTATGAAAAGAACATAGTTGGTGTTGTGGGCTTAAAACGATGAAAAGCAAAATGCTGCTTGAAACTCTTCTATGGCTCTCTGGTCCTTCAGGGGAAGCGGTAAACTCCTCAGCACAATATTCAAGGCCCTTGGTAATCTGGGCCCGGCTCAGCTATCAGTTGTGTCTCTCCCTCTGGACTTCTCTCCGACACACCATACCACAGGCTTTATGCAACTGAGCCAACCTCTCTCACATCAGTGTGGCTTTGTACTTGCTGTTCCCTTCATCCAGCTTGCCCTTCCCTCTCCATTCCTTCCAGAAAAAGTGCTCAGTATCACCTTCCTCAGGAAGACTGCTCTGAATCATGCCCTCTCCAACCCCACTAGACTGTGAGCTCCTAATTTAGAGTAGGAACCACTTCTTCCATGTTTTTGCATCCCCACTGCCTAACATGGGAATGCCATATAGGATTCCAATTCTTTTTTCCTTTTTAAAAAAAATATTTTATTTATTTATTTGAGACAGAGAGAGAGAGAGCACAGGGGTAGACAGAGAGGGAGAAGCAGACTCCCCGCCGAGCAGAGAGCCCAAGGCAGGGCTCGATTCCAGGACCCTGAGATCAAGACCTGAGCCGAAAGCAGATGCTTAACCCACTGAGCCACCCAGGCGCCCCTAGGATTCCAGTTCTAACAGCTCTTGGTTGAAAAAGGGACTTGGATTTAAGGGAAAAAAAGGAAAGAAAGAAAAAGGGACTTGGGGTGTCCTTTATTTATATTCAGATTCCTCAAGGGGAAATTTAGGGAGTGTGTGTGTCCATGCGTGTGTGCATGTAAACACATACATGTATGGATATGACTATGGCATAAGCATTGAAATAGAAGTCAGGAGGGGCACCTGGGTGGCTCAGTCGGTTAAGCGTCTGACTCCTGATTTTGGCTCTGGTCATGATCTCAGGGTTGTGAGATCTAGCCCTGCATTGGGCTCCGTGCTCAGTGTGGAGTCGGCTTGGGATTGTCTCTACTTCTCCCTCTGCCCCTCCCCCACACACTCATGCTCTCTCTATCTCCTTCTCTCTCTCTCTCTAATAAATAAATAAATCTTAAAAAAAAGAAAAGAAAAAGAAATAGAAGTCAGGAGACTTGGGCTCCAGCCTCAAATTTGTCAGCAAAATGGTTGAGCATGTGGACTCCAAAGCCATATTACTAAACTTGAATCCCAGCTCTACCACTTACTAACTGCTCAGTCATGGGCAAGTTACATAGTGTTGGTGGGCTTCATCTCCTCATCTGTCAAGAAGAACAAAGGAGGGGTGCCTGGGTGGCTCAGTTGGTTAAGCGACTGCCTTCGGCTCAGGTCATGATCCTGGAGTCCCGGGATCGAGTCCCGCATCGGGCTCCCTGCTCAGCAGGGGGTCTGCTTCTCCCTCTGACCTTCCTCTCTCTCATGCTCTCTACCATTCTCTCTCTCTCTCTCTCAATAAATAAATAAAATCTTAAAAAAAAAAAAAGAAGAACAAAGGAGGTGATACATGTAATGCGTTTAGAATAGTGCTGGGAATATAGTAAATGTTATGTAAATGTTTATGTATTATTATTACCTCAGAATCTTAGTTCATGCTACCCCTTCTGTTTGGAATGTTCTCTGGCTTTTTGCATTCCTAGCCCCTTATCATCTTTTTTTTTTAAGATTTTATTTGTTTATTTATTTATTAATGATTTTTATTTATTTATTTGAGAGAGAGAGAATGAGAGATAGAGAGCACGAGAGGGAAGAGGGTCAGAGGGAGAAGCAGACTCCCTGCTGAGCAGGGAGCCTGATGCGGGACTCGATCCCGGGACTCCAGGATCATGACCTGAGCCAAAGGCAGTCGCTCAACCAACTGAGCCACCCAGGCGCCCTCCCCTTATCATCTTATAGGTCTCCGCTGAAGGGTCATTTCCTGGAGAGACCTCCCTGGGTGACTTTATTTAGAATAGGTCTCCTCCCACCCCAGTTATTTTCGATTACAGCTCATGGTTTCATTCACAGCGCTCAACATAATTTATAATTGATCAATTAACTTATTTTATCGTTTGTCACCTCTGCCTCTCCTCTAGACTGAGAGCTCCAGGGCAGGCTGGTTCCACACAGCATTCTCAGCGCTCAGCACGGGGCCCAGCAGATTGTAAGTTCTTGATAAATGTTTGGTGAGCGAACACGTGAACCATTCACTATGTGACTATGAAATGCTCATCCTCTCTCTGGCCTCGCTGTCTCCATCAGTAGATTGAAGAATCTGAGCTAGAAGCTTCTAGGGTTCTTACAGTCCAGGATCTGCATGTTGGGAAAAAAAGATTCTTTTTTTTTTTTTTAAGTAAGCTCTATACCCAATGTGGGGCTTGAACTCACACCGCCCTGAGATGAAGAGTTGTATGCTCTACTGACTGAACCAGCCAGGTACCCCTGGGCAACAAGATTCTTGAGGGAGTCTGGCTAGACATGTGTGTAAGGGTGGAGTGGGATGGGGAGAGGACTGGAAGTGTCACATCAACATCCAAAGCTGATGTTGGCTGAAGGGACTGGTGCTGCCCAGGATTTAGCCCCTCTCTTTTCAATTCCTTTTTCTTTTTTTAAGATATTATTTATTTGTTTTAGAGAGAGAGAGCACGCGAGTGGGGGAGGGCAGAGGGAGAGAATCTCAAGCAGACTCCACACTGAGTGTGGAGCTGGACAGGGGCTCGATCCCACAACCCTGAGATCATGACCTGAGCCGAAACCAAGAGTTGGATGATTAACCGACTGAGCCACCCAGGACCCAGGCACCCCATTTTTTTTAAAAGTAGGCTCCATGCCTAGCGTGGAGCCCAATGCAGAGCTTGAACTCACAACCCCGAGATCAAGAGTTGGATGCTTAACCGACTGAGCCACCCATCTCCTTTCAATTCAAAGATAGCTCTTGTCAGTAGTCAACAGCCTGGATCCACTCTAGGCTCAGGCTCTAATTTGTTGTGTGGTCTTCGGTAAACCTTTTCACTCTCTGAGAGTTTCTCACTGGTTGAGAGTGTTCCTCAACACGCTCTGAGGTAGGTGTGCTCTGTAAATCAAAGCCCATGATTTTGCCTTCACACTTTTAAAATGGGAATCTTCCCACTCGCCCATCATTTTAGGACCTTCTTGTCACAGATATCTATGCCCACTTGAATACCTCAGTCACCCTACACTGAGCCTCTTGCATCTACAACCAGCAGAACACACCAGGGCTCTGCAGCTGGGAAGGATACTCTCTCTCTCTCTCTTTGGTTTCTAAAAATATATGCAGTAGTGGAAAAGGGAGAGGAGTGAGGGATGGCTCCTCAAGCCCAGTGTAAGCCTCACCATTTACCTGTGCAAGCTGGAGCAAGCTGTGTGACTTCTCTAGGTCTGTTTCCTTGTCTGAAACATGGCGACAATTATGTCCACTTTGCAGGGGGTGTTATAATGATTAAAAATGAAAAAGTAGGGGTGCCTGGGTGGCTCAGTTGGTTAAGCGACTGCCTTCGGTTCAGGTCATGATCCCAGGGTTCTGAGATCTAGTCCCACATTGGGCTCCCTGCTCAGCGGAGAGCCTGCTTCTCCCTCTGCCCCTGCCCCTCCCCCTTGCTTGTGCTCTTTGTGTGTGTGTGTGTGTGTGTGTGTGTGTGCGCCAAATAAATAAATAAAATCTTTTCAGAAAATGAAAAAGTAAATAAGATCTGGCAGAGTGCCCAGCACATAGTAAATGGTCATCCCAGGTGGCTGTTCTCCGGATCATTGGGAAGATGCCCACATTTTAGTGGATTTGTGGTCGCTTGGGCTGCTGCCTTCAACAGTGAACAGTCATCTTCAGATCATCTGCTCTAGGTGCCAAGTGGCACAGTAGAACCTATCTCTTGAGGACATAACATCTGGCCTGGAACACATTCGGGTGGAGAGTGCCAGGCTGCTTAGGACCAGAGACCTCAAAATGCAAGGCATGATTGAAGGCCATGGGGTTTCAAGGTCCTGAGAGGAAAAGGAAGGTGAGGGAAACACAAAGGCTGCCTTCAGTCCCTGAAGTGCCATGAAAAGTCATCAAATGCCCTGATTTGACAGGGAGGGTCAGCAGAGCTTCTGACCAGCGCCTGGGGTGAGAGGCTGCCAATATCACAGCTTGGAGAGAGAAGTCAAGGATGAGAGGGAAGCCTTCGGAGCCAGACGAGGAGAAACAGCACACCACCCCTGCGACCTGTCAGAACCGCATGGAGTGAAGAAGTAGCCTTTCCCCAAAGGAAGTTGGTGCTGTTCTGGAAAGAGGAAAGGATGCTGAACAGTATTTGCCAAATATGAAATGGGTTGCTACGTGAGGTTGTGAGATGTCCATCCCTGAAGGTGTTCAAACAGAGACCAGTTTACCATCTGTCAGGAATCCTATAGGGGCATATATAGAAAGATGGATGGGACTGTCTCTAAACCCCTCCCGATTCTTATCTTGTGTATTTTCTACAAGGTGATTATTTTTAGACATGCTGTTTCTCCCATAAGCCTGGGCCATTCATTTCTGTGATTAACACAGAATAACAAACTTGTAAACCGCAAGCAGATTTGATTTGGAACACACTGAGGAATCTGGCCCCATCATCAAGCAGGCCACTGATTGTGTTTCTGGCTTACATCTGGTCCTTCTTGTTACATCTTTGCTCCTGTGCCAGAAGTATCATTGCCAAAAGTAGTGAGAGACTTACAAGTTTACTTTTACCTTTTGGCAGAATCAGTAAGCTGGCTTATTAAAGTTTTGTCTTCCCTCTTTAAAACTCCCAAAAGAAAAGAAATCACAGGAACAGATCTTGGCATAGAAAGAAAATGAGACAAAGAATGTAATCATAATACTAGTGAATGGTTTTCAGACTGACATCTGTACATTAAGAATATGTAAAAATACCAATTTCATGCTCTGACAACTTATTCTGCATCAGGGGTGGGGTAATGCCTTGGGAATGCCAAATGTCAAAGCATTACATAATGTCAGCTATTCATGTGCTCCTTTGACGAGATATCACTGGGAATGGGAATTCCTTAAGGGAGCGATGTCTTAAAAAGAGGGAGGGGAGAAGGGAAATATAAGGAAAGGAAAGAAAGGAAGGAAAGAGGGACAAAGGAAGAGAGAAGCTGTCAAGTCAGAATAAAAGAATGTGCAAAGAAAAGTTAATACATATTTTAAAAGAATCCGCACAATCCAAAATCTAAGCTATCATGTGTAGAGGTTACTCCTCTCTGTTTTGATTTTCCCAAAGAATATCCATGTCTGATTTTCTTTCACACGTGTAGCAGTGGGTTTGTTTGTTTGTTTGTTTGTTTGTTGGCCTGAACTCTTACACTGACAGAAATATAAATGTAGGGGCACCTGGGTGGCTCAGTCGTTAAGCATCTGCCTTCGGCTCAGGTCGTGCTCCCAGGGTCCTGGGATCGCGCCCCGCATCGGGCTCCCTGCTCCGTGGGAAGCCTGCTTCTCCCTCTCCCACTCCCCCTGCTTGTGTTCCCTCTCTCACTCTGTCTTTCTCTGTCAGATAAATAAATAAAATCTTTAAAAAAAAAAAGAAATATAAATGTAAAAATTCATTCATGATCCTGTTGCTCCAATATATCTAACTTGCCTTTTCTGTGCCATTCTTGTTCTTGTCCAAATGCATAATGTCACACAGTGGCAATCAAAATGTAAGTAAAAACTCACCTACTTTCTAAAGTTTTATCATAGGAATTCCTATATTATCATATGGATTTCACAATGATCACTTTAATTACTTAAGGATGTCCCAAAGTCAGGGTGTCTGAGTGGCTCAGTCGGTTAGGCATCTGACTCTTGATTTTGGCTCAGGTCATGATCTCGGGGTCCTGGGATTAAGGCCGGAGTAGGGCCCTGTGCTCAGTGGGGAGTCTGCTTCTCTCTCTCTCCCTCTGCCCTCCCCCCATCCCCACTCCCTCTGTCTCTCAAACAAATAAATAAAATCTTAAAAAAAAAAAGAATATTTCCAAGTATCCTCGTACTATAATTTACTTGTGCCTTCTTGTGTTATTGGACTTTTAGTATTCTTCCCTACTTTTTCATAATTGTAGATAATGCCAAATACAAATCTTCACATATTCAATACACTCAACAAACTTTTATATGACAGGGACTGTGATAGACAATAGGGATTATCTGGAAGGATTCTGCTCCAGGGTCCATGGAGGGAGACAGACAAAAGAACACACAATTACAATTCAGAACTCTAGACCCCCTGCTACCCAAAGTGTGGTTCACAGACCAGCAGCACTGGCTTCAGCAGGAGAATGTTAGAAATGGAAAATCTCAAGCCCCATCTCAGACCTGCTGAATCAGAAATGAATCTTAACAAGATCCATAAGTGATTCATGTGCACATTATACAAGAAACTGCCAATTCCAATTCCTTCTGTCTATCTTGGAAGGTCACTTCATCGGTCATTCCCAGTCTTTCCTGCCTTCCTGACCTCTTCTTCTCTTTCCCACAGCCATAAATGTGCTCACGTCTCTCCTGTTTCTTTTCATTTCTTTTTTTAAAGATTTATTTATTTATTTTAGAGAGAGAGTGCGCGTGGGCAAAAAGGGGGAGGGGCAGAGGGAGAGGGAGAGAGAACCCCAAGCAGACTCCCAGCCAAGTGCAGAGCCCGATGCGGGGCTCAATCCCAGGACCCTGAGATCATGACCTGAGCTGAAGTTAGCCACTTAACTGACTGAGCCACCCAGGCGCCCCACCTGTTTGTTTGGTTTTTTTTTAAGTAAGCTCTACACCCAATGTGGGGCTTGAACTCAAGACTCTGAGATCAGGAGTTGCATGTTGGGGCACCTGGGTGGCTCAGTTGTTAAGCATCTGCCTTCGGCTTAGGTCATGATCCCAGCGTCCTGGGATTGAGCCCCGCATCGGGTTCCCTGCTCTGCAGGAAGCCTCCTTCTCCCTCTCCCACTCTCCCTGCTTGTGTTCCCTCTCTCGCTGTCTCTCTCTGTCAAATAAATAAATGAAATCTTTAAAAAAAAAAAAAAGATTGCATACTTTTCCGATTGAGCCAGCCAGGTGCCCCTCCTCAAATCTTCATGTTGCTTCCTCTCTAGTGTGGCCTTCGAAGACTTGCCACATGTCTGTCTGTAAGCTCATCTCCCACTTCCTCTCAAATCTGAGCACTCTGGCTTCTGTTCCCACCTCTTCAACTGGACTGCTCTGAAGATAGAGTCTGGGCACCTCTTACTGCTGCATTCGGTGGACTCTTCAGTTTTCACTTGGTGTTATCTGACCCCACAATCGATCCTGTCTTTCAAAGTCTCTTCTGGAAGTCACCACTGCCTTCCAGTTTTCTCCTACTTCTCTTACCATGTTATCTTGGTATCTGATCTTTCCCCCTTGATCCTTTGCTGCTGGCTGACCTTCTTAAGGTCAGCCTTTAAGAGGCTGGCTGGCCTCTTAAACTTGAGGTCCAACCTCCACGGTTGTGTCCTCATCTCTTCTCACTCTCCACATCATCCCTGAATAAGCTCATTTCCATCCAGTGTTTCAGTTGTCATCTGTTGGCTGTAAATTCCCAAATATACAACACATGTATATGCTGGTCTCTCCCTTTTGAGCGCCTTTCCTCTACATCCAATTGCTTACCAGACTTCACCACCTGGGTGTCCAAAGGCACTCAATATCAACCAGTCTAAAAGTGGTTCCCTTAAAAAAAATCTGTTCTTCCTCTGGTTTCTCTGTCTCAATAAATGATTCCACCAGCTACCCAATGACTCAACCAATCACTGTGTATAGTTGTTTTTTTCTTTTAAAGATTTTATTTTTAAGTGATCTCCATACCCAAGGTGGGGCTCGAACTCACAACCCCGAGATCAAGAGTTGCATGCTCTACTGAGTGAGCCAGCCAGGTGCCCTGGTAAATGTTTAATAATTGGCTCTTAGGGGGTAAAAAAAAGTCCTGATTTAAAGCAGCTACTAATTCCCATGGTATAAATATTCCCTCGATGGCCAATTTCAAGTTACCAATGTGATGTCACTGAAAGCTTTGCTGGGAAGAGAAAAGCAGTAGCATACATTACCTAGTGTTTCTACTGTACAGATCTAGATGTAAACTGCTGTAACAGCAAAGATAATGTTGTATTAACTAGCAAGTAGTGAATTTTGAGTATTTATTTCTATTTTAAATATATAATTTATTTAATTGTAAGGTTACATAATTTAATTTTTAACAATGACTGTGTTTAACAACCGGCTTGCAAAATTCCTGAAAATTTGACAACTGGCTCTCTCGGACTGCTATGAACCAGCTCAAGCACGTTACTGTCCCATCTCACCATGACTGTGTTACTCCTCACCCAGTCTAAGATAACACTCTCCTAACTGGTGTCTTACCCCTAGTCTCACACTATTGTCAGACAGATTGAATACAGTATGCATTTGACCATGTTACCCTTCTTAAAACCTTCCATGGGTCTTGCTTTTCCTGAGAATAAAGCCAAATTCCCTATGTAGCATACATGGTCTTTGAGTTCTGGCTTCTGCCTTCCTTTGTAGCTTCCCAGGCCATTCTTTCATGGTGCTTTCCCCTTCTCCCTACATCCTCCAACAGGCTGTGCTCCAGTCAGACAGCTCATGTACAATTTCACCAACACATGAAGCTAGGTCTTGCCTCTGGGCCTCTGCTCTGGCAGAGCCTCCTGCCCACCCCGCTCCTCCTCTGTCCTGGTTTTTCCACAAGTGGTTTTACCACTTACTCCTCTTACAAGATTTATGGAGTCACTTCTGGAGGCTTTTCTCATTATTTTAGTTACATATGAATCCTCCACTCTTTGTCTTCATGAACTCCATAATACTTCTATGTTAGAAGCTGGGAGCAAAGATAGGACCTAGCGGGAGCTCAAGTAACTTGTCTGTTAAGTGAGTAAATGAATGAGGGCCAAGCAAACCAAAAACCTGGTTGGAAAGATGGGATGATAAAGATTGGAAGGCTGGATTAGTCTAGTCTTTACTCATGTTTAACCAAAACATCTGTGTCTTCCTACAGAGATTGAAGATCTCAGAGCTGGAAGAGAGTTTAAGGGCTCTGCAGCTCTTGGGAAGTGTTAGTTCCTAATTCTGACACATGCTGCAACGTGGATTAACCTTGACATTATGCTAAGTGAGACATGATGCTAAGCCAGTTACAAAAAGACAAATACTATATGATTCCACTTATATGAGGCCATTTAGAATAGTCAAATTCATTCACAGAGGCAGAAAGTAGAGTGGTGGCTGCCAGGAGCTGGGGGAGGGGAGGGGGAAATAGGAAGGTAGCGTTTAATGGATACAGAGTTTTTGTTTGGAAAGATGAAAATATTCTGGAAATGGATGGTGTTGATGGTAGCACAACAATGTTAATATATTTAACGCTACCGAACTATACACTTCAAAATGGCTAAATAGTATGTTTTTTATGTTATGTATATTTACCACATTTTTTGTTTAAAGAGAGTTCCTAGGCACGCCTCGGTGGCTCAGTCAGTTAAGGGTCTGATTTCAGGTCATGATCCTGGGGTCCTGGGACCGGGGCTCCGTGCTCAGTGGGGAGCCTGCTTGTCCTTCTCCCTCTGCCCCTTCCCCTGGTTGTGCTCTCCTTGTCTCTCTCTCAAATAAATAAAGAAAATCTTTAAAAAAATAAATTTAAAAAGTTTAAAAAAAGCTGAAAGAGAGTCCCTAGATCTGAGTTTAGGGGGCCAGAGGAGGGAGTGGGATGGAAATAGAGCAGTGATAAAACTTGTCTTATGACTGATTTCCTTCCCTTCCTTCCTCCCTCCAACACTGATTCTGGGCCAGTTCCTGGTTTGGGGGCTCATACATGTGTGTGGGGAGTCAGAGGTGAATAAGACAGAGTACCTGCCCTGGAGGAGTACTTGCTGCAGATAAAGCGGGGCAGGGATGTATGGAAGCTCATGGGTGGGATGATGAAGGAGATCATACGGCACAACGCTCAATCTTCCCACTCCCTTCTGACATGCTTCTATCTGCATCTCTCTGAGACGAAACCCCACACCATTCCTGGCACCAAGATTAAATGAGAGCATTTAATTGCGTTAGAAGAAACATCGGCTCTAATTATGGAGCTTTAAATGGGGTCTTCATATTTGACGCTTGGAATGAAGGCTAGTGAATCCTCCAGGTGTTTTCAAAATAAACTGAACTATCTCATGGACAATGGGAGGGTAATTGGAAACGAGCCCAGAGAGACCTAAGGAGTCTGAGGAATCAGTTTAACAATTTAAAGCCCACGGTAACACTTGTGAACACTCTGTTAACACTGAACGCATATGCTGAAGATCTTAGAATCTGGGAATTCAAAGTGACCTACCTTGGCAATCATTAAGTCTGGCTCCTCATTTTATAGATGAGGAAATTAAAGTACATAGAGATAAAGTTCACACAGTAAAACCATGTCACACCTGGGACCACATCCCTGTTTTTTACTTCCAGTTCAGGATTCTTTATTTTCTGCTCACCTATTGCTTTCTTTCAACAAAATGTTCTGATGTATGAATATATATATATATATATATATATATTCATTGCAGTCTTAGAAGAGAAAGTCATACATATATATATATATGGAAACACACACACACACACACGCACGCACATATAGGACTTCTAGGACTGCAATGAATCAGTGAGGTAAAGGTGAGTCCTTCAAAATGATGAAGACATATTGTTATAGGTTGAATTGTGTCTCCCAAAAAGATATGTTGAAGTCCTAACCCCCAGTATCTCAGAATGTGACCTTATTTGGAAATAGAGTCATTGAAGGTATAATTAGTTATATAGATATGGTCATAGTGGAGTAGGGTGGGCCCCTATTCCAATCTAGTGTGACTGGTGGCCTTATAAGAGGAGGAGAGAGACACAAAGGGAGAACACGGCCATGTGATGACAGAGGCTAAGTTTGAAATGATGTATCTATAGGTCATGGAATGCCAAGCATTGCTGAGAACCTCAGAAGCTAGGAAGAGGCAAGGAAGGATACTCTCCTAGAGCTGTCAGAGAGAACTGGATAGGAGCAAGATTAAGTATACTATTGAAGCTAAGTTGGTATCAGTTGAAACTAGATTGGTATAAATTTAGGTGTTATCTGTAATCCTCAAAAGTAATCACTGAAAAAAATCTTAAAAATTTACAGAAAAGAAAATGAACAGGGAATCAAAATGGCACACTAGATTAAATGAAAAACAAAAGAAGACAGTATTGGAGGAATTCAGGAACAAAAAAGATATCAGACATATAGAAAACAAATAACAAAATGACAAAAGTAAGACCTGCATTGTCAACAATCACTTTAAATGTAAATGGACTAAATGCACCAATTGAAAGACAGAGATTGGCAGAATGGATAAAAAAATATGATCCAACTATACACCACTTATAAGAGTAGTATAGACTCATTTTTGACCCAAAGGCATAAAGCAGGGATTGGGTCTCTTTTTCTTATTATTTTTCCATGCATGACACATAGTAGACCCTCAATAAATATATATTTGAATGAATGAAACAATGAAGGTTATTATCAATCTTTTAAAATTTGTCAATCTGATTTATAAAAAATTGTATTCTGTTTTAGTTTCCATTTATCTGATTATTATGAAAATCAATCATCTCATGTTAATCAGTTCTTTTTAGTTCTCTGTCTACAACTACCTGTTCAAATCCTTGGCTCTTTTCCTATGGTGGCATTTAGTTTCCTAACTGACTTGTGAGAATTCTTTATATGTTGTGGATAATATCATTTAGTATATGTGGGAGAAATCTTTTCTTCCACTCTGTGGTCTGTCTGAATTTGTAAATGTTTTCTTTCTCCTTAAAGTATTACACTTAAAATATTTTTTCTAATTCATATGTTAATTTGTCAGTAATTTATTTTTTGAATGGGTTGAGATAGGCTCTAACTTCATGTTTGCAGGTTTTTCAGCACCATTTATCAAACATTCCATATTTTCTTTTTTTTTTTAAGATTTTATTTATTCATTTGACAGAGCAAGAGAGAGAGAGAGTACAAGCAGGGGGAGCAGCAGGCAGAGGGAGAGGGAGAAGCGGGCTCCCTGCCGAGTAGGTAGCCAGATTTGGGGTTTGATCCCAGGACCTGAGCCAAAGGCAGACGCTTAACCACTGAGCCACCCAGGTGCCCCCAAATACCCCATATATTCACCACTGATCTGAAGTGCTATCTTTATCACACACCAAAATACACACTGACTTTTGATGCTTCTTCCTGCTCCAGTACCACATGAGATCCATTTTAGTCCTGAGAGTCTGTGTTTACCCTGTTTGCCCTCACCTGATGGCAGTACCCCTTGCAGGCCACACCTATTTTTTTATTTTTAGAGAGATGTACCTTCTACCCTCTGTTGCCTAGTATAGCTCCTAGTAATCTCTGCCCACTGCTTCCCTATCCCACTTCATACAGTTCTTTTTTTTTTTTTTTTTTCGTATGGTTTTATTTTCTTCATACAGTTCTATCCTGGTCTAATCTGGTCAAGGTTTGCCCAAGCTGGTCTTTGAAGACAGGAAACTAGAGCCTTTGATAACATACTACCTGAGCAGGACCAGAGTTTGTGTCTACTAAGCAGCCTGTGGCTTTTTGGGGGTAACGTTTGGTCAGGTAGATAGTCTCCTCTCTGTGCCAAGAAACTGAGGCAAACAAAAAAATTCTCCCTGTCCCCCGTCAGCTGAGCACAGGCACAGAAGAGAGAAGGTTAGAGAGTAAGTTCCCAGAGCAATGGCACAGCAAGGGAAAGAAGCTGTTTGAGAAAGAGACGGAGAGAAGCATTGAACATTCTGATGAAAATGTGCAGTGGTTCCAGGATTGTAATAGCTCTGTCTGGTAGCAAAGCAAGAACAGGGATTGCTAGGGCTGGGCAAATCTAGTTGTTGAAGACTGTACAGAAAGTGTTGAAATTTGAGGTATTGCAGATGGGGAGACAGCCTCTTCTTCTTCTTCTTCTTTTTTTTTTAAAGATTTTATTTATCTATTTGACAGAGAGAGACACAGCGAGAGAGGTAACACAAGCAGGGGGAGTGGGAGAGGGAGAAGCAGGCTTCCCGCTGAGCAGGGAGCCCGATGCGGGGCTCGATCCCAGGACCCTGGGATCATGACCTGAGCCGAAGGCAGACACTTAACAACTGAGCTACCCGGGACCCCGGGAGACAGCCTCTTCTGCGATTCATAGGTCTGGTACAAGAAACTCATGGCACAAATGCACACTGGAATCAGTCTTAGAAGCATATCAGATCCAGAACAAAGGTAAAAGAAGAAGATATAGACTCTATCAGAAGAGTGACAGTCCTTTTAAGACCCACTTTGTGAATGGTTTCACCAATTTCGTAAGAAACAATGGATACTAATAGTTGAGACACAAAGCATAAGACCTATAATTTATTTTATATGATTGTGCTTAAATTGACTGTTGTCAACTGTATATAACTCATTTGATAGTGTGATCTTGATTATTCTCTATTTTTTTTCTGTTGTCAATCTAAAGTCCTGATAAAATAATTCATGCTAATGTCATTACAAAGACATGTCTGGACTGAAAATTGCAGGCATGATTCTGGAGTCTGGGGCAGGCAGGTGAAGAAAGCTGATTCCTTATAGAATGACACCAAAATAAGGTCTGTCCCTATCTGAGTATGTGTGTCCCTTCATGCATTAGAATCTGTGGGTTCAGGGCTCATCGACATTTAAAATAAAGATATGCTTTTTGGGGTGTGCAGCTTCTCAACACATTACTGATGACATGCTTTGAGATTTCTTGTAAGGAATCTAATGATTCTTTTTTTTTAAAAAAGATTTTATTTATTTGAGAGAGAGAAAGAGAGAGAGAGCACATGAGAGGGGGGAGGGGCAGAGGGAGAAGCAGACTCCCTGCTGAACAGGGAGACAGATGCGGACCCGATCCAGGGACTCCAGGATCATGACCTGAGCCGAAGGCAGTCGCTTAACCAACTGAGCCGCCCAGGCGCCCCAGGAATCTAATGATTCTTAAATAAATTAGAATCTCAATGGTTTTGCTAGTCAAAGGTCCTTACATACTCACTTAGATCTAAGCCTTTAGGAATACAATTCAAACTAGGAATAATAACAAATGGGAATAGAGTTCTTGAAATACTAGCTCTGTATCCTAGGATTTTATTGTAATGTGACTATTATCATTTATGTAGTTTAATTTATAGTATATATATTTTTAAATTTCATGATTTTATAAGGAAAAGCAGTCTCTCTAAGAAAAATTAAAAGCCATTTATATGAATGTCCAAATTTTCAAGAATGATTTCATAGCCTGGATGAAAATTGCGTGCTCTCTCCATCACCTTGCAATTTGAAGAACTGCAAAATCATGAATAATAAAAAAGGATGTTAAACTTTTCAACAAATCCAGATGGGTACCAATGTCATTGAGAATTCCTGAGAATCACCTTGATTGCTGCTTCAGACTAGGAGCCTGAATTGAGTATCACTTACAGAATATCAGACAACAGTTTCTATAATTACATTTTAAAATTGTACAGACATTAAGTGTGTATTTGTGGCAAATGAAAAACACCCAAACTTTAAAGGGCAACATTCACTCATTTCACTTACCAGACTCTATTTCTGCCTCAACCTTTCAGACTTTGGGGCAACAGAAGGAATGATGGATTGTGAACCGGAAGCCAATGTTAACGCTAACTTTTGCTGGGAACGTGGAAGTTTCTTCGCATTTTTGGGCCTTAGTTTTTCCTTCTGCAAAATGAGGGCATCGTACTAGATGTCCCCTTCAGTCATTATTCTAGGGTTTTTTCCTAGGGTATGAAGAGAAATCAGCAATGAGATGACCAAGCAGCCAAAGAACCCAAGTTATTTTTTGCAGGGCTGGAGGCTGGGTATAAAGAAGGCTTAACAATCTTCATTTCCAATATTAGGTAGCAGTGAAGCGTATCCGTTTGTAGGTCCGGCTGCTCAGCAACCTACTCTCCTTTGTCTCCCTTTCTCCCCACACCATGCTATGTCCTGGACACTCAGAGCCACTGGTGGTTTCTCAGTGCAGGAGACCCACATTTATTAGTTTCCTCTGCTTATCTTGTTCCTTTGCTAGAAGATTCCTCTGCCCTCTCTGTCTGGCAAATTCTTTTTTTTTTTTTTAAGATTTATTTATTTATTTGACAGAGAGAGACACAGCGAGAGAGGGAACACAAGCAGGGGGAGTGGGAGAGGGAGAAGCAGGCTTCCCGCTGAGCAGGGAGCCCGATGCGGGGCTCGATCCCAGGACCCTGGGATCATGACCTGAGCCAAAGGCAGACGCTTGATGACTGATCCACCCAGGCGAACCTGTCTGGCAAATTTTGACTGATTCTTTTTATTTTTCCTTTTAATTTTATATTTTGACATAATTTCAGATTTAGGGAAAAATTGCCAAGTTAGTACAAAGAATTCTCATCTACCTTTTCCCAGATTCTCAAAATGTTAACTTTTTACCACATTTGTGTGATCATTCTCCTCTTTCTCTCTCCTTCTCCCTTCCCAACACAATTTTTTTCTGGACTCCTTGAGAATGAGTTTCAGACAGGATGCCCCTTTTTTATAGAGGGGGGGAGGCAGAGGGAGAGAGAAAGTATTTTTTTTATAAGTTTTTTTTTAAAGATTTTATTTGTTTCAGAGAGAGAGAGAGAATGAGAGATAGAAAGCACGAGAGGGAAGAGGGTCAGAGGGAGAAGCAGACTCCCCTATGAGCGGGGAGCCCGATGTGGGACTCGATCCCGGGACTCCAGGATCGTGACCTGAGCCGAAGGCAGTCGCTTAACCAACTGAGCCACCCAGGCACCCGAAAATATATTTTTTAAAGATTTTATTTATTTATTTGAGAGAGAGAGAGTATGAGCATGGGGGAGGGACAGAGGGAGAGGGAGAAGCAGACTCCCCACTGAGCAGGGAGCCTGACGCAGGACTTGATCCCAGGACTCCAGGATCATGACCTGAGCCGAAGGCAGACGCTTAACCCGACTGAGCCACACAGGCGCCCCAAGACACAATGCCTTTTTACTCCAAGTACTTCACTGTGTGTAGCATAAAAATAAACAAGGACAGTCTCTTACATAACTGTAATATAAATATAAAAACCAGGAAAATAACTTTGATACAGCACTGTCATCACATCTACACCTATTTGGATTTTTGCCAATTATCTCAGTAACATCTTTTACAGGAAAAGAAATGGTCATGCATTGCATTATTAAGTACCACGTCTCTTTTACTCTCTTTTAGCATGGAGTAGTTCTTCGTCTTTGTGTTTTATGATGTTGACATTTTTCAAGAGTGGAGTATGTATTTTGTAGAATGTCCCTCACTTTGTGTTTGTTTGAGAGTTTCCTCATGAGTATATTCAGGTATGTAATTTTTTGGAAGTGATTTGGTAAGGGGGTGCCTGGGTGGCTCAGTCTGTTAAGCGTCCGCCTTCGGCTCAGGTCATGATCCCAGGGTCCTGGGATGGAGCACCGCATTGGGCTTCCTGCTCAGCGGGGAGTCTGCTTCTCTCTCTCTCTCTCTGCCTCTCCCCCCGCTTCTGCTCTCTCTCTCAAATAAATAAAATCTTTTAAAAAAAGAAATATGGTAAGAATACCACTGAAGTGATGTGCTGTTCTCAATGAATCACATGTCACTTTTTTTTTTAAGTGAAAGTATTTCTTCATCACCCCCATCCCTACTCCCCTTCAGAGGTCAATAACCACTGTTATTGATTGGTATACATCCAGTATTTTCTCTATGCATTTACATACACACATATCTATACACAGACACGTGTATATCCTTTAAAAATATAACAAAAATGAGTACATAATACACATATTGCTCTGCAATTTGCATTTTTTTCACTTAACCATATGTCTTGGAGATCTCTCTATGTCAGTATATACAGATGTTCATTCCTTCAAAAGCAGCATAGCTTTTTTTTTTGTAAGATTTTATTTATTTATTTGAGAGAGAGGAAGTGAGAGAAAGAGAGAGAGAGCACGGGGCATTGGGAGAGGGGGAGAGTGGAGGAAGAAGCAGCCCTCTGAGCGGGGAGCCTGGCTCAGGGCACTCTGGGATCACCATCTGAGCTGAAGGCAGACACTTAAACAGACTAAGCAGCCCAGGTGCCTCCAAAAGCAGCAAAGCTTCTTAAAAAACAGTATAGATGTATCCTTGTTTATTTATTCCCTATTCTTTTTTTTTTTTGTCATCAAATTATCCTTTATTGAAATACTTTCCTTGGTAGTTTTTAACTAGCTGGGCATTCCACTGTAACCACTGTTGATGTCATCTATGATGTCATGAGGGTGGTGGCCATCAACATTGCAGCCCACAGCCTGGGCAGGCCCCAGGATCTCTTTAATGGTTCCAGAGAGTTCTCTGGCTAAAGATTGGCGCTGCATCTGTCGGGCAATGTTGACAATCTCATCAAAAGTGATATTTCCACTGTGCTTAATGGTTTTCTGCTACCTTCTGTCTCCTGGCGGTTCCTTGAGGGTTTTGATAATGAGGGCAGAGGCAGAAGCTACCACTTCAACTTAGGCCTATCTGTTCTGAATGGTCAGTTTCACTGTAATCCTCAGGCCCTTCCCATCACTAGCTGCCTTGATGATGACATCACCAACCTTTTTTGGAGACAGCCTTGGGGAGATCTTCAGAGCCAGGGCAGATGTGACACTATCTTCCCCACCAGTTACCTCAGGTATTTGACTTTGATCCCTTTGGGGTCGAACTTATGGCATGGTGGAGGTGGCTGGTGTTGGATGAACCCAAATTTGGGAAGACCGAAGACAGTTGCACCTTTGCCTCCTCTGAGCAGAAGCCAAAAATATTTTATTCCCTACTGATGAATATTTATGTTGTTTCCATTTTTTCTATCACAAACAATCTTTGTATATACATTTAAAGACATAGCTAATTTATAATATTGATACTTCAAATAGCTCCCCTCGAAGGCTTTTCCAATTTGTACTCCGATCTACTGTGTATGAGATTGTTTGCATTTTTCTGATTATTAGCGATGTTGAACACCTCTTATCATAGTTCATGGCTGTTCAGATTTCTTTTGTGAATTGCCTGTTAGTGTTCTTTGCTGTTAGAATGCTGAATTGCTGGTTGTTTGTTTTTTTTTAACTGACTACTTATTTGGCCTTCCCCTTTGCAGAGGGAGGCTTTCTCCACTTCTAGGTATCCAGCTGCTCCTTCCACTGTTGTCCCACAACATTGTTCATACGGCACCCAGGTCTTCATTAAGCAGGCATTCCATACAAATCCACTCATTCCACAAGTTTTCTTTGTGAGCCTGCTGTGTGCACGTCCTTGGGCTAGGTGCTGTGTGTAGAGGTAGCAGTAGGTCATCATAGTCTCCACCTTCGAACAGTTTAGTTTTGAGAGGCAGCTTTGGGCATAGAAAAGAGCATGGGTTTTGGATTCAGACAAGACTTGGGTTTGAGTCCCAGCTGTGTGATTTAGAGCAAGTCACATGACCTTACCAAGTTGCAATTTCCATAGTAGTAAAATGTGTTAACATCTCCCTTACAAAGTGAGGATGGGACAGAGGACAGTGTATCTGATGGGGCAAGCAAGGGCCTCTTACATAGTAGGATCTTAGTGAATGAATACTCATTTAAAGGCAACTGTTAAGAGGTCAAAATGATTAGTTAGTTCTCAGAGGTACTAGGTATTACCTATAAACCTGAATAAAAGAAAGGAGGTAGCTCCTCCCTCTGCAATGGGGCGGGGAGGGGGTAAAGATGAGTAATATGTGACAGTCCCCCAGACCCTGCTACAGTATGTCCCCATCTTGTCTGCCCTCTGCAGCAGACTTCTGCTTTGTCTTGGACCCTCACCTCAATTCAGCTGCCCACTGTTGATGTAGTACTGCCCACCGTCTTGGGGGAAAACAGGTGCTTCCTTCCTCAAATGAATGGGCTCTTCAGAACATTCTCTGTAAGAAAGGCTTCAGGGTACTTTGCATACTGCTACCCCTGATCTCAAGAAGTGTGGACTAGAGACTGTGGGTGGTGGAAACAGAGCTACTATGTGTTTGTGTGCCTTGGGACTCAGAGACTTGGATTATAGATATAGCTCTGCCTCTGGTATGTGACTCTTGGCATTTCCCTTCCTTTCTTGGCTTCAGTTTCCCCATTACTGCAAAAGGAGACTGTATCTCATGATTTCTAAAAGCTATCTAAATGAGAACTCACCTTGTAAAGGCAAAAGGTGTGTGTATATACACTACTCTCCTTAGTCACAAATCTCTGTACCCATCTCTCTCTCCTTTTTTTTTTTTCCTTAAGATTTTATTTATTTAGGGATGCCTGGGTGGCTCAGTCAGTTAAGCATCTGCCTTCGGCTCAGGTCATGATCCCTTTTTAAAAAAAAGATTTATTTATTTATTTGAGAGAGAGTGCAAGCGCATGAACTTGTTGGGGGGGACGAGACGCAGAGGGAGAAGAAGCAGACTCCCCGCTGAGCAGGGATCCTGATGTGGGGCTCCATTCCAGGACCCTGAGATTATGATCTGAGCCCAAGGCAGACGCTTAACCGACTGAGCCACCCAGGCGCCCCTATACCTGGTCTTAATGTCATGGAACACAACACTGCATTAAGTCTGCCACTTGTCTGAGGTCATGACATGGTTTCTCCACTGATCTGACAGCTGGTGGATCCACACATAGTTCTTGGTTTCCTAGAGCCTATGGGGAGTTAGTTTGCCTTCATTTCTTTAAGACCTTTAGTGAGTGCTTGCTATCTGCCAATTACTATGTTAGCTGGTAAAGATACAAATAAAAATGTCAAGGCTTCTGCCTTCAGGGAGTCCACAATCCAGCTGGGAGACAACTGTAAGGCAGACACAATACAATTGCCTTGACGGAGATTTGTCCAAAGTGTAGGATAGCCCAGGGCAAGGAATACCTGTTCTTTCTGGCTGACTTGGAAGGTCTTCCTGAAGACCCAGAGCTTGAGCACAGTAGGGTAATTTGGGGCATATTAGAAAGACAGAGAGAAGGGAAGTGGGAGGCAGTGGGAATGCCTTCTGCAAAGGCACAGATGTAGGAGAACATAGTGTCTTTTGACAACTGCCCAGGATTCAGCATGGTGGTGTATAGGGAGGAAGAAGTCAGCTCATGAAGTGCCCTTTATGCCATCCAAAGGACTATAGAGGACTTATGACATAACCTAAAGGGGGTAACTAAAGCATTTTGAGCATGGTAAAGTAGTAAATCTTTGTTGAATGCATGAGTAATAGGAGGATTGGGTACAGTAATTAGGAGCATTTCCTAACCTTGTGGCCTGGGGCAAGTTACTTAACCTTTGAATCTGTTTCTTGTTTTGTGAAATGAGAATTTAAAAATCAACCTCAAGGGTCACCTGGCTGGCTCAGTAGATAAGAGTGTGTGACTCTTGATCTTGGGGTTTTGAGTTCGAGCACCATGTTGGGTTTACAGATTACTTGTAAATAAATAAATAAATAATAAAAATCAACCTCCAAAGGTTAAAAGTTAAAAGGTTTATATATAATACACTTATTGAGTAAGACTGGCACTTGATAAAAGCTTACCACGTTATTTTTTTAGAGATAATTTTTGTTCTACACCATACACATTACCTAAACAATTTAGGAATTTCTGTGACCCATTTCTTTTTTTTTTTTAAGATTTTATTTATTAATTTGAGAGAGTGAGCACACGGGCAGGGGAGGGAGTGGCAGAAGGAGAGGGAGAATGTCAAGCAGACTCCTGCTGAGCTCGGAGCCCCACGCGGAGCTCAACAACAGGGACCCTGAGATCAGGACCTGACCTGAAACCAAGAGTCAGAAGCTCAACTGACTGCCATGCAGGCGCCCCTCTGTGACCCATTTCTAAGCCTGTTTCCTCTTCTGCAAAATGGTTCCTCCAATTTTACCTTTTCATTGTAACCTGTAACATTGTTAACACTTACCATGGTGTTGATTAAAATTTCTAATTATTTTCTGGGCCATACTTTTAGGCTATATCCAAATTGTATTTTGTTTTTCCAGCTAGACTCAGGCCTAGGAGACCAGAGACTAAAAAATTTACCACTGTATCCACAGTTGCTAAAACTACCCCTTGACAGACGCTCATAACATGTTGGCAAGAAGAACCAATGTCAAGCTTATCTTTCAGGGCTGTTGCCAAGGATCAATGAACTGATAAAGTGCTTCGTCATTATGTAAAGTAATACAGATGGATTTTTTTTTAAGATTTTATTTATTTATTTATCTGACAGCGAGAGACACAGCGAGAGAGGGAACACAGGCAGGGGGAGTAGGAGAGGGAGAAGCAGGCTTCCAGCGGAGCAGGGAGCCCTATGCGGGACTCGATCCCAGGACCCTGGGATCATGACCTGAGCTGAAGGCAGATGCTTAACGACTGAGCCATCCAGGCGCCCCACGGATGGATTTATTATTACTAAGTATTGAAATAAGGTTTGAGAAGAGAACAGAAGCCAGAGGCTTGCAACACAATCTTGTAGCCTCTGGAGGCTTCCAAAGAACAAGTATTAACTTCTATCTTTAGCAAGTGTGCAGCTCTTCATGGATACCTAGTTGGCTGGGTTGGTAGAGCAAGTGAGTCATCTCCCAGTGAGCTCAAAACCCAGCTCAAGACCCAGGTTGAGACTAGAGATTATTTAAAAGAAAAAAAAAGAGTGCCTCTCTTCAAAGTTCACAAAGAGTTAAATCTATTGCTTCGAATTCTAGGAAAAAGCCAGAATCGCCCCAGTGCGAATTAAATGCAAGTTCAAACTAGAGGTGGAAGTATCTGCCTAAGGTCACCTAGCGCTAGATGCCAGGCTCCGTCAAAGAGGTTTCTAATTGGTTGATGTGCCCCTGTGGGCTGGGCAAGGCGCCTCCAGACCCTGCACTCCTACCCTACCTTGGTCTGAGTTCGCATCCCCCGCCACGTGGCACAAAAAGGGTGCCCCAGAGGTCAAGCGAGGAGGAGGAGGCGGAGCCCATCCGGAAACCCGCTCAGGGGCATCTTGGGAAATGTAGTTTTCCTCGTGGACACAGAAAGGGTGCGCGCTCTCCCCTGGTTTTACCTACTGAGTAGCGTCTCCTGCGTGCAAGTCATTCAAACTAAGTGTTCCCCATTATAGATGCAGCCTAGGTATCTTTGAAGGAAGCCATGAAGGGGAAGGGACAAAGCAAAGAAGGCAAACCAAAATATTGTTAGCGGGAAAGAGAAAGGGTTAACAGTTGTTACGCACGCGCATAGAGGGCCCGCAGGGTGGGCGGGGACGGAAGACTACTCCCGGGAGCTGTGTTTTCCCCGGAAGTGCCTTCCCTCCTCCCGGGTCCGCGCGGACGCGGTTTCCTTACCTCATTTGTTCTCGCCCCTCCCCATCCCTCTACGCGTTTTGGTTCCTGGTTGGTGCTTCCTGGTCGCAGCCGCGGCAGTGAGTATGTGTGGCGAACCCCCAGCCGCTAGCGGCCGGGGGACCCCTGTCCGCCCTCTGTCTCTCCCGCTGGGCTGTGGAACTAGCGCGTGTCCCCTCGCCGGCCTCCGTGTCCCTCGTCTTGCCCCAGCTCAGGGCAGGGTGCAGCTCGTGGCCCCTCAGTCGTGTTCTGCCTCACGCGGCTCGGCTGACCGGCTAGGGTGTTCGCTTCTCCCTACCTGGCCAAAGGCGAGGTCGTGATTCAAAAAACTCTGTGCGCCCATGGCCTCGGTGGGGGCGGCATTTCTGCCTGTTTTTTACCGCCCCTCCCCCAATTGCCCTGTTTTTTTGGGGGGAAGACGGTCAGCGCGTTAGACGCATAGGTCCTGCCGCCCTGAGGGAGCCCGGCCTGTGAGGACCGGACAGTCCCAACTCCAGCCTCTGCTGTCAGAAGCAACAGCTACAGCTGTGGGACCAGAAAAATTTAGGGAGTTGTGCCCCTTCCCCCATGTAAAACAGGGAGACTTGGACTGTGTTCACTAAGATTTGCTTTATCGCTCACATCCTGTGAGCCCGCAGTTAACTTCCAACTTTAAGAACTGCGGGTGCTGTGGGAATACTGGCTCGGAATCAGCAGGCCTCGGCTCTAGTCGTGGCTCCACCTCTGACTCGCTGGTGACTTTAGAAATTTCATGTTTAGGTTGAATGTACCTCTGTTTCAGATCACAGGAGATCTTTAGGTTCAGTGAATAAATAAGCTTCTCAGAGCCTGTTTCTCTAGGAGAGCGTGCAATTTAGTGACTCTTTCGGGTCCCTTCCAAAGCTCTTGACTTCGTGTCTTGAATACTTCGGCTGTCAACATCCAAAGGCTTTGAAGTGGGCTGTGTGTATATTTTAGACAGCATTAGGCTTTGGGGACAGTTCAGAATTCCTGTTTTTCAGAATCTGGGGGTAGGGAGTGAAATGAGGATTATAAAATAGCCACAAGCCTGGGATACTGTGTAGTTAAAGGAAGAGGGGGCTGAGAAAGGTGAAGAAAGTGTTTTGAGATAGGATTTGTTATCTTAAAGAGACTATGCTAAGAACAGCTGGACTTGTCTGAATAAATTTAGCATAATTTTCTCCCACCAATATCTTATATTCTGTCTTCCTTTTTTTTTTTTTTGTGAGTGTTGTTTCACACATTTGGATTCCCAACCACAGTCAGATTTGCTTCAAAGTGAAAATTATATTTGAAGAATGGACAGAAATTTTAATACTAGACTCTATAGTGTTCCAAATCTGTCACTGTCAGGATAGCTCACTAAGAATATGTCAGAAATTTTAAGTTGAAAATCAACTATTAATCAGTTTCCAGTGAGCATTGGACTTAAAATCAAGCTGTAAATTTGATTTAAATCTTGAGATGGGTACCTGTGTCATCAAGAAGAAACATTTAGGCTAAAAGTTCTTTGAAGGGAAATAAGAGCAAAAGGTGTGGAATGACCAGTTGGTAGAATGTTAGAGCAGAAGTATTGGCTTTAAAAATAGTGTGGTAAAATCTGAAAGCTTAAATAAGCCTTAAGTTGTATAGTTTAAATTTTTAGTGAATGAAAAAAAAAACTCCCACTTTTGAATGGTGAAAGCCTTTGCAGTTATTCTCTATAGCTGTTTTATATTTGTTAAGCCACTTTAATCTTAAAAGATAAATTTCATTCTCGAGCTGGTGTAGGTTCATATATAAGAATCATCTTTTTTTGGTCATGGGATTGCTATACTCTTGAGTATCAACTTGCAAGGTTCTTGGATAGGAAACTGACAAATTTCAGATGTATGCTTTTTCTTTCAATTAAAATGCTTCTTTCATAGTTTTTACACTTCACTGGGAAGTGAAATGGATATTTTTGAGGTAAATTTAGGTGTTAGAGCCAACACAAATATAGCTTTGAAGGCAGTTTTTTAAATTTTTATTTGAAAGTATTTTGAAAAATTGAAAAAAAAAATCTTAGTGAACACTTGGCTGAGAGCCTGCAAAATTTGAATCTGTCCTGCCTATGTTCTTAATCAGCTGCATAACCTTGGATAGGCTTCCTTACCTCTTTGGACCTTAATTTCCTTATGTGAAAATTGAGGAGGTAGTGTGAGATAATCAGAAAGGCCTCTTTGAGACTAAAATTTTGTGGCTCTCATAGGGACCTCATGTTATCCAGTTAAGTATGCTTGAGAATTGTGTATAATGATTAAAAAGCTGAGGAAGTCTTCTGGTTCGAGACATATATATTTATTTCATATTTGCCCTGCAAGTATACACTTAAAAAAATTTAAATGCATTTGAATGTAATTAAAGTAGTAACATAAGCATAAACCAAAATAGCCTCAGGCAAACCTTAACCCTGGCATACATAAGCTACATAAAGAGAAGAGCAAGTTATGCTGAGCACAATTTTCAAGTACAGAAGGTACAAAATCCTCTTAAAGGCCATAGGGGCTTAATTGTTAAATTCATTTTCTACATTTCAAGGAAAGAGATAAACCCCTAGACCCAAGGAAGTCAGTTTTTATTATATTTCTGTAGTTTATTTTTGGCATACATTCACAGGTGTGCCCATGGCTCTATTCTTAATCCCTTTCCTTTGGGATGGCTCCAAGAGTAGTACAAATTTGTAACTCTGTAATTTAGCTCTTTTTATTTTTTCTGGGCTGCACTGGAATTAGGTTATTTGTGTTTTATCAGTATGGATCCAGGGAGGATTTTGAAGGAAGTATAATTCCTTTGACTTCTTTTAGAATTAATTTACCTGTTAAATAAAAAGGAAAGAATTCATCTTTTATTTGAATTCCTGAGGCTAACATTTCAATATAAACTGATAAATGCTATGGCATTATTATTCAGACAGCCACATTTAAGTTGTGTGACGACAACAACATAGCAACCTGAAGGACAGTGTAAGAATGGAAAAGGTGTATTGTAGCTTTTAGAAGAAAAGGGCATTAAAAGTTGGTTTCTTTTCCCCCCACCTTTATTGAGATACAATTGACAAATACCACTGTGTAAGTTTAAGGTGTACATCATCATGATTTGAAATATGAAATGACTACCACATTTAGATCAGTTAACATCCATCACCTCACCTGTTTTCTTCCTCTTCTTCCTTTTTAACCCCCACTCTCTTAGCAGATTTCAAGTATACAATACAGTATTAACTCAGAACATAATTATTATTTTTACTCCCAGCTTTATTGAGGTGTAATTGACATAGAACACTTTGTAAGTTTAAGGTGTGTGACAAAAGGTGGTTTTCTTTATTTCTGTAAACAGCAACAAAAAACTCCAGCATAATGGTAGTGCATTTTTGGCTCTTGTTCATTTGGTTCTTGGAGTCAGCTGGTTGTATTACCAAAACTACCATCAGAACACCCTGACATTTTGGGCAGAGAATTGGTAAACTAAGAACAGCTAGTCTTTCTAAATTATATTTGTATAGCTAAAAAGGAAGTGGAAAGAGTAAATTGTCATTGTTGATTGTTCTATAGGCCATCCCTGATTTTTGAACAAACATGAGTTATTTTTCCAGAGCTCTCATTTTGATCAATATTATATCAGTACCTAATTGAAACATCTTCTGTGTAGATTTTTGGTTGATGATATGAGAATAGTTGGAATAGTTGGAAACAACTGTGAAATTCATCCCACCATAATTTCCATATTTTAGGCACATACTAGATTTATTAGGGCTGAAGAGCAAACGCCAGATGATATTGTTCATTTATTTATTTATTCATTAATTCAACAGACATTTAGGGAAGTCCTGTTAAATACCAGTTACTCTGCTTGGCTTTGGGAATCTATCGTTTAACAAAGTGCATATAGTTTCTGCTCTCCTGGGGTTTGTGATCTGTTTTCGTGAGACATTTACATTGAATTAGTAATTAGAACTGTAGTGTTTTGAAATGTAAAGTACTATAAAAGGAACACAATTTAGTTTGGTGGGTCAAGGGAAGCAAGAAAAGGGATGTTTAAGCTGAGTTGAAGGATGAGCAAGATTTAATATGCCCACAGTAGAAAGTAAAGTGCTCCTATAGCTAGAAGTTTTGCCTCAGTTTTAGGTCCTTAGTATGTTTTTCATACATATCTTTATTGCTATTACAAAAGTAAACCAAAGTTTATCAGATATTTTTGTGTATTCTTTAGTCAAGGATAAAAAGGCCATGAAATTAATTTTTTAATTGAGAATAAAAATCTGCACTAAAACAGTAATTATGATGATTGTTTCCTGTAGTGGATTTTAGTCAAAGTTGAAGTAATATTCGTATGTGAGAATGCCTACCTGGAAAGATGAGATGCAGAACCAGAACCAGGGAAGAGATGATGGAATAATGAGAATGACTTGAACTATTCTTGTGATTTTTAACATTTTAGAGAAAAAATTGGTGTCTGAAGCAGTGGATCAACCTGTCTTTCCTTTCTAGCATACCTGCAAAATATGGTATTTCCATTAATAACTGTAACTAAATTTGTTGGTAGTAATTTTCATTTGGGAGGGGTGGGCATTATTAGAGCAGGTCATAACAGGATTTAGAAATCCTTGAAAAAAAGGTACCCTTAAGAGAAAAAGGTACTTTAATATGTCATTGAGAACAGTGATGGCCTTCACAGAAGTTAGCTCTAAGGTGATATCATTATGCACTAAACAGGCATGTTCTGAGCTTTTAAAATAAATTCTTTGTATGATTTCCTCTTTTACAGCATCAAGGTTACTGACTTTCCATGATGTTTGGTGGTTATGAGACCATCGAAGCATATGAAGATGAGCTTTATCGTGAAGAGTCATCTAGTGAATTGAGTGTTGATAGTGAGGTGGAATTTCAGCTCTACAGCCAAGTTCATTATGCCCAAGATCTTGATAATATCATTAGAAAAGAAGAACATGAAGAGAAGAACTCTGGGAATTCTGAATCAAGCAGTAGTAAACCAAATCAGAAGAACTTAATTATCCTTTCAGATAGTGAGGTCATCCAGCTATCAGATGGGTCAGAGGTCATCACTTTGTCTGATGAAGATAGTATTTACAGATGCAAAAGAAAGAATTTTAGAGTCCAAGCAAAAGAAAAGACCCGAGGTCCTCCTGCATCTCTTCATTCTAATAAGTTGACTGATAAGAAACACAAGGGGAATATTGAGAAGCCTAAACCTGAAGAGATACCAGGTACAATCCGAGAGGTCATGATTATAGAGGTTAGTTCAAGTGAAGAGGAAGAGAGCACCATTTCAGAAAGTGATAACGTGGAAAACTGGATGCTGCTGGGATGTGAAGTTGATGATAAAGATGATGATATCCTTCTCAATCTTGTGGGATGTGAAAACTCTATAAATGAAGGTTAGTATCAAATTGGCCATTTTGAAAAGTAGTACCATCTTTAATAAGGAAGACTGCTTTTCCTAGACAAAAGACCAATAGGGTCTGCTCCATTTAATTCCTCATCTTTGGTCTTGTTTTTTGGCTTGTTTCTCATGGGACTCTTACCAGTGGCTACTCTAATGGTGGTCTGTCTGAACATCAGAAAGAGTATGTCAGAATATCAAAGACACTCTGCTTCTACTGTAAGCAAATTCATAGCTGCTTCTTCCTGTTTGGCCAGAGCCAGTTCTGGACGTGAAATCTTAGTCCCCTCTCTCTCTGCTTGGTATCACAGGTGAGTACTCCATCCATCTCTGACACTGGTCCTGTGCTCTCATTTGGCCAACTCTGTTGGGACTGCTTCTTCCTAAGTGATTTGCTTAGCCAAGAGTTAGCCAGGTAGGAAGCATGGGAAATGCTTGATATACTGAGGATATGGAATTAGTATTGAGATTTTAGGAACTCCACAGTCACTAAGATAGGAGGCTCTGAAGAGCTGTAAGTCTATAGTAAACTGTTGGAGGAAATGCAAATTCTTAGAACCACATTATTCAAGGATTGAAATTTTGGTGTGAGCTTTGTCTTCTCTGTCTCATAGTCTTGATGCTTATTCCTTTAAAAACTCCCTTTAGTTTTTCTCCCTGTATGCCTAATGCCTGGTCTCTTGCAGTAGTTTCCTAAATGATCTTTTACATCTTCCCTGCACACTATGGTTAAACTAGTAGTCTTGAAACGCCCTTTTACTCATGGTACTTAACTGTGCTCCAGAACCTTTAATAGTACCTACTTGTTCTCAGAGGAAATGATGATATTGAATGTAGGTCATGCTTTGGAGCCTCAGTGATTGACAGACTTTTTTTTTAAGGATACAAACTTTAGGTTTCCAGGCCATAGGATTTCCTAACTACTTAACTTTGCCCTTGTGGGAAAGCAGCCACAATACCTAAAGAAATGGGGTAGCTATTCCAACAAAATCTTATTTACAAAAACAGGTGGCTGGCTCAGTCTGTCATAGGACAATCCTGAGAAGTTGACAGCAAAAGGGAGAAAAATAGAGAAGTAGCTAGGACACAGAGTGGAATCAAATGAAGTTTTATCAGAATAAGGTAGGTCTGATAATGTTCTTAGGTAGATGGGGGGAAAAACTTTTGAAGGAGAGATTAAACCTGTTTGATGGATTGGGATGGTGGGGGCCAACTAAGAGGTGGGATCAGGTGTATATGTCTGAATTAGTCTTAAAAGGGAAGAGACACACCATTAACTTCTAAATTATCAGAGATCTATAGAGGTAGAGAAGAAAGAATAAATTCAGATGGGTTGTGGATGAGGGAATATATGAGGATATATGATATTTTGATTTTCTTAGGAAAATGAAAACAATTGGGAGTGGAAGTGGGCAGGGGTACTTAGAAGCTTAGAGTGTGGAGATCTTGCTTAAGTGCAATGGGGAATACTTTTAGATAGTGATTCCCAGTATTTTGAAGATGGCAACCTTTTTAACTTCACAACAATTTGTGGGCCTCCACATGACTGTAGTTATATTTCTAGTATTTGTTAATTGAGAAAATGCATATTAGCTACTATTTTAGTATTCTCTTACATGATGGTGTTTTTTTAACCACAATGTCTGTACATTTGAAAAATATTAATACATGTATACGTATATGTCTTTATATAATGCAAGCCTCTGGGCACCCATTGTGGTCACTAATCATGCAGCTCCCCAGGAGCCTGAAGCTCATAGTTGGGAAATCACTGTGCCAACACATCAATAATAGGATTACTTAGAAGTAGTATTCAGTGAAAATTGAAACAATATGAGCTTGTAATAAACTCATTTTGAAGGATTTCATAACATTTTCCAGTAATAGTTGGCAGTCTGGAGCAAGATTATGGAAACCAAATGATTCAGGGTTAGGCATACCATTATAGAAGGTCCAGAAGGTCAAAAGCATTTAGCCCGGTCTTTCTCTAAATTGCCTTCTCCTGACATCACACCTAGTTTCATCAAACACTAATGTATTCATGATGATGGGCCACTTTTCTTGAAATCAAGTTTCCCATGTCCACCTTATTGATCTTTCCATTTGGATGTCTTATTGTCATTTCAGATTTAACATACTAAAAGGTTTGATAAATTGAAATAAAAGGTTATTTTTCCACAGAAAGAGGAGCAGGTTAACTGAGAAGTGATTAACAGTAGAACTAGGGTTTCTCAGGGCAAAATGAAAGAGATTGATGAGGGGTAGTGAGATGGGGTAAAGGGTAGCTGAGCCATATGGAAATGAGGATTCTAGAAGAAAGGGAATGGTACTCAGGTATGTTTTATAGGAGTGAGGAAAAGAAGGTTGGTAATTAGGTATATAAAATCTCTGGCAAACAATTTTAGTGTTTCATGTTATAAGTAGACAATAAGAAGCATGATTGTTCTTGAACTGCATTTTTGGAGAAGGGGATATTTGTGTTTATTTTCATTGAGGTGAAATTAGCATAACACAAAATTAACCTTTTTATTTTTTTATTTTTTTTATTTTTTTTTTTAAAGATTTTATTTATCTACCTAAGAGAGAGAATGAGATGGAGAGAGAGAGCATGAGAGGGGGGAGGGTCAGAGGGAGAAGCAGACTCCCTGCTGACAGCAGGGAGCCTGACACGGGACTCGATCCCAGGACTTCAGGATCACGACCTGAGCCGAAGGCAGTTGCCCAACCAACTGAGCCACCCAGGCGCCCCCCAAATTAACCTTTTTAAAGTGTTCAATTTAGTGGTGTTTAGTACATTTACAATGTTAAGGAACCATCATGTCTATATGGTTCTAAAACATTTTTAGCACATCCAAAGGAAACCCTGCACCCATGGAATTCTTTATTCCTTCTTCTCCTAGACCTTGGCAACCACTAATCTGCTTTCTGTCTCTATGGATTTACCTATTCTGGATATTTCATGTAAATAGAATCATATATGTGACCTTTGTGTGACTTCTTTCACTTAGGATAATGTTTTTGAGGTTTATACATATTGTAGCATGTGTCAGTACTTCGTTCCTTTTCAGGGCTGTATCATATTCCATTGTATTGTTATACCACATTTTTATAGATATTCATCTATAGATGGGCACTTGGGTTGTTTCCACCTATTGGCTATTATGAATTGTGCTACTGTGAACATTCACGTATAGGTATTATTTTGGATATATACCTAAGAATAGAATAGCTGGGATTGATCTTTCTCTTTTCTTCTCTTCTGTTTTTTTCTCTTTCTTTCTTTCTTTCTTTCTTTCTTTCTTTCTTTCTTTCTTTCTTTCTTTCTTTCTTTCTTTCTTTCTTTCTTTCTTTCTTTCTTTCTTTCTTTCTTTCTTTCTTTCTTTTCTCTTTGTTTCTTTGTTTCTTTGTTTCTTTCTTTCCTCCTTTCCTCCCTCCCTCCCTCCCTCCGTCCCTCCGTCCCTCCGTCCCTCCCTCCCTCCCTCCCTTCCTTCCTTCTTGAAGATTTATTTATTTTAGTGAGAACATGAGTTGGGGGGGGGGTGAGGGGAGAGAGAGAGAGGTAGACTTCCCCTGAGCTTGGAGCCTGACCCAGGGCTCAATCCCACAATCCTGAGATCATGACCTGAGCTGAAGTCAAGAGTCGGTCGCTCAACTGACCAAGCCACCCAGGCGTCCCTAGTGTAGCTGGGATTTCTATGTTTCTCATTCTGAGGAACCACCAAAGTGTTTTCCACAGTGGCTACACCATTATATGTTCCCACAGTAATTTATGAGGGTTCCACTTAACTGCATTGTTTTTAACAATGACTTGTGATGTTGCATATTCTATTTTGATGTGCTGGTATGCTCTTTGTTATTTCTTAAAGTTTTTTCTCTTAGTATTTTTATACTTATTGCTTATGTTGGCTTATGTTTTTCTAGTATGGCTTTTATTTTATTTTTCTTGAGAGAGAGAGAGAGCAGGTAGGGAGGGGTAGAGGGAGAGAGAATCCCAAGCAGGCTCCACACCCAGCGTCGAGCAGGACGTGGGGCTCGACCCCATGACCCTGAAATCACGACCAGACCTGAAATCAAGAGTTGGACACTCAACTGACTGAGCCACCCAGTTTCCCCTCTAGTATGGCTTTTTTTGCATCAAATTTTCCTTGTGTCTTTTCATCCACTTCAGAGTTTGTAAAGAAAATGATTCTTACAAGTATGTATTCTCTTAAACTTTAGAGTGTATATGTATATAAATTTATAACACCTTTTCTGCAACATTAGTAACATTAGTAATTAGATGCAAGACCTAACTAATTCCTAGTAATTTTTGATTCCTTACCTTCAGTGTATATTCCTCTTACACATATGAAAATTTATTCCTCTGCTCCTAGGATTTGTTTTTCTGTACCAGCCAAATTTAAACAAATTGTGCAGTTTTGCAAATTAATTTGATTGACTCTGACAGATATTCAAATATATATCTCCTGTTTTATTTCCTTGATCTGCTAATGCCATAATCCTATTTCTTTGCAGTTAATGAGTAATATATTCTGTACTGATGTTTATCTGAGTGTGCTGTTACTCTTTAACCATTATTATCCTGTTCATAAATAGATCTGAGTTCAGTTTATATAATAGTCTTTAGAGAGAAGATTTTTTCATGTTGATGGCAATTTGTAGAAATTCTGACATCCTTTTGAAATGATGATTGTTAAACCGCAGCAGTAGCTATTTGGTATACTCCTCCTCCTTGCCACTAAGCCCCCAAAGTATGGCATATTTGAATTATCAGTATGATAGAAGAGATTACAAACTCTTTGAGGGAAGGTCTTTTCCATACTCAGAAGTCTTCCTATGATATTTAGAGTAATTCTTTGACATGTATTAGTTCTGTATTAATTGCTAAATGATCATATATTGAGCATCTACTCTGTAGAATACATAGAGGATTTAAATGATAAAAGACATAGTTTTAGCCTTAAGTGGCTTTGTGTTTCATTGAAGAGACAAAATTTATGTAATGTTTATATTATTATTTAAAGATTTATTTATTTATTTTAGAGCACTTTGTGGGGGGGGGATGGGGCAGAGGGAGAGAATCTTTCAAGCAGACTCTCCACTGATCAGGCAGCCTGCCACTATGCAGGGCTTGATCCCAAGACTGAAGAGATCACGACCTGAGCAGAAACCAGGAGTCTGATGCTTAACCCACTGAGCCCCCGAGTGCTCCTGTAATAGTGTGTGTGTGTGTATATATACACACACTAAAAAGAAGCTAATACTAAGAAGAAGCTAAGTAATTTATGGAAGTCTTGCCTTAACCATGGGAGTTAAGTGTCTTAAGATCCTGATGATAGATGTAGTTGAAAACTTAACACTATAAACAGGATTAGTGAATTTGAGGTAATAATGAACGAATGAAGGACTATGTAAGTACATACATATTTCCCATTTACTATCGTTAAATTTGTAGTAATGAGTGCAGCACCATTCTTGCTCTGTGGAAACTTCAGACCATCCCCCATTACTTCAGTTGCAGTGAGATGCTTACACATTTATTTTCCTTTAATAAACAATCAGGCAGATAGTACATTACTTGTAGGCATTTTTTTCCCTTACTGTTCTTCCTTTAAATGTTTGATACTGGGCGCCTGGGTGGCTCAGTTGGTTAAGCGACTGCCTTCGGCTCAGGTCATGATCCTGGAGTCCCGGGATCGAGTCCCGCATCGGGCTCCCTGCTCAGCAGGGAGTCTGCTTCTCCCTCTGACCCTCCCCCCTCTCATGTTCTCTCTATCTCATTCTCTCTCTCAAATAAATAAATAAATAAATAAATCTTAAAAAAAATAAATGTTTGATACTTTTCTGATTATATGATTTGACATTCTTTTTATTTTTTTTTTTAAGATTTTATTTTTTAAGTAATTTCTAAACCCAGCGTGGGGCTCAAACTCACAACTCCAAGATCAAGAGTCACATTCTTTATTGTCTGTGCCAGCCAGGTGCCCCTGATTTAAAGTTACTTTTTTTTAAATTTTAAATATTTTATTTATTTATTTGACAGAGAGAGACACAGCGAGAGAGGGAACACAAGTAGGGGGAGAGGGAGAAGCAGGCTTCCCGCTGAGCAGGGAGCCTGTTTTGGGGCTTGATCCCAGGACACTGGGATCATGACCTGAGCCGAGGGCAGACACTTAAGGACGGAGCCACACAGGTGCCACTGAAGTTTTTTTTTTTTTTAAGATTTTATTTATTTGACAGAGAGAGATAGAACATAAGCGGGGGGAGCGGCAGGCAGAGGGAGAGGGAGAAACAGGCTCCCCACTGAGCAAGGGGCCTGACGTGGGGCTCTATTCCAGGACCTTGGGATCATGACGTGAACTGAAGGCAAGACACTTAACCGACTGAGCCACCAGGCACCCCTGATTTGAAGTTCTTGATTAGCTTCCATTGATGACTTGTGGATGTAACACATAACTTGCTTAGCCTAGCTTTCCTCAGTACATGCAGTATTATGATGAGGACTTTGCTTATAATAAATTCATGCCAGACATAGGCCCTTAGTTCCTGTTTTATCTGGCTTTCAGCTCTCTCTACTGAGGGATGTAGGAATTTATTTCTAAGTTCTAGGCTTCATTTCCTTCCCTTTCTTTACTCTTTCCTTTATATAACAATGGCTGCACTGTCATTTGTTTTCCTTTTTGAAATTCTCACCCTTTAATTTCTTTTATTATCTCCAGTACAAGTGACTTGTAATTCTCATGTATCAGAAAGATCTGAAGAAAAAGATGCACCAAAGGAAATCAGCACGTTTCTTAATTTGTGAGGAGGATCTCAAGTTTGGGGAGCATTATTTTTTTTTTTTTAAAGATTTTATTTATTTGAGAGAGAGAGAATGAGAGAGAGCACGAGAGGGAAGAGGGTCAGAGGGAGAAGCCAACTCCCTGCTGAGCAGAGAACCCGATGCGGGACCCGATCCTGGGACTCAAGGATCATGACCTGAGCCGAAGGCAGTAACTTAACCAACTGAGCCACCCAGGAGCCCTGGGAAGTGTTATTATATATGATTGCCAAGTAATGGGGAAAGACAATAAGTGCTTTAGGAATTAGAGAGGAATAATCAGCCACTTATTTTCCTGTGTAGGGAAGGGATATTAATAGCTCTAGGAGTAATTATTAACTTTTTTTAGTTTTTTATTATGGAAAATTTAAAATGTATATAAAAATAGAATGTTGTATTGGACTCGGTGTTCCATAAACCAACTTATGACTAGTCTTTTCTCAATTATAATTGCATACCCCTGTATTTTTTGAAGCACATCACAGTCATCATTTCATTCATTCATATATATATGTATATTTCAGTGTATATTTCTGAAAGGTAAAAATTCTTGAGAAACAATCATATCCTTATCATACCTAAACAGATTACCAATATTTCTTTTATTATTAAATACCCAGTCAGGGGTGTGTGGTTGGCCAGTCAGTTAAGTGTCTCACTCTTGATCTGAGCTCAGGGTTGTGAATTCAAGGCCTGCACTGGGCTCCATGCTGGGTGTGGAGCCTACATAAAAAAAAAAAAAAAGAACCCCAAATGAAAAAAACAACCCAGTCAGCATTCAGATTTCCCGTTCTGGCTCTTAATTTTTTTTCTTACAGTTTATTTGAATCAGATCCATTTATTGTAATTGATAACTTAAGTGTCCTTTAATCTATAGGTTCCATCTTTATTTTTTTTTGTTCTCTTATTTTTTTCTTTCTTATAATTTATTTGTTGTATTAACTGGATTGGTTGTCCTGTAGAATTTTCTGTAGTCTGAATTTTGTGGTATTGTTTAACATAATCCCCTGCCCCCTGTGTTTCATGTGACTTGGTAGTTAGATCTAGAAGCTTGATTAAATTCAGGTTTCTTTCCCTGTGATTATGTGATAAACTAGATACATGGATAGGTTCATTTGTTTCATTTTGCTTTGGATATGTTTATTTTTCAATATTGCCTTTTAAAAATTTAATTTGTTCTCTAATTATGCAAAATGTTTATAAGATCCCAAATTTAAGTCAACAAGACAAGGTAAAATATATTCAGAGAATTCTACCTTCTGTCCAGTCTTCACCCTATTTTGCCATTCCTCTTATGGATAACTGTTCAGAGAAAATTGATGATTTGTTCTCATACTAAAAAAATAAAAGCATATATGTATATATCTTTGTACTCTTTCTCCCCTTTCTTAAACAGAAGTATACTAACCACACTTTGCTCTACCTTTTCTTTTTTTTCTGTAACAGTATATAGCATGGAGATCAGTCCATAGTAGTATGGAAAGATAGTCCTCATTTCTAGGACTGTGGACTATTTTTGGGTTGTCTGCACTACTCTGAGCTGGAGATATTAGGCATGTAACAAATATGTTTTAGAGGTGAATGAATAGTAATTTAAAATATTTGATGAATAAAATACTTTTACAGTCTTAAAATGTATTTCCAACACATGTATAATAGTCTAATTGCACTTTCACAAGCATGTTTTTATACTTATTCCTGGTCTTAATGTTTGCTTCTCATTTAGTGATTTTGAAAGATTCAGATTTAACAAAAAATTAGATTCAGATTTTAAAAAGAAATAACTTTAGAATAATGAAGAATATAGCATGTTGAAGAAGCTGTATTAGTTCCTGGTACATAACTGTTACGGTATAGAATTTTACATTAATGTAGAGCTCATTCAGTATGTACAATTTGACACATTGCTTTAGTTTATCAGCATTTGGCACATAGTGGATAATCTAGTAAATCTTAGGTGAATTTAATTGAAGTTCTACCTATACACTATATAGAGTAGTGCTCTTTACATAGTACTGCTACATGAAGTTGAAGTGAAACTATGGCTTGATTAAAGTAAAATCATGGCTTTTGAAATTGAAGTAAAATAATAGCTTTCAGTGACTTAGTGCAGTACGTCTTTTATATACATACATATATTTTAAGTAAATTCTACCCCCAACGTGGGGTTCGAATTCATGACCCCGAGATCAAGAGTTGCATGCTCTACTGACTGAGCCAGCCAGGCACCCCAATGTTGTAGTTGTCTTTGTGTCAAGTCCCTTTACTCCTCCAAAATATGCACATAAAAGTTTAGGATACAATTTCAGAGGATGAAGAACTCATCTAGAGGTAATTACTGAATCCTTGGCGTTTATTAAGCACTCAACCAAGACTTGATAACTAATTAAAATTTGAGTAGAGTGGGTTATGTATTTGAATTTCCGTTTTTCAGATCGGTCATATTTTATTTGATCTGGGTCTTTACAAATGCTTTTTTCTTCCGGGATCACTTTCTACCTTGCCTGACTGATGATACCTACTCATCCTTTGTGTCTCAGTTTAAAGTTTAATTCTGAATGAGGTAACCTACAGGCTCTTAACTAGTGGTAGTTATTATGTCTTATAGTTCCTCCAGTTGACTAGCGGTGTGGGTAACTTAATCTTATTATTGGTAAAATAATAATTTTATTAAAGTTGTAAAGTGAGACAATGGATAGACTAAGTTAATGTAATAGAAAAATGACTAAATTCTTCTAACTACAGAATGACTATGGCAAACATGGGCGTATAGTTTCCACTTGGTATTTTGAATTGAAAGTTCTCGGCTTTTTTTGTGAACCCAAGTTGCTTTTGAACATGTCTCTAGTATGGCACTTTCCTCAAATAAATTTTATTTGATTTGGTGACATTTTAGTTAAACTAAATCTAAAATCTTAAAATCTGTCCAATAGTTACTTATTGGATACATGAAATGTACAAGTTACTATACCGTTTAGGTGTTGGGATTCAAGAATTGATATGTAGTCCCTGCCTTTAGAAGCCGTAAAATGCCTGACAGTGTGGAAAGTTCACTGTAACACCAGAGTTAAATACATTTCTGCAAATATAAGAGATGCTTCAGCACATTATAAAATCATTTCCAGATGAATGTAATAGACTTAAAAAAAAACATTACATGGATAGGCAAAGTACAAGACTGAATTGGACAGTAGCCTTTTGAGCTGGGTCTTGAAGAATGCATAGAATTTTCAGTTCAGGATAAGTGCAAGGAAGTAGAAGCTGAAAACCCTAATAGAACTTAAGACTGTATGGTACCACTAATGCTAAATTAATAGTTTAATATGTGTCTGGGTATGATTAAATATTTGAATAGCATGTCTTTTTAGAAACTGCCTCAGCCTAAATGAGAGAGGGTATTTATATTTCATATGTGTTTTTTTGTATGTGTTCAGAATGCTATTGGAAGATTTTTTTGGTCATTATTTTGCTCCAGTGTTTTCCACCTGTTTCTTGCTTGTATTTTTCCTTTTCCTTTAAAAAAATTGGATATTTTATACAATTTTATGGCAGATAGAAAAATTCTCTCAAATGGGCCAGGTGATAAAGTTAGTCAATGGACATGACCAGTATGTATTTCATGCAGGAATGATAAAAGTAGAGCATGGCTTAAAATAAAACTTTGGCTCCTCATAGCTTGTGTTCTTTACCATCTTTTAACATAGGAAAGGAACACATTCTGTTAGTGTGGGAACATTAATAAATTAAACTTAGCTTTCAGTACTCTTCAAATCTTTAAGGTGGTGTTTCCCCCCCCCCTTTCTGCATTCATCAGGTAACAAATCAGCTTAATTTCAATAAATACAGTTTATTGAAGATCTTATGGCCTTTTATGTCATAAGGGTTGGTTGCCATTTGACATATTTCTCATTGGTGTATAGTTTAATTTCTGCCTTATAATTGAAAAATGGCCACATGCTAGAGTTCCAGTGACCGAGAGCATCAAGGAGCTCCCTCCCTGATGTTTTCAGCTTTTGTAAGCCTGTACTACACAATTCATAAAGCTGCTTTTGAACTGTGTCTCTAGTTGTAGCATGTCACCTTACACTTAACTATTGTAAGGGCATCTTTTTATTTAATTTCTAATTAGCATAATGACTTGAGCTGTGTTATTCACTGCTCCATGGTGAAGTTGTCATAGGGAGAGAAGAAATAAAAATGTTCAATTTCAACTTTACTTGTGAATGGAGTGAAGTTTGAAAGCCTTTTATGGCCATTGTTCAGCAGACTGAAAATCTCATTAGAAATTCCAGAAATGCAAAGGCAGCTTTGGGTTGGATTTTAATAACATTTTGGAATGTTGATACTCTATGTTGCTAATTTCTGTGATTTCGTTTTTGATCAGCAATTTAGGTATGCATTCTTCCAAAGTCAGTTTATGACTTTTAATCTAAATTCATTTACAGTAGCTTTTCAACAGTGATAAGTACTTAGGAAGAGAATTAAATTTTACCCTTTTTTTGACATTTCTTTTAAAAACCGATGTGATTTTCATGTAAGGTATATTAAATTTATTGGAAACTGCTTAATATGAAAATAACATGTATTTATTGAACTAACAACCTATTTTAGTTACCATTCAAATATTATTTATCAGCTACAGTTTTACATTTTTGGGGGGATGGAGAAGCATAAAATTAGATGGGCAGGCAACATTTTCAATTTTATCTAGGATAGGAACTTGAATCCTGATGTCTGGGTAAAGAGTGTTGAAATGTAATTTCATATAGCTGTTTGCTGTAAAAATAATCTATTGCATATAGTGATCACTTGTGTAAGAAGTGAGTGTAATTTGTAGACAGTTTATTTTTATGGTCAGAAAGTAAATTTGTTGTTAACTGCATATGATTAGACTGTAAAACATTTTTCAAAAGTACAGAATGGAGAGCATTTACTCTTTTTTCCCTTGTAAGAATAAAGACCATTAATGTCCCTATGTAGGAGATCCTGTTTTTAAAACTTTGCTAAATTTATATTTAATTTCAAAGTAATTTACGAATCTCTTGCTAACACTCTGTTGGTTGTTAACACTTAATGAAGTAAAAGTATTGAGTTAATGGAAGTTTTTCAGCCAAAAATTTTTACTTTCTCTATCATTGTTTGTCTTTGTTGTTATACATTATGTTATGGTTAAGTTTTTGGCATTTTGAGTTACTTGTCAAATTGTTGTTGATTCTTATGATAGTAAAGAAATACTTTAATTAAATTAATAATTTAATTTAATCCACTATGTATAATTATTTTCTTTTTAAATTATACAGATGTACTTAAGAATATGTAAAGGAATAGATTTTACTTGTTTTTTTAGTGTTTGAATCTTGATCTGATAGCATTAGCTCTCTATAGGGATGTAATTCTGGGGATAAAAATTATTTTTGTAATATAGATTTGGATCCAGATATAAATGCAGTGTAATAATAGATTATTTAAAAGTGGATCTTGCCTGCTAAATGTGTAATTTTCTTTTTATGACATTTTTACCTTAGAATTTCAGCTTTTGACATAGTTTTGAAAATTAGTTAACCATGGACTTGAGAGCATCTACTGTTATCCTCATCTTTTGCAAATACATTTTAAAGGAAGGCAGCATAATTCTATAATGAGAAAATAATTTGTACTCTCCATTTAGCCTAAATATATAGTTAATTTGTAATTACCTCAAGATGAAAGAATGGCTGTTTAGAGCTATTTATTGAGGGAAAGTGTTTTTATTGGCAGTTCCCTTGAAGTACGTAGGTCACATTTGGTTTTGCTTTGTGACTCAATAGTGCCTGTAACAGAATTATCTACTGTAGGGAGGGAAAGCCCAAATTTCTAGAAAACTTTTTAATACTCTTTCCACATTTGTAGTTAATGAGAAATTCTAAAGATGTAGGAAATAGACTGGTTATGGCTAATAAATAAATTTGTTAAAGTAATTGAAAAATTCTGCTTAGAAAAGTCAGGTGAGAGGAATTCAGGATGTGGAGGAAAATGGCATACAAATTTAACTGAATGAAGGAGGTTTAAAGAAAAAAATGTGCAACACAGTGATCCTGTAAGTTACTCCTTTATATTGTATTAGTCATCAATTAGTGTTAAATGATCTGATTTAAACAACAATGAACTTTTGTCAATGGTTTTATTTAGAAATAGCATTATTTTCCACTTTTAAGGAGGATTTTAATTGCCAAAAAAATTTCATTGTTCTAGTAAGTACTTGAAAAATTACCTCACTCCCATATTATCAGTATTTTGCTCTTCATTCCGTAAGTTATGTCTACTGTAGCTCTTTTGGTTTGGGAGAATAAATGTGACTTAAATATTGCTATAAATGTGTTATTTTAATCTAGGATGATTGTCTTTTATGTGTTAAGAAATACTTCCCCAGAAAGGTTTATAGTATTCAGTCTAAATGTTTCTGGATAGGTGAGTTACTGGTTAAAATCCATCAGGTCCTAAGTTGTGGAATACTTGTATTGGTTCTTAATATCATGACTATCTTGGTTGTTGTAGAAGTCCCTTAATTCTTCTGTTTGAGATGTTGTAGTTGGGGAAATATTTTTTACTTTTGGATTTAACCGATGAATCGTGATGGTTGTATCACAGATCATCTAATTTTCAAACTGTATTGGTTAAACTAACTTTGGCATATAGTTTTTTGCAGGGCAAAGAGGAGTTGTGTTCAGCTGTGTGATTGTGCCACCACTTAGGTTACCATCAGCAGCAAAGGGTCTTATCTCTGACTTTCTTCCTTTTGTTAAATTTTTAAATTGCTTTAACATTATTTAAATAGGAAGGAGATAGAGTTGTGAAGCAAATTTGATTTGCTGATTCTCAATATTAAGCAATGAGAATCCTTTCTCTTCCTTTAGATATATCACATTCATATGTATGTTTTGTTTTAAGTGGGGGAAAAAACTTAATCTTCAGAATGAAATAATGTGGATATAGTTATATATATTTTTAAAAATTAATAAAACTAATAAAGTTTGTTTTGAAATCTCAAAAGATCTTTAGTAGTATACCTGCAACCTCAGCAGTTCCTTTTTATCTCTACAGATTTCCCTGCCTATTGTGGCCGTTTGCTCTAATTTAAATTTCCCATGGCTTTGGGTTGCAGACTTGGTTTTCTGCAAGAGTGCCCATGCTTACATGGTCATATATTCTGGGTGACTTTTCCACTTTTTCTTTTCTGTTATTTTGTTGATTGCTAAAGGGAAAGAGTTTTTTTTTTTTTTTAACTTGTTTCTTTGTTTTGATCTTCCTTCCTTAGCCCATCTATTTGTGTTTTGTTTTATTTTGTTTTGCAGATTGGGAAGAATTATTGTGTGGTCTTAGGTCCATGGGGACTAGCAGGGAAAAACTAATTTTGTTCTTGGTTTTGTTTTCTTAATAACAGTAGCAATTTAATTTTTGAGACATTTAGGAGCTCAAAAGATATGTTAGCTTTATGCATGAAATTGATAGAAAATTATTAATCCCCAAATTTTCTACTTATAGTCGCTCCACTGTTGGAATAAAAATGTTATAGCTGAACTAAGTAAATAACTAGAAATACTAATTAGCTGTAAGTAGCTGTTACAAATTTAAATATTACTGTATATTGAAAAGATATTCATAGGAAATCAGTTATAATCTGAAATGTGATTTCTCTTACATTGAATTTTTGTTGTCCATGGTATGGATATATTCAAATGGATATATTAATGTACATTGCTTGGGAACATACATTTTTAACTTGACCAGATTTTAAAAGTGCTTATTCCTTCAAAACATTCTGTTTTTCAAATGCGAAGAAATTTGCTTTATAAAATAACTTTATGCTGCTGATTGTTAAGTCCTTGGAGAATGCTGTGGCAATTAAATATTGAGTAATTTATTACTGCTGTAAAGGAAAAGTAGAGGTCTCTAGGCCTAACCTCTCCCCAAAAGATTTTTTTGTTAATATCTGAAGATTCTAAAACAGCAAATTAATGTGGTCAAAGTTACTTCTATTTTACATTTGTTTTGTAAGGGTGCATCATACAGTGGCATTATTTAACTGAATTTTATATTCATTAAATTACTATAAAAATAAAGAGGTTCATTTTAGCATTTTAAAAAATTGCAGTAATTTCCCAATATACCATGAAAAATGGTGTTGTATTATACTATTAACTAATAGGCTAAAAGAACTTTCTAATGTTGATAAATAGGATCAAAAAAGAATTAATTTTGGTATGCATATTTTAGGGTTTTTTGTTTGTTTAATTGATTATATACCGTGGCAGTGAGGTATCTAAAATTCTCTTTCTGGATGTCTGTTAAGTACTTTGGGAATTAGGGTAAGGTCAAGCCTTCTTTCTGTGTCTGCTAATTATAGTGTTTTCGTGTGGATTTTAGTGTTCCTAGAATATGAAGCTGATTTATAGAATTTGTTATTACCAAGAAACAAATAACATTATTGAATTTTTGTTTTACGTAACTATTATTTTCTAGTTAGTTATATTTCACATTTGACTTCTCAAGAAGCAATTTCTTTTAAAATTAGAGTTTCAAACTATGAAGAAAATGTATCCTAAGTCTAATAGCTGTGTTTTTCCATGGCAATTATTCTTTTGAATTTCTACTTTTTTATCATAGTTACAGAGGCTTCTTAAGTTTGTAAAATTATTCTCCCTAATTCTGATTAGTATTTTGAAAGGTATTTTATAAGTTTATTCTTGGTGTTCATATGTAATTATTGAGAAACATAAATAACCTCTAAAGTGTATTTATTTCTTATAAAACAGATTTATTTTTTATTTGTTATAATATAAAATATACTTATATTTAAATAGGAATAATTTTAGTATTCATATTGAATCAGGGTATAGTCTGTGATATGGAAAGTGATCCAACTGTGAAAATATGCAGCTTTAAAAATAACAAGGAATCTTTCTGTTAGCACATTTTACTAGTTTTATAAATGTTTGTGTAAAATGTTTTTAGTTCTTAAAGCTCATGGCACAGATTTTACTGTGTGTAGCTTTAGTAGGAGAGCACTGTAGAGCCAAACTTGAAATTTATTAAGGAAAGAACAAACTGGTGAAATGCTTTCATGCTATTAAAAAACTTCACAATCATCAGACAACTTTTTTTTTTTAAGGTCATCATTGCTTGATGCCTTTTCCAGTCTTTATTTGAAACTCTCATTTTGTAGGATTTCTTTTTTCTCCCTTTCTCTTTTTCTTTTGGTAGTGGGTGGAAGATTGTTTTAAAACTGAATGGCTCAACATGTATAGTAACTATTCAAGCATAATGGAAATACTTTTATTCCTGATATTTTTTTAGGCCAGAAAATGTTGTGAAGGTAAGCCAGTTAGGGTAAAATTACATTGTTTGGTGTGGAAACTTTAGCGTTAGTTTTTTGTTTAGAAAAGTAAACTCTGATTAGAACTTTAAATAGGGGTTGTTTGTGAAATATGTAGTTCTCTTATTGCTTGGTAAGTTTGAAGTTTTTTTGTATTTCACTCTTCTAGTTGATTGTTGGTATTTTCTGAAAAATCATGTACTCTGAAAGAGAGAAGACAGAATGAGAACAGAACAAGAACTAGAGAGAAAGAAAACTTTCCCAAAGTGCTGTCACCTGACAGGTAGAGATTTATATGCCCTGATAGATTTTTAAAACATAGAGGGCTGGAACTCTCTTTTTCTAAGAGTTCACTTAAACTTTGACATATTTACAAAATTTGATTGTGATAAGCATCTGATCTTTATTCTAAATTAAGCCTTTACAAAATTAATAAAACAATGCCTTGAGGCTAATTGCTAATGTTCAATGAAGTCATCGTGTTCAGTTAATAGTTCTTTGACTATGGTATTTGTTTGATTTTATTAATACAATAAGCTGAAATTATAAGAGTACAGAAACTGAATTATGTAAATTAATTTTGATATTTTGCCATAGAGACAAAGTATGCCTTGGTGTGTAATAATTTTATTTCTTTGTGCTATAAGGACATCTATTGGCTTTTAGTATACAGAAAATGTAGACCTTTTAATTTTAAATATTGATGTAAATTAACTGGAGTTGTACTTTTTTTAAATTGTGAAAACTTGGGCAAATATACAAAATATGCTAGTAGTTAATTTGTTAGATTTGCAGTGGTTAGATGTGAAGTAAGAGAAAGGCATGGAATTTTATTTTAATGAAGAAAATATACTTAATTTAAAAGTACTAATATTAGATCTAGAGAAATCTTGTTAAGTATAGTAAATCCATATCCATAATTATTTTAAATCACTAGTTAGAGAGGAATGAATGAGATGCTAATATATTCTTTGTTGGAAGTCAAAGTGTTTTGAAAAAAATGAGGGAAAAAGTGAACTGCTTTCAGACATACTTATACCATTTTGACATTGCTTGTTATTCGTGGATTCATGTCACAAAAATCTGCAGAACTTCGCGAAGGAATTAGGTGTATTTTAATTCAGTAGGCTTGCTGAAAATTGTTTTGTGATATATCTAGAAAGATTTACATAAGGTATTTTTCTTTTTTATCAGTGATTCATCTTGGTGGTTTGTCTCAACTTCAGTCTTGTTAATTTAGACATAATATTATTTCAAAGATGTATTTCCAGTAATTTTATTGCTTGGATATATTCTTACTCTTCCAGGTACATTTTATCCATCTATGACATTTTATCAGCCAGCTATTACTATTTTATTGTTCTTTTTGTATTGCTGTTTTAAGGTACAGACTTCAAGTCTAAAGTAAGAGCTAGGGTATGTTACAGTGTGTTTGACCATTTCTAATTTGACCTGTTACTGTAAAGAAGGCTAACAAGTGTGTATGACTAGCCCACCCCTTCTGGAGCAGTTGAAAACAGGCCTCAGAAGACTCAAAGGAATTCTTTTAACTCCTAGCAGGGCCACGGGGTCAATGTCAGATTTAGTCATGCTGTTATTTTAGCCCAGTGGTCCAGAGAGATGACTGAAAAGTGAGTCTTTTATTTCTTTTTTTGTGTGGTTATTAACAGGATTAAATGTAAGCCATTGTGTACTTAGTACCAATTAGTTTCTCATCTGAGAGGTTCATTATGATTTTTTGTCAGCCTTCGTCTTGTAATATTTGTTTCATTGTTTGATTAGTTAAGGGGCTGAATGGACTAAAGAAAAGTTTAATAGCACTGCTTTTAAATTCATTGAGAATTTTAATAAGTCAATTTTTCAGATATGTAGACCTTGATTGAAAAATGGGCCACATTGAAAATTGGTATGGAAGAATGTGAAGTTCACGAAATTGTTTAAAATTTTCCTTTTCCTGTTGTATTTTTCTTGAGTCTTAAAAATAGTCTATCTTTATTATATTAATAATACTTTCATATTTTTTTAGAAGTCTGCTTGATCTTCTTAAACATCTTTTTAAAAATTATCTTCAGTTTGCTGTGAATATGTAAGTTATTTTGGGAGGCACACACACCAAAACACTCCAAAATTAAAAACTCTTCCAATTTGTAGATTAGAAACAGATTGAGCTATTAAAAACAATATAAGAATTCTAGAATAAAGATATTTGTCAGGTGAAACATGCCTTAATTTAAAGCGAAGCAGCCTGAAAGTTGATTCTTCATGGCTGTTGTAAATAAATAAAAATATAAAGTTATAGGAATTCAGAGAAGAGACGCATGCTTAACTTTTAATTGCTTATTAAAATTGGTAGGTTTTTTTAGATGCTTCACTTAAAAAAATTCTTATTAAAATAAGTGTTTCCTTGAGTAACATTCCTCGTTTAAAATATTGAGATATTTCAGTACAGTTTTGGATAAAAATTATTCTTATAAATTGGATTCTAGATGCTGATTTCAATTAGAAGTAAGGAATATAACCCACAATTAAAATGAGATAATTATTTTGTTAGTAGGAAATTATCTGGGACAGTAGGTCTTAGATCCTGTTGAAGTGTACAATATACATTTTTACCAGCATTCACTTTTAAATAAAAAAGGCTCATTCAGGCTTGACATCGAGGTTTTTTTTATACATTAAAAATGATAGATACTAATTTATTTATTTATATTTTATTAAAGTTACATTTAAAAATGAGATTTTTATTTTTTATGAAAATAAGATGCCAATAAAAATATAAAAAATACAGAAAAGTATGAAGAACATAAAGATAGACACAGTCCATCCTATCACATAGACCCACTAGTAACATCTTTGTGTATATCCAATTTTCCCTCATGGAAGTATTCATATATGTATAAATGGAGTCTTTAATACAGTTCTATATCCTGTACTTTTCTTAACACTAAGTATATTATCATTACAACAGTCTCAGAAAATACGTTTTAATAACTGTATAACATTATACTACATAAACACATCATAATTTATTTGACCTTTCCCCTATTTTGTGGGGAGGGCAACATAAAAAATACTGCAATATCTTGAACATTTATCTTTGTGTGTGTTCTTATGTAGCTCAGAATGTGTGGCCCAAACCTACCACTTTCTGGGGAAATCTTTTTGAATATCAGCCCTTAACGGCCATATATACCTTAAGATAAATACTAGTTAAAACAAGTGTAAATATCTCACTATTTTAAGATATTCTTTTAGCTTGATTTATCTCATCTTGTTTGATGTGCTATATACAGATACTGTACCTTTGTACTAAGTCCTCTGTTACTGCCAAAGTTTTTTGGTACCTAGATTATTTTATTATGGGAGTTGGTCGTAGGAGATTTTATGATCCAAATAATTATGAAGCATATAGATTCTGATATATGGGTTTTTTTTCTCAGATCGATTTCAGACAGTGAATTTATAGCCCTTTTTAGTATTTGTGTATCCAGTTTTCTGAGAAATGCATTTAAGTCAGTATGTATGCTATTTTTCTTATTTTTCTCTTTAATTGTGATTTGGAAAAGATTTAGATCCTCCAATTGAAAAACCTTATTTCTGACCATATGACCATATTACCAAATTACACCTGCTTTATTATTTCCTACCAATCAATCTTCCTTTACTTTCCCCACCCTTGTTTTTAAAACTAAAAAAGTGTGGTAGCTGTATTAAGTTACTTGAAGATTCTTAATTAACAGGAAATAAATAAATACTAATTTCCTCTGGTGATTTGTTGTTCATCAAATATGAAACTAGTTTCTTTTGATCGAGAAACGCATTTTTTGCTCAACATTCCCACAAGATCTTTGGAAGATAAGAGAGAAGTCTTTAGTATTAATAGCCTTGTAATATGGAAAAGTGCAGATTTAAAATAAAAATTTCTTTTATTAGTTTGTATTTCAGAGGAAGTCAGAAGAAGTTTGTATGTTAAGTTGAAAATCTTACTCAGTATCAAGTGCTCTGATGGTCATATAATTTAAAATTAGTACCTGTATTGATTGACTTATTTAAATTTTTAAATATTTAAAAAACCTAGCTAATAACATCAACTATTTGCAACTTCTCTTTTAAGGTTGAATTAACTTTAAGTACCTAATAGAATAGGTCCAGAATTTAACATTCAAATAACTGTAGGAAGTACAAGGTGAGGTGAGGGATAGGCTATTCTAAAGATCATTCTTTAGGACTTCTGTTTCTTTATTGTCTTTTAATGTAATAATTACATGTTGTAATATATCGATTTAGTGAGTAACCATTAATAATATTTAGCCCCATTCCTTATAATTGCTACCCAAGCACCTTTTTTTTTTTAAAGATTTTATTTATTTATTTGACAGAGAGAGGGAGAGAACAAGCAGGGGGAGCGGCAGGCAGAGGGGTAGGGAGAAGAAGGCTCCCCACTGAGCAGGGAGCTGGGTTTGGGGCTCGATCCCAGGACCCTGGGATCATGACCTGAGCTGAAGGCAGACGCTTAACCGACTGAGCCACCCAGGCATCCCCCAAACACCTTTAAATTATGTTATTTTAAAAACAGTCCAGTGGAAGTTTGGGAATTTAAAGTAATAGTATTTCATCTTAAATAACTATAGAACAGTCTTTCTTTATAAAGTTCTAGGGATAATGGACACTGTAATGTAGGTGAAAAACGTTTTGTCCCATAAAAACTACTTTTATTTCATATATTTTCTGTCTAACCAGGTGAGGCCTAACAAATATAGCAGAAAAAAACCCACAAAAAGCACTTTGTTGAAAGTTTCTAATACTGTCTAACAGAGAGAGATGGGTGTGTTACTTTACTTATTCCACAAAATTAAAACACAGAGTTAGAAAAAAAAAAAACCTTCCCAAATATCTAAATCGCCAAAAAATAAATGGAAGTTGAGTGAAGAGCGAATAGGATATAGAAATTTAGTATTTGAGTCTGCTAGCTAAATTTTATATTCAAAGCTTTAACCTTTTGGGCTTTTACATTTCCTTCAATGCAGATGAGTTTATTTTGTAAAAGGCATGACAATCATGGTAGGATTAAAAGTAATAGCTCATATAGTACTTTTTATTAGCATCTAAGGAACTATCCCTATTTGAGTTACTGTATAGTAACTTAGAATTGATAATTTTTTTATGGCTTTTTAATATAGACCAACCTTTGTGGCTTTTGAAAGGAAAAGAAAGCTTTATTTTATCTTACTGTATTTGATGAGTTTTATTTCATTTTGCATGAAAGGTACTATAGATCCTTATTCACAGAATAGTCATTTATATACTATGATTTTTTTGGTTCAGTCAGACCCATTGACCACTTAAAAACATTTAGGTTTTAAAATCACACCATTTATCAGTGAATTTTTAATACATTGTAACATATCAGAGTTTGATTATAATGGAATTTTTGCCTCTTCTGGAAAGATGCTCTATAAGAGAACTGATGGTAGTGATGTTTATATTTGTATCTTTTACTGACTTTTTCTGGTATCTTAAACTATCAGTGATTGTTTTTTTCATACAGAGAATTCTTCTGTTGTTTTTTTTAACTGGATAAGCATGTTGTAGGAATTGAAAAGTCTGTAAACTTTTGATTATTTAAGTGATTGGGAACAAAGACCTAAATAATCTGAGAGCAAATAGTAGCCAAAGGAATATATTCCACATTCATTAATTCAGCCAACAAATAATCAGGGCCTTTTGGGAGTCACCTTGTAAGGTGTGCTGATCCATCTCATATAGAGATGAACCAGGTATAGACCCTGATCTCAAAAATCTGGTAGTTTAAGAGAAGAGACAAAAAATGAGTGGTATAAGAGAGCTGTTGGGGGTGCAGAAAATGAAAGATAACTGCTTTCATTTGGGTAGGGATATGTAGGGAAGATAAACTGTAATATGATTAGGGGAACAGCAGCCTCTTATTTCAATTTTGAATAAAGCAGTGTTTCTCAGACTAGGTTCCTCAAACTCCTAGGGTCCATTTTTGAGGGGATAGTCTTTGAATTCCTTAAGAACTGTTAAAATTTGTATGGTTATGTTGATTTTTAAAAAAAGGTATTATAGCAGTTATAAAGATAACACTTTGCAGTGATAATTCACAACTGAAAGTCATTTGTTGTAGAATGAGACTTCAGTTTCTTAAGTCAGTGGTTCTAAATTTGGGATTTGTGGACCGATTTGAAGTTCAATAGAACTTTTCTAAAGTGGCTTATGCATTTCTTAAAAAGTTGGAGAAACAAAGGCTTAGGCTAATATTTTGTACTCTTTGGGCCACATTCAAATTGGTGGCAAGAAATAGATGGCCCGCAAGTATGTGAATAGCAAGGGGATCCATTTGGGGATTCAGTTTTTTTCTGGAGACAAGGCGATTCAGAAAGAGTTCACTGTAAGTTGCAAAATTATTTGCGCTTTTTGTAAGTCACTACGATTTAGGATTTAAATTGGTGGCAGTGCTGATGAATGGGCACAGCTTGTGTGATTTTAAATAATAATGGACTCTGAATTTATTAAATGGAGGGTAAAATTCCTAAATACAGTCTAAAGATAAACTAGACCTGTTAGAATGGTTTCTGTTGTAAGCCTTCCTATTCTAGCTCTAAAGAGCATCCTATACGGTAGCCAAAGCCTTTGTGTAATTGATTACTTTTGGAGTCTGATTTTATTTTCTGCTTCTAATTTTGCAATAAATTAACAGTTTAATTTCATTAAAATTAATTAAACCTATATTATTTTGTAGAGTATGTAGGATTTTGTTTTATAAATTGGAGAGAAATGCATAAGGAATAAACAAGTACTTCATATAGTTTGTTGTCTAAAGAAATTTGGGTCTTACATTGGGTAGATTGAACATGGCATATTTAAGAATATCTATCAAACATTGCAAAATTTTTGAGAAACAGTACTAAAGAATATTTCCCTTTATTTTCCCCTTCTTTCCCTCTTTAATTTTTTTTTTTTTTAGGGATAAAAATAGCTGTGTTCCACCACTCCGAAACAAATAAAACTGACAAAAGTAAGAATTAGGTGATGGTTTTCAGTTCCTTATATTTTTCTGAAATCTATCCAGGCTTTTAGATTGGGGAATTCCCAGGAATACTATTATTACCTGAGGAAAAGACTATGTGCTCACATCATACATAGAAATATTTTGGGTATTCTGTAGCTTATTTTCTTTATAGTGTTTTGCATGTAATATGCTACTTTGAGGATTTTCTGTTACCATTTGAGGTTCTTAATAGTTCATGTGTCAGTTTGCCTTTATATAAAAATATATTTAAGTTGCTTTGACAGATATGGGAAACACATAAATTTAACATTGCCATGTTCTTTTGTTTTTGCTTTTTCTTATTTTTTTTAAAAATCCCTAGGCAATTTTAAGCATTTCTCATAATTTCCTGTGCACAGAAATTTCCTGAAACATTAAGAAGCTACTAAAAGACTCAAGCTCTGAAAGAAGTCCCAAGGATAGATCACTGCTTGACTGCAAACATTTTTAAGAAGTCACTGATTATAATGAACACAGCCTTTAATGGCAGTTTTTCCTCTCCTTTTCACGAGAATGTGACAGAGTGTCATTAAGGTTTTAGAAATGAATGCTCCTGAGGAAAGGAGGATCACTAGGACTACAATGATGCCCAGTATGTGGCCGTGGGATTCTCAGTTGGCCTCTTTTTACGTTTTTAATCAGGTTGGAGAAGGGGGATGGAGAGGAAGGGAATGGGAATAGGCAAGAGCTTTGGGACACCTGTACAACAGAACAGTTCACTTTCTCATTGATCTCTTTAAATGTTGAATTTTAGGGTCTAACATAGAAAGGTAAACCAAATTCTGAATATTTTGAGGCAATAAACAAAATTAGCCCTAACTTTATATTTGTAAGCACATAATTCGTTTTTGCATTTAACTTAAAGTGTTTGGATGTATTAAATCTGAAATTTCATTTAAATTATAATTCCACTTCCACTCTAAGAATATTGTTTTAACCCGTTGTTCTTTTATGTGGTGACAGTAATTGCCCTTGGTACATTCTGTAGGTCAATCAGATTGTATCCCAAAAGAGGGCAAATACTAAATATGTGCCAGAAACAGCTGTTTCAGTACAGGAACAGAAAAGCATATTTTTGCATCAGACATTAGAATAACATCCAGAAGGCATTGCATCACATGTATACAGATCTTTTTAGTGGAGTAGAGAGTGGAAAGAGGAGTTATTATACAACATACAACCATAATATCCCCTTAGGTTTCTTAACAATAACAGACACTATAAACTTTATACTTAATGCATAACATTTAACATCTATGAGTTTGTTTTATGATTTTTGTAACATTCCGGTGTGCACACAGGGCTTGATAAGTTATCTTTCCTGTTTAATAAGTCTCAACATAGTAGGTTTTTTTCTTTCCTGTGAATCACTGTAGCATTGGAATTTATAAAGACATGATTATTTGTTTCTTCACTTTTTTCAGCTGAAATCAGAAATAAATTTATAGAATACCTCAAGCCTGTTTCTTGGTGAGAGTAAACCTTTTTTCTACCTAAAATGATCCTTCTACCCTTCATTTTACTTGGGACTTTTTGATTTTAAAGCTGACATTGAATGAAAAATTATAAAATGATCTTCATATCTTAAATCTTTAAAAAATTCTTTTTCCTTTGATTCTAGTGATGTCAGAGCTCTTTTTTTTGTACGCTTAGCTCCTGTGGGTTGTTTCTTGATAGGCTTCCTGGTAGATCAGTGCTACATTAGCAATTCTTCATTTTGGCAGTATATATCCTTGAACAGTATACAAACTCTTGAACTCCCTTTTTTTAAATGAAGAATTGAGACCAACAGTATTCCAATCTCTTCTGGGAACATAGGCTTAAATTGGAGCAAACTGACAGTGATGGTAGCATATACTAGGAAGGATTTGAGAATTTCTGAGTCTATGAGTATGGACTCATGGATTTTTATTTTTTTAATTTAATTTATTTTTTAAGATTTTAAGTAATCTCTATACCCAGTGTGGGGCTTAAACTCACAACCCCGAGATTGAGAGTTGCATGTTCTTCCTACTGAACCAGCCAGGTGCCCCTCCCCCCCTTTTCCAAATGTTTTACTTTACTTTTTTTATTTTTTTTTTTAAAGATTTTATTTATTTATTTGACAGAGACACAGTGAGAGAGGGAACACAAGCAGAGGGGAGTGGGAGAGGGAGAAGCAGGCTTCCTGTGGAGCAGGGAGCCCGATGTGTGGGGCTCAATCCCAGGACCCCGGGATCATGACCTGAGCCAAAGGCAGACACCCAATGACTGAGCCACCTAGGCATCCCACAAATGTTTTACTTTAGAACAGTTTTAGGTTTACAGAAAAATCACGAAGATGGTACAGAGAATTCTCATATGCCCCACACGCAGTTTCCTCTGTTAGTAACATCTTACCTTAGTATGGTGCATTTGTCAAAATTAATGAGCCAACATTGATTTATTATTAACTAAAGTCCATTCTTTATTCATATTTCTTTAGTTTTTACTTAATGTTCTTTTTCTGTCCCGTATTTCTAGGATAGGACATTACATTTAGTTGTCATGTCTCCTTTAGGCTCCTTTTGGCTGTGACAATTTCTCAGATTTTCCTTTTTTTTTAAGATTTTATTTATTTATTAGAGAGCATGAGAGCACGTGAGCCTGGAGGGGCAGGGGGGAGGGAGAGGGAGACAGAATCTGAAGCCGACTCCACACTGAGCACAGAGCCCAATGACCATGAGATCATGACCTGAGCCGAAACCAAGAGTCGGCAAGAGTCAGATGCTTAACCAACTGAACCACCCAGGCACCCCCTCAGATTTTTCCTTGTTTTTGATGACCTGGTCAGCTTTGAGAAGTACTTGATCAGTTATTTTGTAGACTATCCCACAATTGGGATTTGTCTGATATTTTTCTCATGGTTAGGGTTGTTTATGGGTTTTTGGGAGGAAGACCGCAGGTAAAGGGTCATTCTCATAATGTGTAAATGATTTATAGATGACTTATTACTGATGATGTTAGCCTTTATCTCCTGGCCAAGATAGTGTTTGTCTGGTTTCTCCACTGTAGAGTTACTCTTGTTCCCTCTTTATCGTACTGTACTTATTGGAAGGAAGTCATAGGCATATGCCTATATTTAAGGAGTAGGAAATTAATGTTCTACCTCCTTGAGGGTGGAGTATATACATACATTATTTGGAATTCTTCTCTGTGGGAGATTTGTCTGTTCTTCCCATTTATTTATTTATTTCTGTCCATGTGGACTTAGGATATTTTATACGTCGAGTTATAATCAGTACTAAATTTTGTTTAAATTGTTCTAGCTTTGGCCTTTGGGAGCTCTTTCAGTTGGTTCCTGTGTCTCTTGACATAATCCTGTCATTTTTTAAAAAGATTTTTTTTAAAGATTTATTTATTCTAGAGAGAGAGAGAGAGAGAGAGAGAGAGAGGTGTGAGTGGGGGAGGGGCAGAGAGCGAGGGAGAGAGACAATCTTAAGCATACTCCTCCCTGAATGCAGAACCCACTGCAGGGCTCAATCCCAGGATCCTGAGATCAGGACCTGAGCCAAAATCAAAAGCTGGCCACTTAACTGACTTAACCGACTGAGCCACCCAGGCACCCCAAGAGATTTTTTTTTTTTTTTAAATTAATCCCTACACCCAGTGTGGTGCTTGAACCTATAACGCCAGACCTTAAATCAGCTATTCAACCTTGTTCCTTATAGTGGAGAATGATATTAAAAACCAAGATTTGAGCAGTGTTTGTCTTTACTTTTAACATAACTGTAATGGATTGAATCAAGTCAGACATATTTGAGTATCTACTACTCTTTTTTTTTTTTTAAAGTAAGCTCTATGCCCAAATGTGGGGCTTGAACTCACGACCTTAAGATCAAGAGTTGCATGCTCTACCAACTGGAGCCAACCAGGTGCCTCCAACATTTTTTTATTTTGTGACTAGATAGAACTTCTCTTTCTCTTCCTCTTCCCTTCCTCAGCCAACCACAATGGCAGCCCTGTTTGGGAGATAGTGAATATGTAGGGGGTAAGAGCTCAGGCTTTGTAATTGGATTTTGCCACTTACTACTTGCCATCTAATTTGGGGCAAATTCTTTAAATTTTCCGAGTCTCCTTTTTTCATCTCTAACGAAGATAATTGTGCCCACCTTTTGGGCTTAAATTCAGTAATACATGTGGAACACTTAAACACAATCCTTGGAACAGTGTAAGAGCTAAATACATGTTAATAACTATTGACCAACCATATCACTAACTTACTTTGAGAGACGAGCTGTTTGAAATGGCAGTGTTTTACATCGGCAAGGATATAAGGTTGCTAGAGTTGTATATCTTTAATTGCATGGTGTGTTACAGTTAACTAGTGACTCTTGATTTCAAATTCATGTTTTTAAAAGTTAAGAGAAATGATAACATTTTGTAAAGTAATGAGTTAATGGGTTCTGAGTTCTGTTTTATTAAAAGTATAGGGAATGTAGAATTAAAAAATTAATGTAGGGCGCCTGGGTGGCTCAGTCGTTGGGTGTCTGCCTTGGGCTCAGGTCATGATCCCAGGGTCCTGGGATTGAGCTCCACATCGGGCTCCCTGCTCAGCGGGAAGCCTACTTCTCCCTCTCCCACTCCCCCTGCTTGTGTTCCCTCTCTCGCTGTGTCTCTCTCAGTCAAATAAATAAATAGAATCTTTAAAAATAAATAAAATGAAAAATTAATGTAATACATTTGATTGGCTTTTGAAAAAAATGAAATTCAGTAATTTTGGACATAAACAGGTAGAATTTAATATTCTATGGATCCACATTTGTGAGTGTTCTAATTACACTTGGATATTGGAAGCTAAATAAAAGATGGCCATTAAGATGACATTTAAATAACTTAGCAATAACTAAGTCAACCAAATTGATTTTATTTGTATATTATAATAATATATATAATGTTTGAATTCTAATTCAGTAGTAGTTTGAATTCTAATTTTTCCTCTAAAATGATTTTTTCATATAAATACTTACTATAAATTCAAGTTCAGTGATTGGATGTCTCATGTTATCAATTGAGGACATTCAGTTTTTGTAAGTTAGCCATTGATGTTCTGAGAAGTTGGATATTAAAGAGTGCTTTATTTTATATTCTCAGAGAGCAATCCAATAAACTTCATCAAATCCAGAGTCTTATCTAACTACCTAAAATATATGGTCTTGGTTCTCTTTAAGTTCTTCCACATAACCTCATCATCACCTGGTAATGGTTAAGAATGTGAGTACAGGGGCACCTGGATAGCTCAGTCAGTTAAGCGTCTGCCTTCGGCTCAGGTCATGATCTCAGGGTCCTGGAATCGAGCCCCACATCGGGCTCTCTGCTCAGCAGGGAGCCAGCTTCCCCCCCCCCCCGCCTGCCTCTCTGCCTACTTGTGTTCTCTCTGTCAAATAAATAAATAAAGTCTTAAAAAAAAATGTGAGTACAAAGAATATTCCATTCTGGCACTGCCTGTCATGCAGTGTAGATGACCCATCAGTTTACACTTATTTATTGACTGCTTTCTTTGTTAAGCGCTACAGGTGAATAACACTAGAGTTCTGACCTGTCTAGTCTACCTTCCATCTGTAGCAAAGTGACCCCAACTTTACTGTTTTTAGGCTTTCTTTTTCTTTTTATAAATAAGGTTCTTTTTTTTTTTTTTTAAAGATTTTATTTATTTATTTGAGAGAGGGAGAATGAGAGAGAGAGAGCACATGAGAGGGAGAAGCAGACTCCCCACTGAGCGGGGAGCTGGACACAGGACTCAATCCCGGGACTCTAGGATCATGACCTGAGCCAAAGGCAGTCGCTTAACCAACTGAGCCACCCAGGCGCCCCTGTTTTTAGGCTTTCTTTACTGGCAGTTTGGACATGTTAGTTAGTGTATTAGCTTTTGTTTTTATTTTGGTGGGAGACATGATAAAAGTCTTCGTTAAGTTAAACATGGATCAGGTAAGCTTTATCAGAGTTCTTGATGGATTTCTTTGCTTAAAGCTATGATTTGCCTTTCTTTTTTTCTGTCTTTAGTAAAGCTAAAATTTTTTGAATATTTATGTGAATTAGATTTTCTTTTTCTTCTGATGTTTTCTTTTTTTTTAGATTTTATTTATTAGAAGAGGGAGAGCATGCAAGTGAGTGCAGGGGGAGGGGCAGAGGAAGAGGGACAAGCAGACTCCCTGCTGAGTAGGGAGTCCTATGTGGGGCTCAGTGCCAGGACCCTGAGATCATGACCTGAGCCAAAGGCAGACACTTAACTGACTGAGCCACCTAGGCACCCTGATGAAAGCCATTTTCATGAATTTTCTCTAAATCCATACATTATCATTAATTCACTTATTTTTAAGTGGCCATTAAGTGACCATAAAAGTATATATATATATATATTTTTTTTTTTTTTAAAGATTTTATTTATTTTTTTGACAGAGAGAGAGAGACAGAGAGGGAATACAAGCGGGGGGAGTGGGAGAGGGAGAAACAGGCTTCCTGCCGAGCAGGGAGCCCGATGCGGGGCTCGATCCCAGGACCCTGGGATTGTGACCTGAGCCGAAGGCAGATGCTTAATGACTGAGCCACCCAGGTGCCCCAAGGTTCAGTATATTTTGGCTATAAAAAGGCTATTTTAGGGCGCCTGGGTGGCTCAGTTGGTTAAGCGACTGCCTTCGGCTCAGGTTATGATCCTGGAGTCCCAGGATCGAGTCCCACATCGGGCTCCCTGCTCAGCAGGGAGTCTGCTTCTCCCTCTGACCCTCTTCCCTCTCGTGCTCTCTATCTCTCATTCTCTCTCTCTCAAATAAATAAATAAATAAAATCTTAAAAAAAAAAAAAGGCTATTTTAGCTTTTCTTGACCTGTCTTTCTCAGCCATTTCTCTCCTGACCTGTGTTAATTCCTGAAGGAAGAGACCACATTTTATTCCTCCCTGTAAGCCCAAAACATATAATAGAGTGCCTTGTTTATGCCAGGCCTTCAATAAATATTTGTTGTTGGGGCGCCTGGGTGGCTCAATCGGTTATTTGTCTGCCTTCAGCTCAGGTCTTGTGATCTCAGGGTCCTGGGATCACAGGGTCCTTGTGATCTCAGGTGGGTCCTGGGATCCCACCATGTCAGGCTCCCTGCTCAGTGGGGAGTCTGCTTCTCCCTCTTCCTTTCTCCCGTCGTGTTCTCCCCCCCAAATAAAATCTTTATAAATAAATAAGTAAGTAAGTAAATAAATAATAAATAAATAAATATTTGTTGAATGGATTCTCTAAATGGAGTAAAAATTTTTTGACGTTCTTTTTTATAGAATGGATAATCCAATGACCATAAAAGAGGTTAAAAATATCTTGTATAAACACTTTTTTTTTAAAAGATTTTATTTATTTATTTGACAGAGACACAGCAAGAGCAGGAACACAAGCAGGGGGAGTGGGAGAGGGAGAAGCAGGCTTCCCGCTGAGCAGGGAGCCCGATGTGGGACTCAATCCCAGGACCCTGGGATCGCGACCTGAGCCGAAGGCAGATGCTTAACGACTGAGCCACCCAGGCGCCCTTGTATAAACACTTTTAATTTTTGCTTAAGCTATTAAAATTCTTATAAAATCATTGTTAAAAAGATGACCGTAGTTAATACTATAAGCCAAGCTCTGTCTGTGGTAAGTGAAAGAATGTTGAGTTTTTTTAGTTGGTTAATGAAATGGTTAGATAGGCCTTCATTGTCATCTTTTTTCTCAGCATTTCTTAAGATGGTAATACAATCACTCTCTGTAGCCTCCAAATTAGTTTATATTTATTTACCCATGTTACCAGTGTTTTTTTCATTAAAACCTTCCTTCTTGTATTAACAGCTTTATTGTGTCAAGGCATTGTTATAAGTAAATGAATTTCTTGGCCCAAAGAGTTTATAATTTTAGCAAAAAGGTTCTCAAAATGTGGGCAGTGGACCTGTACTTTCCTGCAAGGTCATAACTATTTTCATCATAATAAGATGCTCTTTTCCTTTTTTCATTGTGCTGATACTTGCTCTGGTAGCACAGAAGCAGTGGTGGGTAAAACTGATGGTTCCTCAGTGTGAATCTGTGGTATGGCACCAAACTGTACTAGGGATCACTGCATTCCTCACCACCACAAACTCAAAGAAAAGAGCTAATTTCACTCAGTGTTCTTGATGAAGTAGAAAAAATTAGTAAACTTATTGAATTTCTACCTATGTAATCACTTTTTTTTTTTAAGATTTTATTTATTTATTTTGACAGAGAGAGAGAGAGAGACAGAGAGAGAGAGGGAACACAAGCAGGGGGAGAGGGAGAAGCAGGCTTCCCGCCGAGCAGGGAGCCAGATGTGAGGCTCGATCCCAGGACTCTGGGATCATGACCTGAGCCAAAGGCAGACGCTTAACGACTGAGCCACCCAGGCGCCCCCATGTAATCACTTTTACCCAATATTGTATATGATGAAATGGGGAGTATTTGTGTCCTGAAATATGATTGTTGTCTCAAGGAAAAACACTTTTTCACTTTTGAAAAAGAACTGGTCTCCTTCTGCATTTTTACCTCAAAGAATAATTGACAAGCAACAGATATTCGTAATTGGGTATTTTGCAGACACTTTTTTGAAAATGAATGAATGAAACTACATCTGCAGAAAGGGTATTTGAATATGATAATAATTGTGAATGATATAAAATTCTCATACTCAGAGGAGAGAGGCAGTTTATCCTTTGCTGACAGAAAACCACGAAAACTTCATGAAGGAAGTACGTATGTTTTGTTTTACTTTATTATTATTATTTTTTAATATTTTGTTTATTTGAGAGAGACAGATAGAGCTCGAACAGGAAGGAGTGGGAGAAGCAGACACCCTGCGAAGTAGGGAGCCCAATGCGGGGCTTGATCCCAGGACCCTGGGATCAGGACCTGAGCCGAAGGCAGACACTTAACCATCTGAGCCACCCAGGAGCCCCTTGTTTTGTTTTGTTTTAAAGTAGGCTGCACACCCAGCGTGGAGTGGAGCCCAGTGCAGGGCTTGAACTCACTAACCTGAGCTGATATCAAAAGTGCTGCTTAACCCACTGAGCCACCCAAGTGCCCTAAAGAAGTATGTATTAAACTAGGTCTTGAAGGAGAATGGGTAGTCTTTCTGGAGATAGGGACAGGAGAGATGGAGAGGAGGAAATTTAAGTAGAGAGAATTGAATGAATGAATGCTGTTCTTTTATTAAAAAAAAAGTAGCCGTATAGATTTAGATACCTAGGTACAGATGTAGGTGTCTATATGATCTTAATAGAGCATTACTTTCATCACTGTGAATTAGCAAATTGATTTGTAGAGAATGAGGACTGACCATTTTCAGAGAGTCAGACTTATTTGTAATTTTTTTAAAATAGCCTATCATTTCTCCATGCGTATCAAGCTTGGGAAACTTTGGCTTAATGCAAACAGCTAATGTTTCTATTTGAATCTGTAGTTGCAAATATGTAACATAGACATTGTTTTTATCCTAAAGAGAATCTCATGATTGAGTTTTATGAACATTTCTATGTATTTATCTGTTCCTTTGTATATTTATGTTCTTTGTCCTTCAGTTTTTCCTGCTACCCTCCTTTTTTGTTCTGGTTGTATATTTCTTTCTATTTGGCTTTGGTACCTGACTTGCTTTTTGTGCCTTTGTTTGATTCTCTGCATCACCCCCCCTTTTACATTTTTCTTGTTTTGTGTTCTTTCCTTATAGAATTAGAATAGATCAACATGCTTATCTATATATTCGATGGGATGTTTTCTTGTCCTTTTTCTTAACATAAAAGTTGGAGTAGTAATCTATTTTACATTTATTTCAGTAATATTCCCAGGGGGGAAAAATAACATTCTTATCAACAACAAACCTTGATATGTATGTGTGATATGTATGTATGTGTATATATAGGCATGTATATGTGTGTGTGTCAGGCTTTTTTCTTTTCCCTTAGCACTATAAGCTTGAGATTTTTTTCTCTTAAAGTGATTATTTAGGGAGTCCATTCAGGTTCCTCAATGTTTTATGTATAGTAAATCCCTTTTGAGGGTTGTGCTGCTAGAAATTGAATGTGATACTCGGATTCACTAGGTAAACATGGACCCTTCCTTTTTTTTTTTTTTTTTTTGACTAGAGTAGAAACCCCTTTTTGTCTGGTACTATCAGGAACTATAGTCATATACATGAATAAAATCGAGAAGAATGAAAAATAGTATATATGAACATAAAACAAATCTTTAAGACATGTTTTAAGTTAATATATAGATTCATTTGCCAATCTTTTGGTAGAAGGTCAGAACTTTTCTTTTTTTTTTAAAGATTTTATTTATTTATTCATGAGAGACAGAGAGAGAGAGGTAGAGGCAGAGGGAGAAGCAGGCTCCCCGCGGAGCAGGGAGCCCGATGTGGGACTCGATCCCAGGACCCTGGGATCATGACCTGAGCTGCAGACGCTCAACCGACTGAGCCACCCAGGCATCCCCAGACCTTTTCTTGAGTATCACTTTCACTCTGCTGATTAAAGTTTTTCATCATATTTGTTTCATAAGCCAGTGTTGCAGACTCCTCTCCCCCACCTCCCCACTGGTGTTAGTCTTATATAATATAGTTGGCTTGCCTACCCCTAATTGGACAGTAACTTTTAGCAACTCCATTAAGTCACAGCCCTTTTTTTTTTAATCATTTCATTGGTTTACTTAACATTTATAGTGAATATCATAATAAGTAGGACTGGCAAAACTAGCTTTGGAATAAACAGCATATACTTAAGCTGGTTGAGGCAGAAGCAGTGGTGGGCTTGAGAGTGGCTATCAATTAGTATTCTATAGCATCAATATATTTTACAAAACAAATTGAGAATTGGGTCATTTTAGTTAGTGGGTTAAGTAAAGATTTGTTGAGAGCATTTATTGTAACATTTTGAGTCTAAGCAATGTTCTTGGACAGACACTTAATTAAAATGATCAAAGGAACGAATAAATATATGCCATTTCCCCCCCTTTCTATGTCCCATATGTTCAGGGGTGCTAGAGTCCCAAGGCAGTTGTTTGGTTTTAGGCATGTTTAGCTCCACATTGAGTGAGAATTTGTGGGCAGGTCAGATTTGATGAATGAAGCAAAAGGAGAGAAACAATGTCCCCAAAATATTTTGCTTGTAGATGTCAGCAATTAAGGAAAAAAGGATGTGAGAGAAATGTGTAAGGAGTGTCTGGGGGCAGTATGCAAAAGAGTAAATGTGTCTAACAAGTTTGAAAGTTATTTATATGACATTTCCCCCTTGACACTTGTACTTTTTATCATGAATTTTATATTAATGTGCATAATAGGTGCATATATTTAGCTAATATGGAAACAATTGTTTTCTCTGTCTGGAGTGGATTGACTAACTTGTTTATTACAAGGATATATAAATTATAAAATTACCGTGATAGCCTTCCCATCTTAAAATTTTCCTTAGGATCATCATTAGAAGAGTGATTTTGTACAGAATGTGTGAAAGATCAAGGAATATGGGGCAGCTTACAGTTGTTTACAACTTGGTTTGCAAATGGCAACAAAATATATTAGTTTATCTGCTGAATAAAATTAAGCTTACTTTTCTTTCTGCAGCGTATTAATTGTATTATAGTATGCCACATCCACTTTCAATGCAATCCTCTAGTTTTGGAACAGCAGCCAATTCCAGGAATTAAGAGAATTAAGTTAACTTTGCCTAGTGGCACTAAATATACCGAAGGTATTAAATCATTCATTGGCTTGTCTGTTTGGGGCACAATCAGAAATAAAGTTTAGATATAAAAGTTGATTTGCATGCTGTTCACATTTATTCATATACAACTTTAACAGGTATATTTTTCTATTTCTGTCTGATTCATGTAATCCTTTTGGAAACAGATTTTCAATTGCAGTTATGTCCAGAGGTGTCGAATTTTAATAAAATTTTAGGATAAAGACTAAATTCAGGATTCACCTGCAATAACTTGATGCTATTGGCTATGAAAAATTTTAATCTATATTTAGAATATTTAAACAAATATTAAAAATATGTGGTTATCCAACAGGTGAATTATATAATACTTAAATTTTTTGAATGATTTAGTAATCTATTATATCAAGTAATATAAGAAACCAGTTTGGTAGAGGAAGAAATTATTTCATTTGAACTTTAATATTTCTAAAAATGATATTTTGTATCAAAGTGGTAGAAGCAGAGATGAGGTGACAATATGAGAACCTTTTGACTTTGTTGGAGTGGAATTTGGTATATAATTTTATGAGATTTGGGAGAAATTAATTTTTTCACTTTCAAGCTCTGAAGGTCTTGCAGATATCTTTAACTTTCTGTTGCTTTAAGCTTTGCTATTCTGTTTTGAAGCTACAAAGAGAATGGGACTACATCTTTGGCTCTATAGAATCTCTGATTTCCACTCTGCTCTAAAATGACCCAAGAATAAGGGGGGAGAAAATTGCTTTAGAATAAGCAGAAAGACCCCAGGAGACCTAATCAGTCCTTAGGGTCTCTGGCAAGTATGAAGAGGAGTAAATATAAATAATGCAGTGATTAACTAGAAATAACCTATTTATAACATGCTTGAAACTAATCTTAAAAAAATTTAAACTTATTTCTTCCAAATCAGTAAAATTTAAAGAGGTTCCCTTAAACATTAAGCATTAGGGCCTTCTTGTGGTACACCTTATATAGGCTACTGCTGTTTTACCTCGCTTTGACCCTTATGGCTTTCATATACCCCACTTGAAATGTCTCATTGCAACCTTTGGAAATAATGCTTGAAGAATGTTGTGGCTGGAAGGACCTAAAATATCTGGGCCAGAATTTCCCAAATCTTGTTTTATGCCAGGATTTAACAATATGTCCCCAGGCTCTATCCCAGACCTATTGAATTAGAATCTATGTGGGTGAGACCCAGGATTCTGTATTTTAACAAGTCCCCCAGTGTTAGGCTGGCACAGAATGGAAATCACTGCTTCAAGGCCAGTGCTCTCATTTTCTAGATGAAAAATCTCAGGCTCAGAGGAGATAAGTGACATGTCAATCTGTATTCAGTTTGGTCCTTTTCTCTGCATGGCAGCTACAATTTACAGAGTATTTTGAGGTCAAATCATGATAGCTACAGAACTCCTTTAGTTGGTGGACCATGCTCAAATGCCTCTTTAGAGCTAGCAATTCTGCATATGACCTTTCAAGACATTGTCATGGCAGACATTTCTTTTGCTATAGCAATCAGACATTGAATCCTTGGCAGGAGAATGATCCAAGAATCTCCTCCTTCACATTAATATCCTATGAATGAGAACAGATACTTTGGGATATTGTTGAGATGTCTTTAGAAACTAGTTCTGAAAAAAAACCTGCGAGTGAAGTATCATATAGACTGTTATCAAAGTGGTACTTTAGAAAAAAAAGGTCAAAACAACTCTGTTAAGGTATAATTGACATACTGTACACATTTAAAATGTACAATTTGATAAATTCTGATATATGTATACATACAGGAAGCCATTACCATAATCAAAGTAGTGAACATACCTAAAACCTCTAGTTGTTTCCTCATACCCTTTGTAATCCTTGTCTCTTGCCTCACCATACCTTACTTCACCTCCAGAGAATCACTGCTTCCTGTTAACGGTGAATTAGTTTTGCATTTTCTAAAATTTTATGTAAATGGAATCATATGGTAGGAACTCTTTGTTGGGGGGAAGAGGGCTAGCTTATTTCAGTCAGCATAATTATTTTCAGATTCAACCATAATATAGCAGGTATCAATAGTTATTCCTTAGTATTGCTTTATATCCACTGTATGGATATACCACAGTTTATCCATTCACCTGTTGATGGACATTTGAATTGTTACCAGTTTTTGTCTGTTAGAAATAAAGCTGCTAAGAACATTGTGAAAGCCTGTAAGTGGACATATGCTTTCATCTTGAGTAAATACCTGGAAGTGAAATGACTGAATCATATGGGTGTGTGTATTGATTTTGGTTCCTATATCTTCAATTTCTGTAAAAATTACTTAATAGTTCTATAAGTTTTAGAGTAGATTCTGTTGGATTTTCTATGTTGTTGAACATGTCATCTGCAAATACATTTTGCCTTCTTTCTTTCCAATCTGGATGATTTATTTTTTATTTATTTATTTATTTATTACCTTATTGTCTGAGTAGAACCTCCAGTACAATGTTGAGTAGTTGTGGTGGGAGTGGACCTCCTTGTCTTGTTCCTGTTATTAAGGAGAAAGTGTAGTCATTAATCATTACATACAGTGTTAGATACAGGTTTTTTTGTAGACACCTTTTAATGGCTTGAGGAAGTTTCCTTCTATTGTTTGCTCTTAAGCACTTTTATCAGGAATGGATATTAGATTTTGTTAAGTGCTTTTATGTGTTAAGTGCTTTTTTTTTCTTTAAGATTCTAGTCATTAGAGAGAGAGAGAGAGTGAGAGCAGGAACACAAAGGGGGGGTGGGGGAGGGGAGAAGCCGACTTCCCGCCAAGCAGGGAGCCCTATGGGAGGCTCTATCCCAGGACCCCGGGATCATGACCTGAGCCCAAAGCAGAGGCTTAACGACTGAGCCACCCAGGCACCCCGTGTTAAGTGCTTTTATGTATTAAGTGCTTTTGTCAGGTGCTTTTATTGACATGATCATGTGGTTTTTGTTGATATAGTGTATTACATTAATTTATTAATTCCAGTATAATGTACAGTGTTATAGCAGGTGTACAGTATAGTGATTTGACAATTCTTTTTTTTTTTATATTTTATTTATTTGGGAGAGAAAGAGTGTGCATGTGGTGTGCAGGAGCAGGGGGAGAGGGTAGGGCAGATGGAGAACAGACTCTCCCCTGAGCAGGGAGCCCAACTTGGAGCTCCATCCCAGGACCCTGAGACCATGACCTAAAATGAAGGCAGATGCTTAACCGACTGAGCCACCCAGGCACCCCCAATTTGACAATTCTGTACGTTATTCAGTGCTCATCATGGTAAGTGCATCCCTTTCACCTGTTTCACCCATCCCCCACCCATCTCCCCTCTGGTAACCACCAGTCCTCTATATTTAAGAGTCTAGTTTTTGTTTGTCTCATGTTTGTTTTGTTTCTTAAATTCCGCATGAATGAAAGTGTGTGGTATTTGTCTTTCCCTGACTGACTTATCTCACTTAGCATTATATCCTCTAAATTCATCCATGTTTTTGCAACCTTTTTATGGCTGAGTAATATTCCTGTGTGTGTGTGTGTGTGTGTGTGTGTGTGTGTGTGTGTGTGTGTATCACATCTTTTTTTTTTAAAGATTTTTTCGTTTTTATTTATTTATTTGGTAGAGCACAAGTAGGCGGAGTGGCAGGCAGAGGGAGAGGGAGAAGCAGAAGCAGAAGCGGACTTCCCACTGAGCAGGGAGCCTGATGCGGGGCTCGATCCCAAGACCCTGGGAACATGACCTGAGCTGAAGTCAGACGCCTAACGGACTGAGCCACCCAGGCACCCCGATTTTTTTCATTTTTAGAGAGAGCAAGGGGAGGGGCAGAGGAGGAGGGAGAGGGACAAGCAAACTATGGACAGAGTGCAGAACCTAACATGGAGCTTGATCTCACATGACCCCGAGATCATGACCTGAGTCGAAATCAAGAGTCGGGTGCTTAACCCACTGAGCCACCCAGGCACCCTGTATCATGTCTTCTTTACCCATTTGTCTGTCAGTGGACACTGAGTTGCTTCTATATTTTAGCTATTGTAAATAATGCTGCAATGGGGTGCATATATCTTTTCCAATTAGTGTTTTCATATTCTTTGGGTAAATACCCAGTAGTGGAAATACTGGATCATAGGGTAGTTCTATTTTTAATTTTTTGAGGAGCCCTCATACTGTTTTCCACAGTGGCTGTGCCAGCTCACATTCCCACCAACAGTGTACAAGTGTTCCTTTTTCTCCACATCCTCGTCAACACTTGCTGTTTGTTGTGTTTTTTATTTTAGTCATTCTAACAGGTGTAAGGTTATCTCATTGTGGTTTTGATTTGCATTTCCCTGATGATGAGTAATGTTGAGCATCTTTTTATGTGTCAGCCATCTGGATGTCTTCTTTGGAGAGATGTCTGTTCATGTCTTCTGCCCATTTTTAATTGAATTATTTAGGGTTTTTTTGGTGTTGAGTTGTGTAAGTTTTTTTTTTCTTTTAAGATTTTATTTATTCATTTGAGACTCAGATACAGAGAGAGAGAGAGAAAGCATGAGCAGGGAGAGAGGCAGAGGGAGAGGGAGAAGCAGGCTCCTCGCTGAGCCAGGAGCCTGATGTGGGGCTCGATCCCAGGACCCTGGGATCGTGACCTGAGCCAAAGGCAGACGCTTAACGATCTGAGCCACCCGGGCGCCCCAAGTTGTGTAAGTTTTTTATATATTTTGGATACTAACTCTATCAGATATGTCATTGGTAAATACCTTCTTCATATAGTAGGTTGACTTTTTGTTTCGTTGATTGTTTCCTTTGCTGTGAACACGTGTTTTATTTTGATGTAGTCCCAATGGTTTGTTTTTGCTTTTGTTTCCCTTGCCTCAGGAAAATATTGAAAAATGTTGCTATGACCAATGCCAGAAATTACTGCCTCTGTTCTCTTCTAGGATTCTTATGGCTTCACATCTAACATTTAGGTCTTTAATCCATTTTGAGTTTATTTTTCTGTACACTGTAAGAAAGTGGTCCAGTTTCATTCTTTTGTATGTTGCTGTCCAGTTTTCCCAACACCATTTGTTGAAGAGACTCTTCCCCATTGCATATTCTTGCCTCCTTTGTCATAGATTAATTGATCATATAATCATAGGTTTATTTTTGGGCTCTCTATTATGTTCTGTGGATCTGTGTGGCTATTTTTGTGCCATACCATACTGTTCTGATTATTACGGCTTTGTAGTGTATCTTGAAATCTGAGATTGCGATGCTTCCAGTTTTGTTCTTCGTGTTCAGAATTGCTTTGACATTTCAGGGTCTTTTGTGGTTCCATACAGATTTTAGGATTATTATTCTGGTTCTGTGAAAAATGCTCTTGGTATTTTGATAGAGATTGTATTAAATCTGCAGATTGCTTTAGGTAGTATGGACATTTTTAACAATATTTGTTCTTCCAGTCCTTGAGCATGGGATATCTTTCCATTTGTTTGTGTCATCTTCAGTTTCTTTCATCGGTTTTTTTATAGTTTTCAGAGTATAGGTCTTTCACCTCCTTGGTTAAGTTTATTCCTAGGTATTTTATTGCTTTTGGTGCACTTATAAATGGGATTGTTTTCTTAATTTTTCTTTCTGCTACTTCATTATTAGTATATAGAAATGCAACAGATTTTTGAACGTTGATTTTGTATCCTGCTTTACTGAATTTATTTATCAGTTCTAGTAGTTTTTTGGTGCAGTCTTTAGGGTTTTCTAGATACAGTATCATGTCATCTGCAAATAGTGAAAATTTTACTTCTTCCTTACCGATTTCGATATTTTAAATCTCTTTCTTTTGTCTTGATTGCTGTGGCTAGGACTTCCGGTATTATGTTGAATAAAAGTGGTGAGAATGGACGTCTAACTGATCTTTAAAAAATTTTAAGTAACCTTTATTCCTGGATTAAACCACAATTGTTCATGATACATTACTTTTTTTTATATATTGGTGAATTCAGTCTGCTAGAGTAATGTTTAGAATTTTCGCATATACATTAATGAGGGATATTTGTCCGTAGTTTTCTTGCAATGTCTTTATCTGGTTTTGCTATCTAAGTAATGCTGACCTCGTAGAATGAGTTGGGAAATATTCCCTCTCTTCTACTTTCTGAAAGAGTTTATGAAGGATTGATAGCACTTTTCTTAAGTATTTGGTAGAATTAACCAGTGAAGCCATCTGGGCCTTTAGTTTTAATCGTGGGAAGTCTTTAAATTACAGATTCAGTGTCTCTCTTTTTTAAGGATTTTATTTATGTATTTGAGAGAGAGAATATGAGCAGGGGCAGAGGAATAGGGAGAAGGAAACTCCTCTGCTCAGCAGGGAGTCCGATGTGAGGCGCAGTACCAGGACCCTGGGATCGTGACCTGTGCCAAGAGGCAGATGCTTAACTGACTGAGCCACCCAGGTGCCTCCAAGTTCAGTCTCTTTTAATAGACACAGAACTACTGAGGTTATTGGTTTGTTCTTTAATTAAAGTTTTAGTGGTTTATGTTTTTCAGGGATTTTTAAAAAATATATTGCTGAGTTTATTGGCATGGAGCTGTTCATAATATTCCTTTATTATGTTTATAATATGTGTAGAGTCTCTAGTGACATCACCTCTCATTTCTTTTTTTCTCCCTGATCTTTCTAGCTTGAGATGAGTTAATATTATGGATCTTTTCAGAAAACCTGCTTTTGATTTCTTTTTTTGATTTTTAAATTTTTTTTTATTTTTCTAATTTTTTGTCTTTAGCTTTGATCTTTATTTTCTTCCTTCCTTCCTTTCTTTTTAATATTTTATTTTCAAGCAATCTCTACACCCAAGATGGGTCTCACCCATAACCCCGAGATCAAGAGTTGCATGCTTTACCAACTGAGCCAGCCAGGTGCTGCAATCTTTATTATTTTCTTTGTTCTGTTTACAGGGGATATTATTTGCTGTCAATTTTCTAGTTTCTTAAGGTGGAAGCTAAGGTTGATTTGAGACTGTTCTTTTAGTCCTGTAAATTTCCCCCTAAGTACTGTTTTAGCAGCATCCCACAAATTTGGTATGTTGTATCTTCAGTTTCTCTCTCTCTCTCTCTCTTTTTTTTTAAAGATTTATTTATTTGAGAGAGAGAGAATGAGAGACAGAGAGCATGAGAGGGAAGAGGGTCAGAGGGAGAAGCAGACCCCCCGCTGAGCAGGGAGCCCGATGTGGGGCTCGATCCCGGGACTCCAGGATCATGACCTGAGCCGAAGGCAGTCGCTTAACCAACTGAGCCACCCAGGCGCCCTTCAGTTTCTCTCTTTTTAAAATATATTCTCATTTCCTTTGTGATTTCTTTTTTGAAGTGTGTTAATTTCCATGTTTTGGTATTCTCTAGAGAGCTCTCTGTTGTTGGTTTCTAATTTAATACAGTGTGTTCAAATAACATACTTTGTAAGACTTGAATCCTTTTATTTTATGGAAACCTGTTTTATGGCCCAGAACATGGTCTTTCTTGATAAGTGTTCTCAAAAATAAGGCTGTTTAGGTCAAATTTGGAAAAACTTTAGCCATTTTTCAGATTTTTAAAACTATCTCTAACCCCTTTGTGTACTCCAGTTGTACATGGTGTTAAGTTGCTTGGTGTTATCCAGCAGCTCACTGATGCTGTTTTCACTATTATTTTTAATTCTTTTTTTAATGTTTTATTTTAGATTGTTTTTATTGCTAATGTTTTCAAGTACACTAATCTTTTCTTCTACAAATCTGACCTACCACTAATTCCATCCAGTGTGTATGTTTTGTGTTGTCTTGTTTCTTAAGTAATCTTTATGCCCAGACTGGGACTCAAACTCATGACCCCACAATCAAGAGTTGCATGCTCTACCAGTTGAGCCAGTCACGTGCTCTTCCAGTGTGTTTTTAATCTGAGATATTGTAGCTTTCATCTCTACAAGTTTGATTTGGATCTATTTTATATCTTCCATGTCTATACTTAATTTTTTGTATGTAAGGAATACAATGATTGTAACTGTTTTAATATTCTTGCCTCCTGATTTTCACATCTGTGTCAAGTCTGGGTTGGTTTCAATTGATTGATTTTTCTCCTCGTTACGAGTCATATTTTCCTGCCGCTTTGCATGCCTTCCAATCTTTGATAAGGTGCTAGACACTAATTTTAACTTACTTGGTGCTGATTATTTTTATGTTCCTATAAATATTCTTGATCTTTCTGCTGGGACAAAATTAAATTACTTTGCAGTGTGTGATCCTTTTGAGTCTTGCTTTTAAGATTTGTTAGGTGGGAACAGGGGATTGTTTAGCCTAAGGCTAATTATTCTCCACTACTGAGGCAAGGTTCTTTTGAGTGCTCTACCTGGCACCACATGAATTATGAGAATTTGCAGCCCGACCGGTGGAAACAGGCATTATTCCCTCCCTATGTGAGTGCCTAGTGCTATTCTATCTCATTCTTTTGGGTGATTCTTTCCCCACCTTCAGATCGTTTTCTTACACGTGTGCTGAATACTCTGCTAAATACCCCTTGGAGATCTGTGTGATTATTTCTCTACCCTTCATTGCTGTATCTTTTGAACTTGCCTTGGTCTCCCTGGGCTCTCAGCTCTTTCTTTTAAACTCTTGGTATTTGTTAGCATCTGCCTGGGTTCCTATTTCCTGTACTGTGGCTTGAAAACTCTCAAGGCAATAAGCTAGGGCAGTGGTAGGACTCACCTACCTGTCTCTCAGGGATTTTATTGTCCTTTATTACCTGATATTCAGTGTCTTAAACACTGTGGCTGGATATGTTTTGTCTGTTCGCTTTTCTTTCTTTCTTTCCTTCTTTTTGTTGGTTTCAGGTGGGCTGGTAAATCAGATCAGACCCCTATTTATTTAGTTGGAAGTAGAAGTCTGGTAGTCACTCTTGACTTGTGTGTAATAATTTCTTGAGGTTTGACTTTACGCTACAGAGCACATTAGACAATTGTTATCTGTATCCCTCAAGGTTTATGTGTTTAGATGCCAAAACGCTTAGTTTTAAATCTGCTTATTGGGAAAATAGAGATTCACTTTACATTTGGGATCTCCTTATATTTTGGCATACTCAATATGTCTTCCATAATGCCTAGTAAAATTAATTACATAAACTGTTCAGTATGTATTTGTGGATTCAGTAAGTTAATAAGTTAATTTTTAAAGGGCTAGACCCTTCCTATATCCTGAGACATCATTCTAATCCTGTGCAATTTTTATAGCAATTCTTTCAACTGTTGAAAGATTTGAGTTCCTGTTATATTGCTGTGTTAAGCAATAATTTGGTCTTCATGGTAAATAAACTGGAAGATGTAACTATAAGTTCCTCTGTTCATCAGGAGACAAAATATAAAGATCCTGCTGGTAGTAGATTTAAAAATGTCTGGGTCTACTAGCACATAATCTTTTTTATATTATTTTTTGAATTTGATACAACTCAGGGGAACCATCCCATTGATGTCAGGAAGGCATTTATTTGTTGACAAATTCTGATGTTGGCATAAGCTCTTTCTAAAAACACAAATATTTTGTTGCAAGTGTCGGAGTAATTATGTCACGAGGGAGACCTACCTAGTGGGGTTGAGTTGTCATCCTGAGAGATGCTTAGAGGACTTGTGAGAGCCTTACCTGTTTTGCCAGTTCCTCTGACCTAGTTGGAACTTCAGTGTGAATTTCACTATGGAAGCTTGATTTTAACACTAATTCACCTGTAATCCAACATTGCTGGTTTTGTAATTTGTCTTCAGAAATTCTTTAACATGTTATTTTCTTTATCATTGTCTAATGACTTTTGTAACAATAGGTTATTGTTTCTGAAGACTATTTTTATTGTGTGTATGTATAAACATTACTTTGTATATAAAATAGATGATAAAGAAAATTTCTAAATTCTGAGTCCTACTTTTCATTATTTTTAATTACTGCTGTGTTCTTTTTGAAAAATTTTAAGGCAGTGGAGTATGGAGCAGAAATCTCTGTGGCCCCTGATCTATCAGTTTGTCTTGTTCTGCCTTCCTGGCACCCTGTTAATTTTACCTTTCTTGCCAAGTTTAATGAGCTTTTTGGTGGTGGTAGTTTCTCTGATATTTCTATGTCAGCCTAGTATGTAAATTTGTAATTTTGAACATTTGGTAAATTAAGAATAAATTTATGTCAAATATACTCAAAAAAAATTTAAGATTTATTTTAGTGTGTTTATTAGCCAAATAAAAAAGTCTGCAAATTTAATATTTCTAATAGAATTGTCCATTTCAAATTATATTACACATGCCTCTAGCTTTGCTAGTTCTTTTTGGTTAGGGTCTCTTTTTGCCTGAAGTAAGAGGTTTAATCTGGCCATTTACCTTTGCAAAGAATGAAGCATTTATTTCCACCAGTTGTTTGTTTTTGGTTTTTTGTTTTTAATTTTTTAAAACGATTTATTTATTAGAGAGTTCAGGGTGGTGGGGGGTGCAGAGGGAGAGAGAGTCTTTTAAGCAGACTCTGTGCTGAGCGCAGAGCCCGATGCGGGACTCGATCTCTAGACCCTGAGATCACACCTGAACTGAAACCAGGAGTTGGATGCTTAACCAGCTGTGCCACCCAGGCACCCCTCACCAGTTGTTTTATAAATATGTCTTTGATAGAGGTGTGCATACCTTAAAAAATTAAAGCTAATAAGTGCCTACCACTTTTTTTCCTCAAGCAAAAATAAAAACAAAAACACACTGGGAGGAGGAGGAAATACTTAATTCTAAGATTTAAGAATATCAATGTTAACCACTGTCATGTAGGTCTGACGTTTTTGTGGAGTTAGATGTTTATTAAAAATGAATTTTTGAGATTATAGAATCATAGATTAAAAAAGCTTAGAAATTATATCATATTACTTGATGATACTAAAAGTAAATGATATAAATGCTATGATTATTTAGGAAATAGTCATTATTAAGAGACGTACGCTAAAATACTTTGTGTGTAGTCCTTATGGAGTTGAAGTAGATTGTTGGTAGTAGAGAGAATCGGGGGCAGAATTCTAGCTCTCACATTTTTTACTGCTGCTGAGTTGTTAGCATAGTTGTAAATGCTGTGTTTAAGTCATGTGGATTTTAGTAGTAGACAAAATGGTGAAGTTAATACAAATCTCTATTTGGCATCCTCTTGAGAGACCTCTTCTTTGGGGACTCTGTTTTTCTGTAATATGATATTCAGCCTCAACCAGAGGACCTTGAGTTCTACAGATAGTAATTAATAAGCTTTCCCAGTGTTTTAGCTTATGCTGGCTTCAGAGGTTACCCTTTTCAATATTATTTATATTTGATTCACAGGAATGAATTTTTTCAGGTGGAAAAAAGTTATTTTAGGGTAGATATGTTCCCATTATCTCTGTCTTTTTTTAAAAAAAAAAGATTTTATTTATTTGTCAGAGGGAGAGAGAGAGAGCACAAGCAGGGAGAGTGGCAGGCAGAGGGAGAAGCAGGCTTCCCGCTGAGCAAGGAGCCTGATGCGTGACTCAATCCCAGGACACCAGGATCATGACCTGAGCCGAAGGCAGATGCCCAACCGACGGAGCCATGCAGGCGTCCCTCCCATTATCTCTTAAATCATATCAATAAGTTATCATTTACTCTGTTTGTGGGTGATGTTGACCTGGTTGATTACCAAATTCATTAAATCAAAGACACATGTACACTTTAATGTTTAATGGTAAGTGATACTTCTTTTTTTTATTTTTAAGATTGATTTATTTTCAGAGAGAGAGCCAGCGAGCAGTGGGAGGGGCAGAGGGAGAGGGAGAGAGAGAGAATCTCCAGTAGACTCCCCACTGAGCACAGAGCCTGATGTGGGGCTCAGTCTCATGACCCTGAGATCATGACCTGAGCTGAAATCAAAAGTCAGATGCTTAACTGACTGAGCCACCCAGACACCCTGATACTTATGTTTTATCAGCCTTATGTCTCTTAAAGTTCTACTGTACTTTCTGTATCAAATAGTTTAAAAACAAAAGATTAGATGTAAAATACATAAAGAACAAGATACTGTGTACCTGTTGTTTTCACTGATTTTTTTTTCTTTCCTATTCTCACTGTTTCAACTATCATCTCTGCAGATAATTCCAAAATCTGAGTTACAGTTATGACCCTCCACTTGTTCCTTTGGGATTTCCCCATTTGGATGTCTTATAGTTATCAAAAATGCAGCTCAGGCTTCACTGTCTTTTCTTTTAAACTGTTCTTATAGTACATCGTCCTGCTTGTGTCAGCAGTACCATCATTACCCTAATCACTCAGGAAAATCATAAATTATAATACACATTTATGAGAATTTTTAAATTTAATTTTACTATGTTACGTTAATCACCATACATTACATCATTAGTTTTTGATGTAGTGTTCCATGATTCATTGTTTGCGTATAACACCCAGTGCTCCATTCAATATGTGCCTTCCTTAATACCCATCCCTGGGCTAACCCATCCCCCCACCTGCTCCCCTCTAGAACCCTCAGTTTGTTTCTCAGAGTCCATAGTCTCTCATGGTTTGTCTCCCCTCCAATTTCCCCCCTTCATTTTTCCCTTCCTACTATCTTTTTTTTTATGTTTTAATAGTATTTGTTCATCTATTCATTAATTCAGTAAACATTTCTTGAACATCTATATGCAAGGAACTGGAGGTACATAGATGAAGAAGGTGTTTGTTCTGTCAAGGAATTTATAATCACGTTGGGTAGAGACAAGTAAAACCCTGTGCAACTGATTACTAAGCTCTGGGGTTAATGCTCCCATAGAGAGGGAGGCACCTTTCTTAGGATGCAGTGCAGGGAGGAAGGGAAGGGAAGCTTGAGGTACATTTATAAGGACCACATAATTGTAATGTCAGCTTGGGAGAAATGTTCAGAGGCATGACTTTTTCAGGAAATAATTCGGCAATATATAAAGCTTTAAAGAATGATGGATTCTCACAATGAAACAATGCAATATATGTTAAAAAAAAAAGAAGATAGCAGGAGGGGAAAAATGAAGGGGAGTAAATCGGAGGGGGAGACGAACCATGAGAGACGATGGACTCTGAAAAACAAACTGAGGGTTCTAGAGGGGAGAAGGTGGGGGGATGGGTTAGCCTGGTGGTGGGTATTAAAGAGGGCACGTTCTGCGTGGAGCACTGGGTGTTATGCACCATCAATGAATCATGGAACACTACATCAAAAATTAATGATGTAATGTATGGTGATTAACACAATAAAAAAAAGGATTCTTTTGATGCAGCAATCTAAGGATATTATCTGAAATAGAGAAAAATCTTTATATATAAAGCGTTTGTCTTTAGATATCTTTTTATTTTGATTTAATTGTAGGTTCACATGCAGTTTAAAGAAATAACACAGAGAGATCTTATGTGCCATTTACTCAGTTTCCCCAGCAGTAACATCTTCTAAAACTATAATGTAATATCACATCCAGGATATCGATACAGTCAAGATAGAGAAAAATTTTGTCACACAAGGATCCCTCATCTTGTTGGCCTTTTGTAGTCCTCCTTTCCTCTGCTATCCCTGACCCCTGGCAACCATTAATATGTTCTCCATTTATATATTTTTGTAATTTCAAGAATATTTAAATGGAATAAGACTGTGTGTGACCTCTTAGGATTCGCTTTTTCCCAATCCCTCAGATTCATCCAAGTTGTGTGTATTATTAGTTTGTTCCTTTTTATTGCTGAGTTGTATCCCCTGATACGGATGCACACAGTTTGTTTAATCATTCACCTGTTGAAGGACAGCTGGATTGTTTCCAGTTTTGGGCTATTCTGAATAAAGCTGCTGTGAACATTCATGTATAGGTTTGTGTGAACGTCAGTTTTCATTTTCCTGGAATAAATGCGCTGGAGAGCACAAGCAGGGGGAGTGGTAGGCAGAGGGAGAAGCAGGCTCTCTTCTGAGCAAGGAGCCCGATGTGGGACTCGATCCCAGGACCCTGAGATCATGACCTGAGCTGAAGGCAGACGCTTGATGGACTGAGCCACCCAGGCATCCTTGTATGTTTAATTTTTTTAAGAAACTACCAGACTTTTCCATAGTGGCTACACCATTTACATTTCCACCAGTACTTGGAAGTACAAAGGATGTATTTGTTATTTCTGAAAATAACAAAGTAACATAAACATCCACAAAAAGGAATAATTAAGTATTGATTATCCATCTATATTATAGACTATTTTGTGGGTCATTAGAAATTTTATTATTTTTTTGTTAATATTAGAAAATGGTTATCTTAAGTAAAAAAGCAGGTTTTAAATACTGTTACCTCAAGTGCCACTATCGAAGAGCTTGGGGTACTTACTGCTGAGGAAAAATTATTCATTAAAATCAATATAAAAGCCTTAAAAATGCCTGAACCTGTGGTTTGCTGTGATAATCAGGGTACCTGATCCAATCTATTTTTCTTATCGTTACACCATAGGAATATATGTGTCCTCACTGTTTAAAGTTCTTTTCTCCTTAAATATGTAAAAACATATGTATAAACCATAACTGACTTGGAACCACATCTCTGAATTAAGGACTCTTGCTTATTTTTCTGTTCAACAGCTCTGGCTTTCATTTCCTGTGATTTTCAGTACCCTTTCTGCTTCTGGTAGTTCAGCCCTTCTCCTGGAAGTTCTTCTCCCCATTTTTTAGCCTGTGACCCCATCTCACAAAACTATTTTGTGTTTTCCATTATGGGTAAATAGAATTGTCTGTCTTGCAAACCATTTCATCTGGCCAGCCTTTCCAGTAGATGCCAGTTATTTAATATTAGATAAATTTTAAAAAGTAATTTCTTACTTTTGTTTAAAAACTATTGTAATCACTATTTTTCTGTCTTTTATTGAAAATGTAAAGTATTAGGTTGAATCATGTGAAACTGATGTAATGGATGAATATGGCAATTTCATATTCTTCAGATGAATATTTCTTTAGCCTTATGGGTTAAATACCCTTATTACATTAGCCTGAGAACTCAGCCACCCACCCCATAGATTGTTGCCTCAGTGCAAAAATGAGCACTAGGTCTTAAACAACAGTCTGTCAGTGTGTTTTGGGGAATATACAACATTTTTATGTTGATGGTTTGGATTCTAGCCTTTTGTAGTCTTCACCTTTGAATATGCACATTTTTCATCAGTAATGCTTCTAAGGATCTAGTCACTGCCTTCTTCCTTTCTGTTTAGTCTATCAGTGTTTAAATAGCATTGCAGTGTCCCTGAGTTCTAGTGTTCTTTTAAGCCAAAGCCATTTATGGGAAGAACTGATGAGACATAAGAAATGTAAACCCCAAACAGTGTAGCATAGCTAGGAGTGCTGAAACAGGAGAACACTCCACCTTGTACTGCTGCCACAGTCAGTACAGGGCTAAGCCCTTGGGCTAGTGGATCTCTCCACGTTGGCTCTATGTTAGGATAACCGGGAGAGTTTTAAAAAACTGATGTCCAGGAATTCTGATTAAATTGGGGCCTGGGCACCAGGTTTTTGTTTTCTTTTGTTTTAAGCTTTTTTTTTTTTAAAGATTTTATTTATTTATTTGACAGAGACACAGCGAGAGAGGGAACACAAGCAGGGGGAGTGGGAGAGGGAGAAGCAGGCTTCCCGCTGAGCAGGGAGCCCGATGCGGGGCTCCATCCCAGGACCCTGGGACCACGACCTGAGCCGAAGGCAGCCGCTTAACAGCTGAGCCACCCAGGCGCCTCTGTTTTAAGCTTTTTTAAAAGCGCCTGCATGTGATTCTCACGGTAACCTCAAGTAGAGAGCCTCTGTTTTGGACCAGTTTTGAAAGCAAAACGTCAGGTCAAAAATATCTACAGACTTAGAAAACTCACTGTAACGACTCAAAGGCTAATATTGGTGCAGTATGGGAAATATACCTGCGTTTTTTATTATTTTTTTCCCTGTAAGTCACAGCTAAAGGGAGTAGCTGTTAAAATAGTCATTTTCAACAGGAATAGCAGTATATCATTATGGAGTTTAGAAAAGTATAAATGCAGTTTTTGTGAAGGCTGAGGCTAAATTAAAACACAGTGATAAGACAGGTGATCAAGGGGCACCTGGGTGGCTCAGTCGGTTAAGCGTCTGCCGTTGGCTCGGGTCATGATCCCAGGGTCCTGGGATTGAGCCCCACGTCAGGCTCCCTGCTCAGTGGGGAGCCTGCTTCTTCCTGTCCCTCTGTGCTGCTCCCCCTTCTTGAGCACATTGTCTTTCTCTCTGTCAAATAAGTAAATAAAATCTTAAAAAAAAAAGATGATCAAGACTATCAGCAGCAGCAGTGAGAAGTCATGTTGATGGCCTTTATACTTGGTAAGATATATTAGAATGTCAACGTTATCTCTGTGGTCTTCCTCCCAAAAACCCATAACCCCAGCCTAACCATGAGAAAAAGAGACAAATCCCAATTATGGGATGTTTGCAAAATACCTAGTCAATACTCAAAGCTGGCAAGGTCGTCAAAAACAAGGAAAGTCTCAGAAACTCATAACCGAGAAGGAGCCTAAGGAGTAATGTGCTGTCCTGGATGGGATCCTAGAACAGAAAAAGAATAAGTAAAAAATAAATCTAAATAAAAAATATATATTTTAGATAATAGTAAGGACTCAATATTGGTTCATTAATTTTGACAAATGTACCATACTAATGTAAGATACAGCTTATTAGGGGGAACTGATGTGGGGCACATAGGAATTCTCTCCTATCTTCACAATTTTTCTGTGAACCTCAACTGTTCTCACCCTCACCAGTAATTTACTGAATGATGCCTTGATAGTTAAGACACTGTGTTGATGAGTGTATGATTTCTAGCTAGCTGTATTAACTAGCCCCATGACAGTGTATGGATATGTCTGTCCAAATCCATCATTCCTAATGGAAAAGCAGCATAGATTCACACCATGGAAGAGTAATATTATATCTTTATAATTTAGAGTACATTCCAGTGTTGTATACTGTTTTTGCCACCACCACCCCCCCAAGAAAAGAAGAAGAGGGAAAGGGAAGGAAAGAGGGAAGGTAAAACTGAAAGAAGGAAGGAAGGCAAGAAGAAAAGTAGGAAGAAAGGAAAGAGACACAGTGGTTGGCACACATGCCTATGTATTTCAAAGTTTGTAAAGATGAAACTGCATTCTAAATAAGATGTAAAAGATGTAACTTGGTACATGATATTGGAATAATTAACAATGTTATAAGCTGTAGTAATTGGAATAATTAACAATGTTATAAGCAGTAATCATTAAGTTTAGCTGTTGCAGCAAAAGTATTTGAGTTGACAGATATTAAGCAGTGAAAGTAAATTTTAGATTTCAATGGAAAGAAACAACTGACATAGCCATAAGATTTTTTTTGGATGTCTGTGAAAATAAATGTTGAAGGCATGTTAGAAATGTTAACATTGTTGTGTAGGGAACTACAAGTGGTTAAAAAATGGACTAGGCTTTTTATAAATAGGGTGAGTTACCAATTTTTTATATGTAATGTTTTTGTTGTGTATGAAATTAATGATTTGTACCAATGATTGAAGTTGTTTTATTTTGCAAAGGAGTGTATATTTTTTGTTTTATCTGCCATTTCTTGATAAGGTGTTTTATTTGCCTTTCTTGTGTTTGACCATCATGTTATTGATATTATATGGTCCTTGTTTCTTTGCCGTTTGCTGTGATGTAATGTTTATTTTTTTCCATAGCCTGGGATGTATCTTGATCTTCAAAATAACCAGGCATGCTGTTTACATGAAACAGATAAGCATATACATGTAAATCTTCATTGATTCTCTGAGAGGTGGTGTGTTTTTTTTCCTTTTTCTTTTTAAAAAATATTTATTTATTTATTTTTTTGCTGGCAGCTTTAATAATGTTTTCATAAAATATGATGGATTTATAAATCTGTTTAACATGCCTTTCCCTTTTTGTCTTAGCGCTTTGCTTCTAAGTTGCAGATGCAGTGGCTGAACAATACGCTGTGTGGTGTGACAGGTAAATTTCCCAATTTACCTGCCGTAATAGTGTGCTATGTAATGCTATTCAATCATCTCTGAATTTTACTTGCCTGATTAGTTGAGTGAAGCAGATTTTCAATTTAAATGTAACTTCATCTGCTTGATTAAAAATGTAACAGAACATTATCTGCTGCAAATAAATTTCAGTGGAAGAGATGATTTTGCCTGTTTAAAAATAACATCTGTTTATATTGGCTGGAAGCAGACGATTAATACTTCTCTAATTTCGAGGTTTACCAGTCCAGCTCACCTGTCTCTTTGCATGGATAGTTGAAATTGATGGCTGTCGAGTATAAACATTTACCTGTTGATGTTTAGTTGATGGATTTCTTTTTTAAGGATAATACAGAATCCCATCATTGGGCATTCATTTATTTGCTGCTCATCAAGATGATTGACAGTTTTGCCAACAACATGGAAAAAGGATCTTCCTTCATGATGCATACGAGAAAAATTTTACCCCTCAGTGATGAGTGCCCTACAGAAAAACAGATTTTTGTGAATTCTTTTTCATAGTTGGTATTTATTTGAATTCTGAGTTTAGAGTCCATGAGTATAAATTTAAGTCAAGTGTGTAGTAAATTAGGGTAGATAGTATTCTCCTACTGGCATCTTTCATCAAGTGATTATATGTGTAGGCTGTGAGGACAAGGAGGGAAAAAGATAGGAAAAACCAAAATGGTTGTTTTTTTCTCAATGCTTAGCATAGTGTTAGGCGTGTAGTAGACCACTCGATAAATATTTATTGAATTTGAATTAAATATCAAACCCAGGGTATATTTGATATTCTATAAATGTAACAACTAGATTTAATTGGCTAAGTAGTTTAAAATTATAGCAGAAAGAAATTATAGGATAAGAGTTTGTCCTTCTCTCTTTTTTTAATGAAAACTTCCCTTTAGGAATTTATTAGAAGTACATTTTTAAATGCAGAATTCTCCTATAAACACTCTAGAAAAAAGAAAGACATTGTTCATTGTTTTACTGATAAGTAAAATTGAGTTAAAAAAAGATGTAAAAAAAATTCTAACACTAGGAAAACAGCAGTACAATTCTGTTGGTTTTAACATATTCAGTACATAGTGTAAAACAGTATTTGTTTTTTAAAAACTGGTATAGTTTCCCAATTTCAAAAAATACTGTCTTCTTTTTTTGAATGCTGTATTTATTTTGGTACCTTATTCTGAACATTTCACTTATTTATAGAGGAATAATTTTACATTATTTTGATAACACTTTTTTGTCCTTTGACATAAAGCAAACAAAAATATTATTGGTGTGAAAGTTATGGAATTGATATATTGGAAACTCTTATTTCAATTGCAAAATTTATTGGTTCTAGGCCATTATATATAATTTAAGTAAAAATTTTATATATTTTTCAGGCAGCTATTTAAGGAGATGTGTATCAAAATACTTTTAATCAAGTAATCAAGAAAATCAATGTCTTTTCTCCCAAACATAAAGGGTACATTTGAACCTCTAATCCATTTTGCTGATTTGGACATTTTAGATCATTTGGTTGTTTAATTTACAAAGAGTAAATATTTGGGGGTTGAATTTGAATCTTTTCAAATCTGTTAGGTTAATCCTGGGTATTTAGCCGAAATTTTTCCCCTGGCGCTTTAGAATAGCTCAAACTGAAAATGTACAGATACTTAAATCTAGCACACATATTACAACATTGTAACAGATTACTTTAATCTTACTTAAATATTTAAGTTAAATGTGGATGTGTAGGTTTTTTAAAAATTGGATAAGGCTAACAAGAAACTTAAGAGTATTTTATGTTACAGCTTTCTTTGTTATCTTCTCCTTCCTGTTTATTCATGATGAGGTTTTTTTTTTTTCCTTGTTTCAGTTGTTCAGATGATATTTAATGGGAAAGAATGAACTTTGAAGAGCAGGGTCTACATGTAGAGAAGAAGAGGCTGCTACTTGAAATCAGTCATGGGTTTTCAGAGACTTCTAGAGCCTTTGTGATTTGCTTTAAAATGTTAAAACTTTGTCACGAATCTTAAAAGGGGGTGAAATGACAACAGGTGTTTACAGCAGCATTATTCATAATAGTTAAGACATGGAACTAACCCAAATGTCCATCAGTTGATGAATAGGTAAATAAGTAAATAGTATATTTGTATAGTAGAATATTATTCAGCTATAAAAAGGCATGAAGTATTGATACATGCTACAACATGCATAAACCCCAAAAACATTAGGCTATGTGCAAGAAGACAGGCATGAAAGACTACATATTCTGTGACTTCATTTATGTGAAATGTCTAAAATAGGCAAATCCATAGAGACCGAAAGTAGATGAGTGGTTGCCTGAGGTTTATGAAGATGTTCTGGAATTTGATAGGGGTCATGGTCACGCAAAGCTGTTTCAATATATTACAAACCACTGAATTTAAAAGGGTAGCTTTTACAGTATGTGACTTATATCTCAGTTTAAAAAAGGGGGGCGAAATATATAAATTGCTGGTTTATAGAGAGATTATTACCAGAAGAGCTTGTCAGTATTCATTTTTCCTTGATATGTAAAACCTCATTCAGGAACTGAGAGAACTGAACCTGTTGATAGGAAAATGGGCTGGCAGGTTGAGGCTGGCCTTCTTGGCAGTTTTTTTTTTTTAATTATAAGATTGCAGTTATCAGTCTTATAAAACCTTAATAGAATTTTAATTTGTATTTTTACTTACATATTTTTATGTATCATTTAAAGATTTGTAAAACTTAGGTGTAGAAACAAAAGATGAACATAGCTTTATGGAAAATCAGGCTATCTTGAAATTGTGCTATTATTTGTGAGGTTTTAGTGTACTCATTTCAGTTTGAGAGATGGACAACCTTTCAGGTAAATTGTAGCTACTATGTTAAGTTGTAGAAACTTATCCTGCTGGAAATATTTAGGAAAATAAGCATAATTTTATATTAAAATCAGTGTAGATATTTATGAAATATATACTGTTATGTTGATTAAAAACTTTTCTTTGTACTTTTTGCATTAAAAATGTTACAGCTCACCATTAGGTTTGTAAGACGTTCGTGTGACCAAAATTAGGCATTTCTAAAATTTAATGAGTAACAGTACAATGTGTACCTTTTTGAAATTGTGAGAACATTCATTTTGTAATGTGAGGAGAGAGAATAGATATTTGAATATAAAGTATCAGTTCAGCTTTCAAAATCAATCCACTGTAAAATATTGGTTGCCTTAGAGGTCAGTCATTCTGAATTGTATGCTGTATTATTTATTGTGGGTTTCTTACATTAAATGGAATGACCATGGAGTAGAATTCTTGGGCCCAAGCAGCCTGAAATTTGTTTTCAACGTGCTGCAGAAATCCTTTCCCTTCAGTTATATTTTGGAGCTGCTATGTGAGTACATTGCCAGATTTACTCTAGCTTTTTAGGCCTTGGGTCCCATAGGCATTCTTAGCAACTTGCTTTCACAGCTCTTGCGTTTATATTCAGCTGAAACCAAAAAATTGATATCTGAAGTGTTTTGACTTACAGAAACAGCAGAATTTATATGGGTCAACCAAATAGTCATTTGCTTCAGATTGCTAGGCGTAGGAGTACAATTTCTGTACTAATAGTAACTATTTATTCATTCTACTTTTCTTTACGCCTTACGTGTATTAACTCATTTTATCCTCACAACAACCCAGTGAAGTGGTACTATTACCATCTCATTTTTGGATGAAGAAATAGGTCTGAGGAGGTAACGTCCCAAAGTAAATGGGAGGCTCAGGATTTCAACCCAAGCAGTCTTGCTCCAGAGCCCACAGTTTACCCACAGTGTTATGTTGCCTTCTACTCCTGACCTAGCCCCCTTTTCACCCTCTGGTAGTTTTGTAAATCAAACCTAATTCTTTCTCTTGCCTTGAGCCCTTCTTCTTTCCCTACCCAGTGTTAATTAGGTGTAGGACTTTTATTGCATTGTATTTGTTTTATAATTGTGTCATTCCAGATGTGTTTTGTAACTATAGTAATAGACACTTAAGGAGTCTTTCAGCAGAATTTACTATACTGATGTTTACACTTGCAGATGTTATTTTGTAAATTGCAGAAGCCTTCTATGCTAACACTTGAATGCTTTTGTGTCAGATCTTATTATGTAGCAACTTAATATGTGTAATAATGTTGTTAGCTGAATTGATAAATGTAGGAATCAACTTAGTCTGTGTGATCTGAAGATTCAGATAAATGTAGGAATCAACTTAGTCTGTGTCATCTGAAGATTTGGATCACTGGTAATGTAAGTTGTTTCCTGTTTTATTCAGTTTGTAATGGCAGTTTTCCAGGTTCCCATTATCAGCTCCCATCAAGGGAAAAAGCATTCAAAAAACATGCCAGAGCTGGGAGAGCAAGAGGTATTCTATTTTTTTATTCCTAGGGCCTAGTCTCTTACTCATCCTGAATCCCCTGTTCTCTCTCTTTGTGGATTTCTTTACTGTGTTTGGTATTAGAAGGGAAATAGTATTAATACCCTAAAGAAGGCAGTTTGATTTAACATTTTTTTCAAATCACCATGTATATCCACACTTGCTTAAAAACGATATAGTCTATTGCAGTGGTGTATGAATCTGGTTTGCTAATGGGGCAGTTTGTACAAAGTGCATTTACACATATCAGATTCTTGGACAGATACATATCTGGGTTGTTTTGTGGGTTTCTTAACATTAAATGTAATGACCGTGGAGTAGAATTCTTGGGCCCAAGCAGCCGGAAATTTTGCCTTGAGGAAATAAACTAAAACTGAAGGGTTCATTTTAAAATGGGAAAGCTAAGGCCAAGTTGAACAATTTTTTTTTTAAAGATTTTATTTATTTGACAGAGGGAGAGAGAGGGAGAAGCAGGCTCCCTCCTGAGCAAGGAGCCCTATGTGGGACTTGATCCCAGGACCCTGGGATCATGACCCGGGCTGAAGGCAGCCGCTTTACTGACTGAGCCACCTAGGCGTCCCAAGTTGAACAATTTCTGAGTTTGAGAATGAAATGATACTTTATTGAATTGCTCTTGTACTAATTTTTTAGCATATAAAAACTGTCCAGTGTTAGATTATCGGTAGTTTGATAATAGAGACCATTAATGTAGTAATGGTTAGATTAGTTCTTATGTTATTTTTGGTGTGCCAGAACCTAAGGAAGCAGCCATCTTATATAAAAGTTTTATTGTTTACTGTTGCTGTTACATGTTTTTCTACATATGGCTAAATAAATCTTTGATTTAAAAGCTAGAAAAATAAATTATGAATAAGTACAACTTACACAAAATTTCCATTATGAAGTCCATAAGAGAAAAAGTAATAGAAGGGGATAAACTGATGAAGGTTGAGGTTAAAGTGACCTATGCATAAAAGGTTTTAAACTGGTTGAGTAAATGAGTGTATTCTTTAACTTAGGTATTGTTTTATAAATACTTCATCATCACATTTAGAAATAGCAATATAAAAGAATATCAGTTTATGGTCCTGGAGATATTGATTGTTTTCCAGTGAGCTCCACCTTGTCAGATGCTGTGGTCCTGGCTCAATCCTCTTTCCTAATTATTCATCATCCACTGACATTTTTTTTTCCCTTTGGCCTTGAGGATACCTCCTATCTTGGTTTTCCTACCTTGCTGGCCATAGCAAGGATTCTTTGGTCAGATTATCCGTTCTGTAGAGGTCATACAGTGTGGGTAATGCTTGAGAGTAGGACTAATAAAGCTAGTTTCTTTTTATAAATCTTGGTTCCGCTGCTTATTATGTGACCTTGGGCAAATCATTCACCTTCTTGTGCTTTGATTTCCTGATCTGTAAAATGGAGGCTTATTATGAAGATTAAAGAGCTTAATATACATAGTAAAGCTTTTAGACTAGTATTTGGTGCATAGTATAAGTGTTAGCTATTACTATTATTGTTCTGACCTTTAAACATTGTTGGCCTTAGGTGTTAATCTTCAGGCCTTTTCTCTTCTCAAATATTACTTCCTACAGGATTTTTAAATTTCTGTGGCTTTCCTCTGAAGGCCAGACTATTTCCTTTTGCTTTTTTTCAGCTTTATTGAGGTATAATTGACAATCTTGTATGTTTAATAGACATCTTAAGAAATCACATGTGGGGGTGCCTGACTGGCTTAGTCAGTGGAGCATATGACTCTTGATCTTGAGGTTATAAGTTTGAGCACCCCACACTGGGTATAGAGTTACTTAAGAAATAAATCACATCTGAGGTCTTGATTTGGCTTTCCTCTTCCCTCCTCTGTCCTTAGACTTTTTATTTTAGCAAAAGGAAACTCCGTTTTTCCAGTTGCCAAAAAACATTAGTCATCTCTCTTCTTTTTCTCACACTGGAGATTCAGTCCATTCATAAGAACAGTTAGTTTTAGAATATATCTAGAATCTGATCCTCCAGTAACCAACCTGGGTGGGTATCATCTTTTGATGGATTGTTGCAATGGCCTTCCAACTGTTCTTTCTGCAGATATTTTTATCTTCCTATGTTCTGATCTCCATAATGCAGTCACAGCAACCCTTTTGGTCAGGTTATACGACTTCTTTGCTCAAAACCTTCCAGTGGATTCTTGCCTCACACAGTGAAATTTAGAATCCTTACCTTGAACTACAAGGCCTTTTATGACTTGCCCACAAGTCCAGGGGCACCCCCATCCCAGCTGTTTTATCTGTCTTAACCTCCCATTGTTTTTCTGCTTTATTCAGCACTGGCCAGACTAGTCTCCTTCCTCTTTCCAGGATGTACTATGCATTCTTCAGCTTCAGAGGGTGAATTTTTTTTTTCTCCAGAGTTAATATTTTATTGTGGAATGCCCAGGTTATTTCACATTATAATTTATGAGATAATTCTTTATAATGAAGTTACTGTGTATTCAGAGTGTGCCTGTCTCTGTGGATACATCTCAAAGGCACATGCTAACCATCTCCCAGGGATATTTGACTAGATCCAAAAAGGATTTGACCTTTTGATACACATGGCTGCCTTTTCCTAGTGCACCTGGAACCAAGGATACAGTAAAGAATACACAGTGTACAGCAGGACCTAAGGCACCTTGGACTCCTTCGTGGATGCTGCTCTCAAGAAACAAACAGCAAGTCGCTTAGTCAAGTTAGTGTGCTTCATGTAGTAAGTGGAAAAACAAAGAGAAACACAGAAACACATGCTCAAAAAAACACACAGGCACTCACACATAAATGTCTTCTTCTAATATCTTCTAATATCTCTGCATGCCTAGCTCCCTCTCTTATTTCAGGTCTCTTGAATATCACTCTATCAGATAATTCTTCCATCACCAGTCTATTTTATTTTATTTTTTTTAAAGATTTTATTTATTTATTTGACAGAGAGAGACACAGCGAGAGAGGGAACACAAGCAGGGGGAATGAGAGTGGGAGAAGCAGGCTTCCTGCTGAGCAGGGAGCCCGTTGCAGGGCTTGATCCCAGGACCCTGGGATCATGACCTGAGCTGAAGGCAGACGCTTAACGACTGAGCCACTCAAGTGCCCCTATGACTACTCTATTTTAAATACTAGTGTCATCCTCTTCATCTCTTTACATTACTTTATTATTTTTTTCTCAGTATTTTCTACCACCAGACATGTATATCTGATGACTCTACTTTTCCTTCCCCTTACTCCCCCCCCATGGTCTTCTACCTTCTAGAAGTGTGGTGGTGTTTTTTTATTCTTTTCTATCCTTAACACAGTATAATGCCTAGTATAGTACTCAGTAAATTATTTCTTTGATGAGTAAATGAGTGACTGGACATAGCTTGGTAAAAAAGAAGGCATAGATACCTTGGGTTGTTTAGGTTACATAGCATATTCCAATAGAGGGGGAACCAGAATCTCTTTAAGTGTAGCCAAGTCAATTTTATGGCATAGTTCCTTAGAACCCCTCTACGTTGGATTGGATCCTTTAGATTTTTCTGCAAGTTTCTAGATCTCTTAGTACACCTTAAATTTCAGAATACCTAATAAGTTGCTTTCTCTGTGTATATCATTGATCCCCCAATAAAAGTTGGCACAAACTTTGCCTGTACTTCAGGAGGCAACTGGCAGAGTCTAGGCTGGCCGTTTCTACAGGTCACAGGAGACATCTACAGGTAGTCAGTCAAGGTCCTTTTGTATATCTTCAAGTCCTAAAAAGATCTTTTACTATTGCATGTTCAAGTGTTTGATCATGTACCATCATTTGTGGGCATCCACGCTCATTTGGAAACTCATTTGGCAGATGTCTACCATTCCAGGTATTTAATTTGATTTGGTGTAAATGGTGTAATAATTTGAATATCAGGTTATAGTTTGGAGCCTTTAAATAAGTAAATTGATTTACTGTTTTGTATATAAATACAAGTCTTTTTTCTACTTTCCTTAAAGACTGTATTAGTTTCCTAGGACTGCTAGGATGGGCCATAAAGTTGTTGGCTTAAAATAGCAATCTGTTCTCTCACAGTTTTAGAGGCCAGGAATCTGAAATCCGAGTTGCTTCTAGAGGCTTGAGGGAGTCCCATTCATGCTTCTCTTCTAAATCCTTGGTGTTCCTGGGCTTGTAGATGTATCAGTCCAGTCTCTGTCTTCACATGGCTTTCTTATACCTATTTACAGTCTTGAATTTCCCTTTCCTTTCTCCTCTGAGGTCACTAGTCATTGACTAAAGGCTCCCCCTCCCCAAATCCATGATAATCTTCTCTCAAGATCTTTAACTTGATTATATCTGGAAAGACCGTATTTCCAAATAAAGTCATATTTACAGATACTAGAGGTTAGGATTCGGACATCTCTTTTTTGGGGTGGGGACACTATTCAGTGCACTGCAGGGAATACATGTTGATTCATGTATCTCATTTTTATTAAAATTTCAGTTTGCTTAACATCTCATGCAGTAAATCTGTTGCCTGTTTTTATTGACACGTGCATGATAATTTGGAGGTTATATTTCCCTGCCCCACCTCATCCCCATTACTTAGAAAAATGAGCTCTTGCCTTTTCATGGTAGGATTCTGGGTGAGGAAGAATCTTTTTTGTTAAATGCACTTGCTGTTGTTTCTTTCAGGATATTAAAAATGTCTTCTGAACATACATATATATTTAATTTAATGCTTATTTATTTTTACTTTTTAAATTTTCTTTCTCTATCATACCTCATAAGGATAGCATATAAATAAATCTTGAAGTTCGGGGCAGGAGAAGTGGGAAACATTAATCCACTTCTAAGGCTGACATCATTTAAAATAACTGATTCCAAGGATGAGCAGAATATATTTTATTTAATAGTAATGAGAGAGAGATTTTCATAAACTTTTATCCAAAGTAACTAGATTCACACATTCAGTATAAAGGGTGTTATGAAAATGTAAAGTTCATTAATATGCTGTATATTTTTATCCCCTTGAATGTAATTTAGAGATTATATACTGTAATAGGATTTATGACATTATACTGTTTAATCTTTAGGGTGTTACAAACACATCAAGGACAGTTGGCAGTAACTGAAGTTTGCCTGCATTTTAAGAATGTATTAGTATTACAGGATATCATGAGTTATACTTTAAAATAAACAAAATTTATACTCCTAAAATATTTATAGATTCAAAGACATTTTTTTCTGCAGGCCAAGAATAAAATCTTTAAGAACTAGCCAGATGAATTAAAGATGAAATGATTTATTTCTAAGGTTAGGCCTTAATTAATACATGGGGGATGATCTTGGCATTTCTTCAAAGTATTTGTTTGTGTATCTGAATTTGCACCTCCTCTGTAACCTAACTGGGATTTATAAAATGGAACAATCTCTTTTCTCCAATTTGGCACTCAAAAGGAGCTCTGACTTACAAAAGGTAAGTGTATTTTTCTCAGGAAGAGCTTACCATTTTAAAATAAGACAACAAAAAACAATGGCCCAACGAACCTTCCCCAGTGCTTTTTTTCTTTTTGTACCACAAATACATTGATATAAAACGTGTATATTATTTGAGTCTTTAAACCATTGCTTTTTGTTTGTTTTAATTCCATTGTTTATCATTTCTTTTATGTTGGATTTGAATAGTTTAGACTGTAAGCTTCATAAAGGGCAAAGAATTTATCTTTTCAGCTAATGGTCTTGACAGTATCATGCACAAGTAGGTACTTATAAGCTCTTTGATGTCATTGTTTCCTCTCTGGGAGAAGAGAGGATCAGTGGAAAAAAACAGAATTTTGAGATCTATGGAAATCACATTTTTCACATAGTTGCCCTTTTTTAAAAATGCAAGTGGTAGTTTGACAGTCTTTTTGCCCTATTTTGAGTTGGGGGTTGTTTGATATATTTTTGTCTTATGTATTTTATCTACATACATTGAAAATGCCATCAGACACTGTACACCTTTTGCTTTCTGTTTTCAAGTGTATTTTAAAGATCTCAAAAGATGGACTACTACTATATCTGTTATTCATCTTTCATTCCTAAGTTCAAGTTTTATTCTGGTGTCATATTTCTTCTCTCTGAAGAACTAACTTCCTTTAGCATTTCTTTTGGAGCAGATCTCTTGGCAGTGAATTCTCTTGGTTTTCCTTTATCTGAGAATATTTTTGTTTTACCCTCATTCCCGAAGGATATTTTCCCTGAATGTGGAATTCTGGGTTAACAATTCTTTTCTGTCAGTGCTTAAAAATGTTGTTCTACTTCCTTCCAGCCTCTGGTTTCTGATGAGAAATTCTCCATCATTCCAGTTTTGTTCCCCTGTAAGTAAGCAAGTAAAGCTGAAAATTTTGAGTCTTCAAGTTGCTATTTCCTCAAATACTTTTTTCTTTCTGCACCACACTCTCTTTTTCTTCTTGGACTCCAGTGAAATGAATATTAGATCTCTTGGTATTGTCCACAAGTCCTTGAGGTTTTTGTTTTGTTTTTAAATATTTTTTCTCTCTTTTCAGAAATGGGTATTTTCTGTTAATCTATCTTTGAGGGTCACTGGCTATTTCCTCTGTTGTCATATTCATGTGGCTGTTGAGCCTGTCCAATGGAATTTTCATTTTGGTTATTATATTTTTCAGTTTCTAAATTTTTCTTTCTGTTCTTTATATCTTTTATTTCTTTGAAGAGATTTCCCATCTTTCTGTTCATTCTAAGAGTCTTTGCTTTTTACATTTCAGAACATTTTTATAGTAGCTTCTTTTTAAAGTCTTTGTCAGATAACTCCATCAGTGTTGACATCTGCTATTTGTCTTTCCTCATAAATTGAAGTTTTCCTAGTTCTTCATGTGTCAATTTTTTTTTTTTGCATTATATTCTGGACAATCTGAGTATTACACTGTAAGACTGTGTCTTGTTTAAATCCTACAATGAATGTTGATATTTTTGTTTTAGTTGGTGATCAGTCTGGTTAGGCTTGGACTGCAAGTTCTGCCAGCCTCCTGTGGGTCATGGTTCTAATATTAGTTCCTTTTACAAAACCTTTGCCCTACCATGAATGTGTCTTGCATGTGGGCCAAACAGTGGCCAATATGAAACTGGTTGGTTGTCTGCCCTGTAGTTCAGTTCTCACTGTTTGTGGTATGCTATTTTAGCCTCAGCTCCTCACAGGTTAAGGGTGAGCCCAGAAGTTCAACAACCTCATGGGGTTGCTTTCCTGAGCTTCTCCCTTTTTATAATCTCCTTGGTACTTTTGGTTACCTGGCCCCCTCTCCTTTTGGTCCTCTAGCCATAGAGTAAGAGCTTTAGTTACCCCTTTCTAGTGCATACTTCCTGCAACTGTATCTACTTATGGGGCCAGGTAGCAAGAAGACAGAAAAAAGTGAGCAGCGGGAGTTCATACCATTTTCTTGAAGAAGTCTTCCCTCCTCAGAGTTTAGACTCTGGACTCCATTGCTGCACCTGTTACTGCCTTCACCACCCTCACCGGATTGCCTGGGGGCTAGGGTACAAGGGAATGCTGAAAAGAACACAAACCCAGGGAATTTTCTCTACTCTGAATGGTAGGAGATTCCTTTTCTGCTCCTCAAGCTGCAACTGCGGGGCTTGGCCTAAAGTTCCCTCCTTTTGCCAGAGTGCCCACTTGCAGGTTTCCCCTGTTGAGTCTAGGCCAGAGGAGACCAAAGAGGGGAAAATGGTAAGTTCACCATCAGTTTGCTGCTGATTCAAATTCTGATCTTCCCCAGTCCGCCTGCTAATGTTTACTTTTCAGATTCCTTAAAGAGCTGCTTTGAGGTGCCTGGGTGGCTCAGTTGGTTAAGCATCTGCCTTGCGGCTCACGTCATGATCCCATAGTCCTGGGATCAAGCCTTGAGTTGGGCTCCCTGCTTAGAGGTGAGCCTGTTTCTCCCTCTCCCTCTGCCCGCTGCTCCCCCTGCTTGTGGTCTCTCTGTATCAAATAAATAAATAAAATCTTTAAAAAAAAAATATACATGAGGAAACTAGCCTGTTTATGGGTATTAAATGTTCAAATATATAAAAACATTTTGGGCACTGGAAGCCGTTGGGATTTTTGCTTTCTGAAATAAACATGGTATGTAAATCTTTTCCTATATGAAAAGTAATTTTATCTTATTTTTATATCTTTCTTATTTGTCACAAGTAAGATTCCAGTCCAAATATCTAACAACTATTTTCTAGCAAGTTTTGTTTTCATTTGTTGTACTTACTAGAAATGCATTGGGCTTCACTTTTTTTTTTTTTATCACTGGTGCATTTTTGGGAAAGTTTACTGACAATTTTTCTTTCATATATCTTTCTCTTTTCATTATTTCTTATGTTTCTTCTTATCTTTCTTTCCTTTTCTGTCCTTTTTGTGTTTTCATTACTATATTTATTTAGGCTTCTCCCTCCCTTCTCCCCTAGTCTTGCTAAAATAGATGGATAGGAATTATATAGGGGTGATCTCTGGAGAGTTTAAATTCTGACTAGGAAAATAACCCATTATCCCTCCTCCCCCAAGCTGTCTCCTTGGCTAATTAGAATTCCAAAGGGCATTAATAACCATTTAAATCGGATTATACCTGCAGTTGCTAAAGGTGAGATTCAGGCTGTTTAACCCCCTGTTGACAAACCCAACACCGGTCAAAACTGGGTAGGAATTCAGGATTTTATTTCATTTCTGTCCTAAGGAAGAAAATCTGCAAACTAGGTGACACAAAGTTTGTACAGACCATTCCACCTGCCCACTTGCAGTAGTCTAGTTTCCAACAGCGCAAGGACGCCCTGCCATTAATTAAGCCTTCATTAGAAGACCAAAGCTAACTAGCATGATCTTGTAAAAATAACATTTACACTTTGTGAAAGCCCATTGGGTCAGAGCTGTAGAAAACCATGTAACAGTAAATAATTCTTTAGTTAAATGCAAAAGTGTTACTTACAAAGAGGTAAAAACTCTCTTCTTAGCAACTCACATTTCAACAGTAATTTGACAATAGAGATCTCCCAAGGAGTATTAAGCTGGTGGAAAAACAGCTATAATTTTGCAATTTCAGATAAAAACAAGTCGAAATTGACCAATCTTAAGAGTCAGAAGAAACCCTACCAAAAAAAGAAGAAAAAAGAGGAAGAAGAAACCCTACAGGTTTAGTTCAGATTCCCTCATGTAGGTGTTCTTTCTGCAACACAGTGGACACTGTCACCTAGTCTCTGTGTAAACATCTCAGTAACAGCAAGTATTAAAAGGTCCTGTAATCAGATGACTTGTCATTGTCAGAGAATCCTGATCTGAAATTACTATTTGTTCATTTTCCTTTTACCACCTGAGTCATAGAGTATTATTTGAATATAGCTGCATGTTCGCTTTTTTCTCCACTCCACATCCCCTGACCCTGCCACTAGATCAGGTAATGTACTTTTTTAAATTTAAAAATATATTGGAGAATAAAATGTTTCCTAAGCATGGCTGTAGGAGAGCACTCTTCATACATGGTTGAAGTTGAAAATTTTTAAAGCAACTAAAGGAACAATCAGATGAAATGTAGATATTTTTCCATGTAACAGGCCATTTCTCAAAGAATTAGTTTTTTCACTGCTAATGTGTGTGTCAGCTTTGGGAAAATGTAGATTCAGGAGCTAAGTAAGAAAAATTAGTTGATTTGAGAAAAAGACATCTACTGGAATCTGCACAGCACTCCTTCAACAAAGATATCTATTAGTCAATAGATGTCATCCCCTACACCTGTCTAAAATGACTCATTTCTTTTCCTGATTACCACTTATAGATTTTTCCCTTTTAAAAAAAACTTTACACAAAATGTAAACTTCATACATTGGGATTATTCTTTGGTCTGGATCTTTTCTTTGAATTAAATAAGCTTTGGGATGCTTATTTAGATGTTAAATGGAACAGTGTGGAGAACAGTAATTGTGTTTGGGCTAAAGAATTAATCCATTTAGTCATGGGAAACATTACTTAGCTTTTCCTTAGCAGCTGAATTGTGGTGCAACTTAGGGCTATTTTAGGATTTTAGCCTCAAATAGAAACTTTTTAGAAGCGAAAGTTTATTTGTATTGAGGAACATGTACTTTTGGATAATGAGCCATTGAACTGATTTCAATGAAAGTAAAATTGTTTTTCAATTCACAGTTTTTATTTTACGTTTAACTGTGAACTGAAAGCTGTATCTTTGTATCGCCCAAATCAAAAACAAAAAAAAAAGAAAAGAAATAGGATCTTTAAGTCAGAAAAATATATTCTAACAAAGAAAGTGGTTTAATAGATAATAATTGGGTGGCTTCAGAAAGGACTTGTAAGTTCAAAAATTTCTGATGGTTATTATACTTTTGTACTGTGTCATTCAGGCATTATAATAAAATTACTTTGATAACTATAATTATTCTCTTAAAATAGGAAAATTTACTGCATTTTGGTTACTAACAGGCCAAAAACAGGGTGTTGGGAAAGTCATTTTCCATCTTAGAAGAGTAATTATCCCATACGTTATGTAAAGCATTAAAAAAATCATTAGTTTAAATGATGGGCTGAGAAGGAATTTCCTAGCTGATACAAGCATATAGACAGCTGTACTCTAGTCTGCCAAGACCTGTAGCCTAAAGAAAAATCTAGTAACTTCTTTTTTTTTTTACTTTGTGCTTATGGTAGCCTCTTTATGATGTTGGATTTTTCCTGTGCTTCATATAATATTTTGTATGTACTACCACTTAACAAATATTTACTGAGCAGTCTTTATGCCTAGTATAGACTTGAACTGTACTATATGCCTAATATATGCCTGGTATAGAGTTGAATTGTACTGAGATGGATGGACATGTATTAAGAAGAAACAAGTTCTGGTTTCAGCTCAGACCTTCAAAGGAGGAAGTTAAGGCTATTTAGCTTACCTCCAAACCTCTTTATAAGCTTCCCTCAAAGAATTACCTCTTTGTATGTGAGTGTATGTGTGTGTGGGAATACTGCTGAACCTTATACACTCTGCAGTAGTTTTTTTTTTAATAACAGCTTTATTGAGATATAAATTACGTACCATATAATCCACCCATTTAAAGTGTATGATTCAGTGGGTTTTAGCTTATTCACTGAGTTGTGCAAGTGTCACTGTAATTAATACTGAAACATTTTCATCACTCCCCTGTTACCCCCAAAACTCTCAGCCCAGGGCAATCACTAATTATTTCTGTCTCATAGATTTGCCTAGTTTGGACATTTCACATAGTAGTAGAATCTACAATATGTGGTTCTTTGTGTCTGCCTTCTTTCACTTAAAAATGTTTTCAAGGTTTATCCATGTTATATCATGTGTCAGAACTTAATGCCTTTTTATGGCTGAATAATACTCCATTGTATCCAATGTGTATGGGTATAACACATTAGTGTCAAGTGCTAAAGATTAAGTCAAAAATAATTATCGATTTCACAAAGGAGATACTATAGACTCTAGATGCATTTGGAGGAGTGGGGTGGAGCTTGGGTTTGCACAGACATCATGCTCTAAGTTTAAATGATGTATTCATTATTTTCATGGAACATTTATTCTTCTCAAAGGGAAGATTTATTTTGGGTGTTGTCCTGGTTAACTTCAGGAAGGCTTCTGTGTGAAATTATGCTGGAATTGGTTTTAAGGATGTAAATCCTATAAATCCACAGCTTGAGTAACAAATTGAATCTCTAACAAATACAAGGAATTTAAGAGAAAAATCCCACTTACAAAAGAATACCTATTATATTACAAGCAGTTACTATATGTACTGATTCCATATTCAAAGACTATCTTTGTATGTTGTTGGATCATTGTCACTGCCTACTCAGATGTTGCAGAACTAGAACTCAGATTTCTTGGATTCTGGTATCTTTTATAAGGCTAAGCCCTTAAAAAAAAAAGCACACCACATTGCACACCTAAATGCGTAATTGATTTTGTTGAAACAGTCAACAAATATCTGTTATTTTATAACCCAGTATAGGAATGGCAGAAAAATGCATTGTAGTGTTTTTGTTTGTTTATTCTCTTCCCATCTCCTTCAGATATATGAAAAATACCGCTAAGAAGATTTGTGATCAGACAAACCAGTGTGTTTTGTGCCTAATTTAGCAGTTCAGCAAGTGGGGAAGGTGACTAGGGTAAATATGGAATGTTTAGTGGAAAAAGAAACAACAGACTTTGAATCCTGGAGAATCTGGTCTAGAGAGACTGACTGTGTGGAGGAAAGGGAATGGCATTTTAAACCAGAAGTGGTGGTGATGTGTACTGTGAATTAGGTAGGAGAGACTAACCTACAAAACTGTTCATTTAGTCCAAAGTTTGAGAGAGATAACTTATACTAGGTTGGTAATGATAGTATTGAAAGTAAGTAAAATATTGCCAAAATGATTTTGAAATGAGCCAAGAGGGCTTGATGACTCGATAAAAGAGTTGATGAAGAGAGGAGTAAAAGAGGAGTGCCTGGGTGGCTTGGTGGGTAAAGCATCTGTCTTCAGCTCAGGTCGTGATCTCAGGCTCCTGGGATCAAGCCCCAGGTCTGGCTCCCTGCTCATTGGAGAGCCTGCCTCTCCGTCTCCTCCCTGCTCATGCTCTCTCTCACTAAAACTCTGTCTCTCTCTCTCTGAAATAAATAAAATCTTAAAAAAAAAAAAAAGATTTGAGATTGCAGGTTTGGGTGATTTTTTTAAATTTTTTATTGTTATGTTGATCACCATATATTACATCATTTGTTTTGGTGTTGGGTGATTTTTAAAAATGATTCTGCCACTGATAGAAATAGGGAAGTTGGGAGAAAGAGCCAGTTGAGAAGAAAGATAAAGAAATTATGAAGGTACTTCAAGAAATAGGACTAGAATGTTTGTATCAGGCCTGGAGATATAAATATATGTAGATTTTTGGACATCTTCCATGTCCAAAAAATCTTATGATTTGGCACACCCAAACCTTCTGCCTTTTGTGTCTCCGGGTCACACTGTCCACTACAGAAATAGGTTTGTTACTTATTTTGAATGAACAGTGAAAGAGTGAACCATTCTTCTTTACAAAGCTGTTTTATTAGAGTGGGATTTTATCTATAGATGCAGCCACTTTGCCACATCTCCGGATAGGACTAATAAGGCTTTTGCCAAAGGATATTGAAATGAGCAAATGTAACTTAAGATTCTGTAGCCGGTAAAAGAATATTTGATTGAAAGGAGACCTGATTTTAAGAACTAGACATTTTTTGATTTTGAGACTTATTTCAGTAGAATTCATACCTTAAAGAAAATATTTTGTTTCACAATTTCTTTTGTTTTTTTTCTAAATATCTCGCTCTTTGTTTCATTATGACCAATTTAACACTGTAAAAGTTAAATATATTAATCACTTTCAGTAGGTTATTACTTAAAACTGAGTATTTAAAATTAATTTTCCCCCTACTGAATTCATTTTTGAACTTTCTGTTCTTTTATATGATATTTGATTTATAAATATGGTAAATATTTGCTTTCTGTTTAATAAAATTTAGTGTTATGATTATTTGAATGTCATTTAAAAACAGTAAAAATCTTCCCCAACTAATCTGTGATATTGTTAAATGGTTAAGACAAAATCTGTAGGCTTTTTGTCTATGTAGAAATTTAAAAATTTGTAGTATTCACTTTTTTTTTAAAGATTAAGATTAAGCTTTTGTTAATGATGTTAGGTAATTGTTAGGTAATTATTAAAATGACTGGGTAATTCTTAAAATTCATATTGTTATGTATTGTGACATGTTAAAATTTGAGTGCATGATGTGTTTGTTCCTTTAATACATTGCACTATTTTAAATGGGTTGTGTTTTAAGAAGAGGTCACTCTGTTGTATTTTATTCTTATAAGTAAGGGGAAAAAAGCAATCCAGAAAAATAATCAAAGCCAAGGTAGAGCAAGTTTTAAACACTTTAGAATTAGACTTTTTTCCCACCCTTCTAGTGTGATACTTTGAAGGCAGCTGCTACAGATAAAACTCTAGAGCCCCAGATGGTGGTTGCCTAATCCTCATGAGAATTCATGTCCTGGAAGCAGCTCTTATCTCTCCAGACCTGACATTGTCTGTGAGCTTTTGCTAAGGAGGGAATAATATAAACATGCTATGCATGAGTTTCACTTCTTGAATATGTCAAAGACACAGGAAGTTATAGTAAAGTATAACAAGAACAGACTTCACATTATTGAAAGTGTTATTTAAAGCACTTGATGCTAACTTGTGATGAGTGTGGTTTGGGAGAAAAGACACAGTGAACATTTTCATGAAACAAAATGCCACTCCTTCCAATATCGTGAATTCAGAGATGTACAGTTGTCATTAAGTGTTCAGTACCCCGAATAATTCATTGCTGTGTGATTTGCTCTAACAATTTAAAATGGTTTGTCCTATAAATGAATGTTCAGGCTTTTATTTTCCACCCATTAGTCCTCTTTGTATGGAAAGTCAAAATACCAGTTCTACTATTCTAGATTTACTGTTTTGTTTAAAAATTTTCCAGGAATCTGATCTGTGAGATCTGGGTCCATGACAACTAGAAATGGCTGTTTCTTTAGCGTAGCAGCCACATGTTCTGAAGTGGGGTTGTAGAGACTTTATCTCTTCTAGGCAGGGTCTCATTGAATATGTGAACAGGGATGTTGATACTGTCATCCTGAATAATTGTTGAATCACTTAATGATATGACTCTGTGTAGGTAGTGTGGAGGCTTTTTCTCCCCCAAAATGAAAATTTGTAATCAAATGAGAAACTGCAGTGTTCTTCATAAAATAACGTTAGCCTTTCAAGTCTTATATCTCTTTCCTCTAGATAAAGTATTCTGCAGCCACTTTGGACCTATCACTAGCTCCAGAATCTACTGTATCCTTTTATGTTATCATGAGATTTCTCATTTAATTTCGTCTTCCTTAAGGGCCCTTTCTCAAAGGAGCTTGTAGTTCTTTTAGGAGACCCAGCTCAAATATCACTTCTTCAGTGAGTCTTCCACAGATTGAAGCATTTCATTTTTTTTCCTCCCAAAATGTTACAACAGCAAGAGTAATCTTTCTAAAATACAAGTTTGATGGTCTCAAAAAAGTTTTAACTGTAATTGCATTTCATATCCAACCCAGTGTATCAGCCTAGTAGTCGCTGTCTTCCTCTTTTTGGTCCATGTCTTAGCCAGTCTCATCTTCTCTTTCCTCTTGGCTACTTAACTGCACTGTGACAAGAATGACTTGCTGTTATTTCTTTTCTTGAGCCTACTGCATGCTCCTTTGCAATGGAGTGCCCCCATGTCTGTCTATTTTAGTCTTTCTCATTTTTTTTTTAAAGGATCTTGCTAAATGTTTTCTTCTCCATTAGGCCCCCACATTCCAAGTCTTCAGTCACAGTACTATTAAACATGTATGTATAGATGTTGTGCTAGATTTGGCTGAGTATAAAAACTAGTCAGAAAAGAAAAAATCCTGATTCTTAAAGAGTTTATAGTTTAAAAAAGGTTGACTATTATATAAGGTAGAAAGTGTTAGGTGCCATAAGAGAGAAAGCATTCATTTCCCGGAGAGATTATTTTCAATTGGGGTATTCACAAAAGGCATATTTCAAGTAATTTGTTTTTATCTGTGTCCTCTGTTCAGTTGGGATCTCATGGTCATAGAGCCAGTTCCCTCATACTTCCCATACTGTGCAGTGTCCAGCACAGTATCTCAAGGAGGAGGGAGAAAGGAAATGAATTTGAAAGACTAGTGAGAAATAACTTCGTAAAACCTGAGCTTGTGTTATTAGGTAGGACAGGTAATAAATAAGGTGAAGGAAGAGGCATTAAAAGACCCATGTTAAAGCTCTTTACATTGAATTAATTGATGATTGACCCTTTGTGTGTTTGTCATATTTTCTTTGCTTTATGAAATTCTTTTGCCTACAGCATGCTAGAGTAGTCTGAAACTGCCTGCTTACCACCTGTACCCTTTCTCTGTCTACCCACTGAGCTCATTTTCTATTGCTTCCTGTTGCTGTCACATTGGCCTCACTCCCCCCTCCCCACCCCACCCACATTCTCTTTTTGGGGTTCTGCTTCCTGTAGTACATTAAAAGGCCAATGAAAACATGCCCCAGATGGTGCTGTTCTTTATCATGATCTCTTGCCACTTTGTGTTCCTATTTAAAAGAACAAACAAAAAGCAAAACAAAAAGACACATGCTGCTGGTTTGTAACCCAGCTGGCTCTGATTTCTCTTATTCTTGTCTTTGCTGTTCTGTCTCTGTCTTGGTTTCTACTCTGTTTCTTTTTCTTATTTCACTCTGTTCCCATTTCTGCTCTATTTGTGTATCACCATTATAAAATCCTTCCTATTCCTCTCTGACTAGATCTTGCATTCTCTTATTCTTGCTTCCCTTTCTTAATCCTCTCTTTTTTCTGTTTTCTGTTTTTCTGATTCCATTTCTATTCATCTTTTTTGTTTTCTTCTTCATTTCCACTTCAGCCTTTGTTATCCTCAGTTCTAATTCTTTTTCCATTCTTGACTATATCACTCTTTAAAAGTTAAACAAACAAAACCTCAAAACATGTAACTCCCCAGCTGTATCCAGGCCTCATTTTGTACTTCATTTCCATATTCCCTATTGCTTTAATTAGAGCTGACTCCATGCTTTCCCCTTCATTCATTACTTTTTGTTCTTTTTCCCTTATTCCTTCCCCATAATAAATCCTACAGAGCAATAATCCTGGCTGTTCTCCATGATTTTCCGTCTCTACTCCGTGTGCTTTCTCTTTTCCTCTTTCTGTTAGTCTTCCAGTGGTTGTGTGTGTGCACGTGCGTGTCTGTAGGACACCCTAAGATGAGGAAGGTGCATGGCTAATGTACAGCTACAGTGGTTATTTTACCTCTTAAGAAGCCTTAGTGGTGAGGATTAGAAGAAGGAGCTAAATCAAAAGAGAGAATAAAGAGTCATACAAAAAATTGGAGGGTGTTTATAGCTGTTTTTGTAAATTATGCTTTGTGGAAAATGGAGTTGGAAGTATAATTTGAGGCAAAAGAAAGGATAAGTAGACCAAGCGTGGACTGTTGGGAGGCTCTCTGCTCAGATAACGTATATTTTCTAACCTCCCCCTCTGACTGCACCTACCACCAAGTTCTGTTCATTAGAAATGCATGTGGTTTAACTGGTCTTTCTAAAAATGCAAATTTCCTATGATATTAAGTCTCATTTAGACCTTGTGTGAATTAACTCTTAATCAGATTGTGAATAGGAATTTTAATTTTATTTGAGTTTGTGGGAAGGGCAGTGGAAGGAGGGCAAGCTCTGATGGGTTGTGGAAGGGACTGTGGGGGACAGGAATATCATTGCATTCTTCTATACCTTTGTTTTAAATTCATTGCATTTTTTAACTGACAGACGTATTCATGATGCTCTAGCTTAATTTTTTTATTTTATAGGTGAAAAAAACAGTCCACAGAAAGTTGACTTTTTTAGGTCGTTTAGCTTCTTGGTGATGGAAAAGGGACAATTTTATTCGTTGTTCTCTTTTATAGTATTGTATTATTTTTGTGCTACGGTGGATTCCTAGCCATTCCTTGACTTGAAGTGGGAGGAACCAAGATCAAAGAGAAAAAGGGACAAAGGTAATATGTATATGTGCCCTACCACCTCCTCCTTTATTACTCCCTCTATTATCACAATATTATAATCTGGATTTCCAAACTTGGAGAAGAGATCCCACTTGAATGACTAAGGGTCTGTTGTGTTGCCAAAGAAAGCAAACAAAAATACTAGAACCTTATTAAAGAAGAAAACTAATAGGTATATTTAAAAGTCTTTCTCTGCTATTTTATTTATGTTCGTGAAAAACGTAACTTCTGAGATAACAAGAGATTCTGTCTAGAAATTCTGAATGAGTGGGAGGAAAGCCAAAACTGACTGGAAATTCAAGTGGTCCAGCATTACTTGAAAAAGTTGAATGTGTTTAAATCAGCAGGTCCCAATGACATGCATCGTAGGGCACTTAAAGATTTGGCAGATATCATTGCAGAGGCACTAGCAAATTACCATGCACAGGATGTGAAAAGGGCAGGGGTAATGGTAGTGCTTCTAAACCACCACTTTTGTTAGTCTAGTGCTCTTCACCACCTCCCCCCAAAGCTATAGAAACAAAGAAGCTATACAAAACTCACATTATTTGCATTGCATTGGCCCTTGAAAACACCATTTACCCAGCCATACCAAATTTTCATTTGTTTTTTTCCCATCTTGTTCATTCTAAATATAAATCCAGGGTGGGTTTTAAGAGCTCATATAATGTCTTTGAAAAATAGATAGTAGAAATAGGACTTCCATTCACAAGTGTTTCAAGAATTCCAGTTTTCAGAGTACTTTTAACAGACTGTCTCATTTGACCTGGGATCCCACCAACCCAGAATGTTTTCCAGTGTACTGTGTAAAGATAAAGAAAGGTTTATGTTCATTGGATTCAGTTTGTATTATTAATCTATAACTTCTCCACCTATTTGTTTATATTATATATTCTGCCTGCTTCCACAAAAGGATTTGGGATGGGATGCATATACACCAGGACAGTTAAATATAAAGTCATAGAATAAAAGATAAATTTCCCTCTTCTAGGAACCTGGGGTGAAATGATTACTATACTTCAACATTAAGTTTAGCTCTCAATTTTGGCAGCCAAAACAAAGGGAAATATAATGAGTTATATGTTTTTTTGTTTAACTAAGGGAAGCACATCATTCTTATCTTATTTGATGGTTATTTATGTACATATTGTATTATGTCTATAAACTGCTGTGGAGTAGGGACCATGTGGATCCTTGTTTCTACTCAAGACATGAGTGAACAAGTGGTTGAATGTGATTTCTTTTGAAGAAAGTAGTGTCTTTTGGCACTGAAATCTAAGAGAAAACTTGTCATTTGAATTCTTATGAAAGAAACACTGAATAATATAAATTACAACTATTTCAGCCAAGGTTTTATAAAAGATGCAAAACAGTTCTTTGTTTAGCTCTTGCTTTTACTGAACCCTCCTAAAACACAAGGGGTAACTGAGAAGGCAGGGTGGTATTTTCAACAGGTCATCAGCTTCAGAGTCAGATGGACCCAGTTCTAGTCCCAGATGTACTGCTTTGGGCTCTGTGACCTTGGACAAGCTGTGTAACCTCACTGAGCTTTAGTTTCCTCGTTTGTAAAATAGGCTATTAATACTTTTCTCAGAGGGATTTTGGGTTGATTAAATGAAGTAATCTAGGTAGCTACTCAACAGTTTCTTGTTTAGAGAAAATAATACGAGCTGAACAGTTTGTGCAGCCATGTAGTTCTGTTTGTTTCTTCCTTCTCCTCAGTCCTTTATGCTGGCATAGATAATACAAGTGTTTTCACTACAAAGCCCACAATAGGGACGCCTGCGTGGCTCAGTTGGTTAAGCGTCTGCCTTCGGCTCAGGTCATGATCCCAGGGTCCTAGGATTGAGTCCCACATCGGGCTCCTTGCTCAGTAGGGAGTCTGCTTCTCCCTCTGCCTGCCACTCCCCCTGTTTGTGCTAATGCTCTCTCTCTCTCTGTCAAATAAATAAAATCTTAAAAAAAAAAAAAGCCCACAATAAAATGTTGCAGTTTTTACTTGAAATAGTCATGTATATTTTTTAAAACTTAGATGGAAAATATGTATTTCTAATTTACCTATTTATTGACTATATCTAGTGCTCTTCATTGCTTCCTGAAAATCTGAAGTATCTACCTGGTATCATTTCCTTTTTGCCCAGAGAACTTCTGTTATCATTCTTGAAGTGCAGATCTGCTAGAGATGAATTCTCTTAAGTTTTCATTTATCAGAAAAGGCCTTTATCTTGCCTTAATCCATTTTTTGATATGTGTTTTTTGAGACATACTTTACATACTTTAAAATTCACTTTTTTAGGTAGTTTGATGAGCTTAGACAAACGTATAGTTTTATAGCCACCACTACAATCAAGATGAAGAAAATTTGTTACCCCAAAACATACCCTCTTGCCCCTTTATAGTAAGTCCTCTGCCTGTACCCTGTCTGCTGGTAGCTGTTAATCTGATTTCTGTCCTGATAGTTTTTTTTTGCAGAATCTCATGCAGAAAATTAGGCGGTATGTAGCCTTCTGTGTCTGTTTTAGTTAGCCTAGTGCTTTGGAGATTCAGCCGTGTTGTTTGATGTTATTGCTGAGTAGTATTCCATTCACCAGTTGATGGACATTTGGATTGTTTATAGTTCTTGGCTATTATGCATAAAGCTGCCTTAATCATTTGTGCATAGGTCTTTAAATGACATGTGTTTTTATTTCTCTCGAGTATAAACACTTGGTAAGTATATATCTAACTTTATAAAAAAAAATGCCACACTTTTCCAAATTGGCACTACCATTATGCATTTCCAGAGCAATCGAGAGTTGCAATTGCCCCACAGCCTTGGTTGACAGTACTTGCTGTTGTCATATTTTAAAATTTTAGCCACAGTTGTAGGTGTGTAGTGGTATATTATTGTGATTGTAATTTGGATTTTGCCAATGACTATTGATATTGAACTTTTAATGTATTTGACATACATATATATTCTTTGGTGAATTGTCTCTTCATATCTTTTATTCATTTTTAAATTGCCTTGTTATATTACTGAACTGTAAATACTCTTTACAGATTTGGATAAAGTACTTACCAAATTATTTTTCATTTATTTTCTCCCAACCTATGGCTTATCTTTTCATTTTTGTAACAGTATCTTTCAAAGGGGAAAAGTTTTAGATTTTGGTAACTTCTCAGTTTTTCCTTTTCCTTTCCATGCTTTTTTTTGTGTCCCATGTTAAAAAAAAATTATATATATATATATATATATAGCCTGACTTAAGATCATAAAGGATTTCCTCCAGAAGTTTTATAGTATTTGCTTTTATATTTGCATTTATGAGTCAAGTTATTTTTGTATATACTAAGAGAAAAAAGTTGAAGTTTATTTATTTGCATGTCTTTGTCCATTTGTTTCAAGACCATTTTTTGAAAAGATAGTCCATTGTCCATTGATTTACCTTGGCACTTTTGTTGAAAATCTATTTACCACATAAGTTGGGGTCTGATTCTATACTTTCTACTGTGTGAAACTGATCTACATGTCTTTGTATAAACCAGTTTCATATTGTCTTGATTATTAAAACTTTACTAAGTCTTGAAATTGTGGAGGATAATTCTACTTTTTTAAAAAATTTTTTATACTGTATTGCTTTGTCTTTCCATTTCTATTTCTGAATCATCTAGTTAATTAAAAAAGGAAACCTGCCGGGATTTTAATTTGATTTTTGTTGAATCTCCACATTAATTTGGGGAAGAATTGATATCTTAGTGATAGTCTTCTGATCCATGGACATGATTTTTCCTTTTATTTAGGTTTTCTTTAATTTTTCTCATCATTCTTTTGAGGTTTTCAGTCTACATGTCTTAAACAACTATTTATTGGTACACTTATCTTTTTAAGTATTTGTTTTTTGATACTGTTGTAAGTGGTACTTTTTGATCTAATTTATAATTTTTATTTGATAGTTTATAGACTTAAAATGGCATTTTGTTTAATTGCCTCTTACCTTGCAATCTTGCTAAACACAGTTCTCATAGCTTTTCTGCAGTTTCTTTAGAATTTTCTACAGAAACCATCAGTCCATATGCAAATACATTTTTAATCTTTTTCAATCTGTCATTTCTTTTTTTGTTTTATTGTACTGGTTAGGACCTCTAGAAAAAATTGAATAGAAGTGATGAGAGCTTACATTTTTGTTTTTTTTTCCTGATCTCAAAATGAAAGGGTTCTCTTTTACCATATTTATGGGGATTACTATAGAGTTTTTGTAGATGCCCTCTGTTAAATTGAGGAAGTTCCTGTCTATTCTTAGTTTGTGAGGATTTTTTATTAGGAATGGTCACTGGATTTTTTACATGCTTTTTCTGTGTATAGTGATCACATAGTTTTTCTAGACACGATTAAGGTTATGGTTAAAATGACAAAATGCAGGGGCGCCTGGGTGGCTCAGTTGGTTGAGCGATTGCCTTCGGCTTAGGTCATGATCCTGGAGTCCTGGGATCGATTCCCGCATTGGGCTCCCTGCTCAGCGGGGAATCTGCTTCTCCCTCTGACCCTCCCGCCTCTCATGCTCTCTTCTCTATCTCATTCTCTCTCTCAAATAAATAAAATCTTAAAAATAAATAAAATAAAATGATGAAATTCATTGTTTAAACCCTCCTTGAATTTCTGTAAGATAAACTTTACTTGTTCATGATAAATTATCTACTTTATTTCTGGAATCAACTTATTTAAATTTTAAAAAGTTTTTTTTTTTTTCCCTGCCAAGTAGATGAGGGATATTGGCTATAATATTCTGTTCATCTAATGTGTGTGTCTGATTTTGGATCAGGGTAATGATGGCCTTCTACAATGAATTAGGATGTGATCCCACCTCTTCTATTTTCTGGAAATGTGTTTATAGTAGCCCGTTATTAAGCTTTTTTTTTTTTTTTAAGATTTTATTTATTTATTTGACAGAGAGAGAACACAAGCAGGGGGAGTAGAGAGGGAGAAGCAGACTCCCCGCTGAGCAGGGAGCCCAGTGTGGGCCTCCATCCCAGGACCCTGGGATCATGACCTGAACCAAGGCAGGCACTTAACCAACTGAGCCACCCAGGCGCCCCCCCTCTCCTTATTAAGCTTTTAATGTGTGTAAGACCTGTAGTGATGTCTTCTCTGTCATTGCTGACAATGGTAATTTGCACCTTCAGTCTTCTTTTCCTGATTGGTTAGTTTAGATATTTCTCATTTTACTGATTTTTTTTTTCCAAAGAAGCAACTTTTAATTTGTCCTTTTCTTAATTTCTTAAGATGGAAGTTATCATTGATTCGAAGCCTTTTTAGTTTTTTTACTATTAATATTCAATACTTTAGATTTTCCTCTAAGAACTGCTTTAACGTCATCACCCTAGTTTTCAGAGGTTATCTTTTCATTTTTATTCACTTCAAAATATATTCTCATTTCTCTTGTATTTTTTGTTTTTAGCCAATGAGTTATATAGAAGAATTGTTTAATCTTCAGATATTTGGGGATTTAATTTCACTGTGGTGGAGACAACCTTTGTATGATTTGAATTCTTTTAAAATTTATTGGGACTTGCTTTGGTCCAGAAGAAAAGTCTGTCTTAATGACCTATTAATTATGTACATTCTTATCAAGTCCTTATTAAAGGACTCTGCTTTTGCTGAGCAGAGTACATCATAAAAGTCAATATAAGATGTTGCTTAATAGGGTGCCTGGGTGGCTCATTTAGGTAAGTGGCTGCCTTTGGCCCGAGTCGTGATCCCGGGGTCCTGGGATCGAGCCCTACATCGGGCTCCCTGCTCAGTGGAGAGTCCGCTTTTCCCTCTCCCTCTGCCTTCTTTGTCATACTCATGCTCTGTCTCTGTCTCTCACTCTCTCTGGAAAATAATAAAATCTTAAAAAAATTTTTTTTGAAAAAATAAAATTGCTTAATAGTGTTTTTCAAATCTTCTGAATCTTTACTGATTTTATAAATCTACTTTTTAATTAGTTATTGTTGTTTTCCGTATTATCAATCATTAATTCATGTATTTTGAAGCCCTGTTCTTATGATTATTAGGTTTTATTGAATTGACCCATTTGTCATTATTAAATGTCACTCTTTGTTCCTGGCGATGTTCTTTGTTCTGAAATCTTTTTCTGAAATTAATATAGCCAGCCACTTCAGCTTTTGTTTGATTAGTATTTACATGCCATCTTTTTTTACAGTCTTTTTATTTTTTTTTATTTTTATGTTTTTAAAGACTATTTATTTGACACAGTGAGAGAGGGAACACAGGCAGGGGGAGTGCGAGAAGAAGCAGGCTTCCTGCTGAGTAGGGAGCCCGACGCGGGGCTCGATCCCAGGACCCTGGGATGGAGCCCGATGCGGGGCTCGATCCCAGGACCCTGGGATGGAGCCCGATGCGGGGCTCGATCCCAGGACCCTGGGATCATGACCCGAGCCAAAGGCAGACGCTTAACCGACTGAGCCACCCAGGTGCCCCAGTCTTTTTATTTTTAACCCATATATATGTCTTCAAAGTGTTTTTCTTATAGATAGCACATGATTAGGTTCTTTCTCTGGCTTTGGGTAATTTTTCCACACACATGAGCAGATTAGTATTTAGCCAGAAACTTGATGAAACCACTCTTCAGGGATGTGGAGTTTACTCTCTGTGTACCCCCTTCCTCTCTGGTATTTTTTCCTGGAATTTAAAAAACAGAACACTGTGACATATTTCAAAAAAATTTTTCCTCCCTCTCCCTGCCAGAAATATGGGAATTTTTCTCTGATATTTCCTGTGAGGACCTGGTAGAACATCTGGAGGTAGAACTCACAAAAATATGTTGCCGCCTTCCCCCCGCCCCCACCTTGTGACTTTGTGCACTGGACTTTTTAATTCTCAGACTTACCTCAACTGAGTCTCTAACATTTCATCACTTACAGTTTAGGTTTTCCTACCCTGTTATTGGTTCTGCAGAGGATTCTGCACCAGTAAGTTTTGATTTTCTGTATTGGCCTATCTGTCTTTACAATTTCTGGGGCAGTGCTTTGTCCTTCACTTCTTTAATGGATCTAAGAAGCTTTTTACTTGTTTTGAGAATGGAGTGATGACTTTTAAGCTCCTTACTTGCTGGATCGTGAAGTCTGCAAGCATATTTTGGTTTACCTTCAGTGTAGTGGTAATAGCTACTTTAAAATCCTTATCTGCTAATTCCAGCATCTTGGTTATCTGGCAGCAGTCTCCATTGATGATTGCCCTTTCTCTTGATACTAGATAACATTTTCTGTTTCTTCATACATCTAGTAATTTGGGGCTGTTTTGTTAAACATTGTGAATGATACATTATAGAGACTTCGGATTCTGTTATGTTTCTCTGAAGAATGTTTTTGTCCTCTCCTCAGTTTCTCAGAGCTGATAGCCATCTTGACTGTATTTAAACTTTATACTTTATTTTTTCTTACTGTTGACCACAGGTAGCATCTCATCAGCCCTTTTTGCCTTAGCTGGGCTGTTGGACTGTATTCCATGTATGCGTAGTTCAGTGGTCAGTCATATATTTGGGCAGACTTTATTTACAGAATTTTGGGGCTACCCCTCTCTGACTCTAGTGTCCAGGTTTACCCTCATACTTTACAGCTACTGTGGGAGTGCCAATCTCAGACCTCTGATTCTTTATCCAGTAAGAATACAGCTGTCTCTCAAAATCTTACCTGTTCTTTCTCTTCCATCCACACTGCCCCACTATTGGTTGAGAGTAGCTTCAGGTGAAGAGCTGTAGTGCTGTTCTTTCCTTCCACGTGTCAGTATTGCTCCGTTTTGTGTCTGCTTTTGATTGTTCTCTAATGCCTTCATATATAGTCCTTTTATTCATGATTCCATATTTGGGATTTGACCTACTCACTACATTTTGTTTTTAACTCCGAAATCAGTACTGCACTCAGACATGTGCAGAGCAGCAGAAATTATAGTCTGATGCCCATGGTCCTAGTTATAAACAAACAGGCGTCAACCTTTTTTTTTTAATTTTTTTAAAGATTTATTTATTTGAGAGAGAAAGCGTGCATGCATGTACAAGCCGAAGGAGCAGAGGGAGAGAGAATCTCAAACAGACTCTGCACCTAGTACAAGGCCTGACACTGGGCACAGTCTCACAACCCTGAGATCACGACCCCAAAATCACGACCCAAGCTGAAACCAAGAGTCAGACATTCAACCAGCTGTGCCACCCCGGGGGGCCCTAATACTCAGCCTTCTTATTTAAGCTTTCCTATGGTAGTGACCAGAGGATAGAAATGGTAGGGGGCAGTGTAGTGTAGTGTGGAAAGCTGCAGCTCCGGAGCCAGTTGGACAGTTCTGGTACGTGTTAGTGGTACGTGTTAGTGAGGCAGCCTCAGGCATGTCACTTAACACCTCTGAACCTCTGAAAATGGAATCTACCAGGAGGAGTTGTTTTTAGGATACAAGATTATAATCTGTGGGAGGTGCGTGGTGTATGTGTGTGTATGTGTTTCCCCTAGGAGCAGTGCTTCAGTATTTGCTAATTCATTGTGGCAGCATTATAGTATATAACTGGTGTGAATAACTAGACTAGAGTGTAATTGTTTTCTGTATTTTGTAGAGTTTGTAATTGTTTTCTACAAGGTGACTGGTCTGACATGAGCTTATTCAATCATTATCAGAAGCAGAACTCCACTCCCCTTTCTTTCATTTTTTAAAACTTGGAGAATGTTCTATAAATATATAAAAAAAAAAAGCACAAAGAAGATAAAGGTCATTATTGCCGCCACCATATAAAGATAACCACAATTAACATTTTGGTATCTGAAATTCCATTCTTTCATCTGTACAATATGATTCGTGCGTGTTTGTGTGTATATTGATATTTTTCTGATTTCAGGCAAGTTGTTTAACATATCTCAGTCTCAGTTTCTAGATCTGTGAAATAGGAGTAATAAAATTGCATAGTATAGGATTCCGGGGAATAATATATGTGAAGCACTTAATGCATGGAGGGGCACCTAGGTGGCTCAGTCGGTTGAGCGGCAGGCTCTTGATTTTGGCTCAGGTCATGATGTCAGAGTCCTGCAATGGAGACTGAGATTGAGCCCTGCCTCACTCTCTGCGCTCAGTCTGCTTGAGGATTTTCTCTCCCCCTGTCCCTTTGCCCCTACCCCCTGCGTGCCCTCTCTCTCTCTCAAAAAAATAAATCTTTTTTTTTCAAATAAATCTTTAAAAAAAATTTAAAAAAAGAACTGTGCAAGGAAGCTGGTTAATTGCTATAGAATTAGTAACAATTATGTAACTTTATAAAATTGGTATTTTAACATAACTCTACCATTATAAGTTGAGTATACTGAGCAAATTATATCTGTTCTTGATAACTGGGCATCATAGTTTTGGAGACTCTCAGTTGTTAGATCTGATGGTACCTTTGAAACAAATGAAGTATTTTTGGCTTTTGGATCCTTTGTTAAGTGTTTCTCAAGGAGAAGCTTTTTCTAATTTTTTGTTTCTACTGTTAGAAGTTTTGTTCCCTTTGACAATCAATTATATTTCTTTTTCTGGCTATCATATATTCTTCTGTAAGTTTTACTTTCTTATTTGCTTCTGCTGTCTGCAGAGAGACTCCATAACTAAATTTGTTGAGGTAACATCTGATACAAAAATGTACATTGAATACATGACTTTGAGAGCGCTAGTGTCTGCCTTTGCAGACTTCTATTGCATTTTAGATGAAGTTAAGAGACAGAATTTTTATTTTTATTTTTTTAATTTAAATTCAGTTAATTAACATATAGTGTATTACTAGTTTCAGAGGTAGAATTCAGTACAGAATTTTTATTTTTAAAAGCCTTATTTTATTAGAAAGCATAATAGTGTCTTTTCTCCCCAAACTAAAGTAATTCATTGAAGTAGATGATGCCAGCATGATGAAAAAAAAATCTTCTTGTTAGAATTTTCATTAAGTAGGATAATTTTTTTCTCAAAAGATGTAAAATTTTAACATTGTAAGGAATACCCTGTTTATTTATTTATTTTTTTAAAAGATTTATTTATTTATTTATTTAAGAGAATGAGGGAGAGAGAGAGAGTACATGAGATGGGGGAGGGTCAGAGGGAGAAGCAGACTCCCCGCTGAGCAGGGAGCCCAATGTGGGACTCGATCCGGGGACTCCAGGATCATGACCTGAGCCGAAGGCAGTTGCTTAACCAACTGAGCCACCCAGGCACCCTACCCTGTTTATTTTTAATACAAAGAATGTGAATAGCATATCTTGAATATAATTTTATTTTTAATCACATTTTCCTATTTTTGTATATCCATCATTCTGTCTTTTTCTGTGGTTGAGATTTAATGAATAGTTTTAAATTTCTTAAATAAACTTAGGCGTTGGTACTCCTGGCCAGCCTTTCTGTGTCGATGTTGTTCACGTCACTGTTTTTAATGGACAATTTGCTGCTGCTGGTTTCTCCAGTTTACTTTCTTTTTCACCTTCAAAGTGTTTCTTTTTTAGCTTCTTAAATATGGTTTGCTAGGTTCCTTCACCAACCCTTTCTTACTTCCAGCTTTAGTAAGCATGAGTGCTACTTAGGAGACAAGAAGGGTTAGAGCAAGAATAAAAGTGGCAGCATGGAATGAGACAGTGAAATTAAAGGAGGAAAAGTAGAGGAGTAAGTGAATGTGAAACTGATAATATTGATTGATGAATAAGGGTTGAAAATATCCTAGTCATCCTGAACTTCTGTCTGGCACTTAACATCCCACATCCACATTATCAGCAAATCCTGTCATGTTTGTCCTTTGAAATATACCGAGACAGAGTCGGATCACTTCTTACTATCCAACTGTTACTTACCCCCATGGTCTAAGCCACAATTATCATAGCCTGGACCATTGCATTGTTTCCTAAGTTGTTTTTCCTCTTCTATGTTTCTACACCCAGCAGCTAGAGTGATCCTTTCAAACATAAGTTAAGTGATGTCATTCTTTTGCACAAAACTCTTCAGTGCCTCCGCATTTCACTTAGAATAATATCCAGTGTCCATTCCATGGTGTGAAAGGCTATGTATGATCTGGTTCTCTGTTAGCTCTCTGATATTATCTGCTGTCTCTATCACCCATTTTAACTGTGCTTTAGCAAAGTCCTGACGCTGGTTTCTTGAAAGCCCGGAGTCCATTCTTGCCTTAGGGCTTTTGCACTTGACTATGCCCTTTCCTGGCTATGCTCTCTTCTCAGTATTTGCTTAGCTATCTCCCTTTTTTTCAGATCTCTGCTCAAATGTCATCAGGAAGGATTTCTCTGTCCTTTATAAAATAGCATCTACTCCCCATCATTCTCTGTCCCCCTTTCACTATTTTCTTTTTCCTGATGGAATGTACTATTTATATATTTTATATGCATATGTATGAATGTGTTTATGTATATAATGTGTGTATTTTTTTAATGGTTTTACCTGACCTGCTAAAGCAGAAACTTTTTTTTTTTTTAAGATTTTATTTATTTATTTGAGAGAAAGTGAGCGAGAGAGCATGAGCGGGGCAGAGGCAGAGGGAGAAGCAGACTCCCTGCTAAGCAGGGAGCCTGATGTATGGAGCTCGATCCCAGGACCTTGGGATCATGATCTGAGCCGAAGGCAGACACCCAACCACTGGAGCCACCCAGGCGCCCCTAAAGCAGAAAACTTTTGGTTTGTTTCTGTATCCCCAGGGCCTAGATACCTGGCTAGACACTCAAAAAATATTTCTTGATTACATGATTCAATAAATTGGATGGGATGGATAATAAACAGTTGTGTTTATAAAAGAAACCAATGGGCATAGAACAGCATTTAGAACTCTCTAGAGGGGTAGAGTGTTTGTAGGAATGTCCTTTGGAGAGAAAGTATTAGAGTGAATATGTTAGTGCTGATAATTGTTTGGTAGGCTGATTACTTGTGCAGATAGTAAAATGTGAAATCAGAAGGCTTTCTGATTTATCCACAAAAGACAAGTTTGTTCTTTTTGCTCATTTGACCATGCTGTATAAGTAGATCTTTTTTTCTTTTTCTTTTAACTCAGCATGAACAAGCTCCCCCCCACACCCTTTCCCTGGCTCTCTGGTTTCTTGTCATGGCCAATTTCTAGTCCTTTTCTGCCAGCTTGATTGTCTTCCCTCTAGTGGCTGGCCCTCATCTCCCTGGTTTCTTTTTTGTCAGGGAGGGCGTTGTATATGTGCACTTTATCCCTGAATGCTGAGAGAGTACTTGTCAAACTGACAGAGAGGGTGACTACTGGTTGCCACTTGACATGGAGAATGGCACCTTTAAAAGTCTGCATTCGCAGCCATGGGCCTTCAAGAGACTCAGTGTAAGAGATTGTATTTTATCAAGTAGAAATAACCATATTGGTGAACATTTAGTATTTATGTTATTAAAATGTGTGCTTTCTATGAACATATTTCTCCCTCATAGTATCCATGCTGTCTTATTACATCATAGATCTTTTTCATAGGGTACATATGAGAAAATAGAAAACACCAAGATTTTTGAAGACTGGTGTCTAATAATTAAGTAGGTGTAATACTTCATTTCTTCTGTATATCACTTTATCTCACTCCTCTGTTTTTGACACCTGCAGTGACTTCCTAATACCCACCAAAATAACTCTTGAAAGTAGTGTTTAAGGTGATTCATAATATACTTCCTAACCCACTCTTTTTATTTCTCAGCTCCCTCTCAAATTCCCTATACTCTAGTCCACTGGCTTTTAAAGAGTTTTCACAGCTCCTGGGATCCCCTTGGAGAGGTGGGAGTTAAGTTGTCAGGATTCTATCTCTCTTCCTTTGACTGGAGCCTTTAGGGTTTCATCTCTCTTGCACATTCGGCTCTCCTTAAAATAGGGATCTGTAACTAAAAGAGTGTTTGAAAGTCACTCCATTTGTCTGATCATATGATTAGCCTGTGTACAAGTTTGTCTCTCTGTCTGTCTTTCTTTCAGACAGATGCGTACACACACTTGCTCACAGCCACACACCTTGTGGCTTTCCTTTTTTCCTGTAGTTTCCTCTGCCTGGAATACTAATGCTGCCAGTTGATCATTTATATGGTGTGCTTTGCTAATACTTGGGAAACTATGACCCTTTTATACATTTTAGTTCTAAAGAACTTCCAGTGAACTGGGATTTAACTATTCATATGATCAGAATCCTTAAGGATTAATATATATTTTGTTAACTTATGACATTGTTTGCTTCATGGACAAAGACAAAGAGATACTTCTTCTAAATATTAGAAATATTAAATCTTGAGTTTGAGCTAAAGTTTTTTCTTTTTCTTTTTTCCCTTTTTATTTACTGATTAATTGATAGATAGTAATCTCTATACCCAACATGGGGCTTGAACTCACAACCCCAAGATCAAGAGTCACATGCTTTACTGACTGAGCCAGCCAGGTGCCTCAGGCTAAAGTTTTTTCAATGGCTATGTGCTTTCAAAGTATTGATGAAGTTTCATAGAGGAATGATTTTGGCCTACATTTGGTTGTTTCACCTGTAAGTTTGTTGTTGTTGTTGTTTTAGTAATGCATGCTGTATATGAAGCCAAGACAGATTACATTTTATCTTTGAATTTTTTTTCTAGTGTTATTACTTTACAATTTTACAGAGCAGGTAAAAAAAAATTTTTTTTAATATTTAGGTATAGTTGACATATAGTGCCAACTATTACTTTAATCCAAGTGCGTTTTTGCAATTCCAGGCCTTCCTTCTTAGCTCTTTAATGAAATGGTGACTTAGAATTTCCTTTTCTTAACAATTACTGACAACTTTTGGTATTATAATAGTTTTTAAAAATACATATTATTTGCCTTTCATTGTAGGTATAAAATACTGAGTTCTCTCAAGGTGCTTTGATTTACACTAGAGGTATTTTCTTTGCATTTACCTAGCAGGAAAAAATTATATTGCATAATGGGAGTTCTTTCATTTCTACATACTTTTAAAGCTTCAGTTTTTATGTCTTGGAAATAAATAGGATGTTAATTGTTCATATTTAACATTTTCCACTGTAGAGTGTTAATGTATAATTGTTACCTAGCAGGTTATAATGGATAGTTGTTGCCAGTGTAAAGCATTCAAAATCATTTCTGTCAGAAAACCTGTAACGAAGGCAGTGATTCTCAAAAGTATCTATATCCCAACGATACAGATAGCCAAAAGCACTCCCATAGGAGTGCTTTTGCTCCCAGGGCTCATTTTGGTAATACCTGGAGACAGTTTTTGTTGTCACAACTGAGGAAAGACACTCTTGGCATCCAGGCATGCTGCTAAACATCCTAAAATCCACAGCCCCCTACAACAAAGAATTTTCTGGCCCAAAATGCAGTAGTTACCAAGATTGAGAAACCCTGCGCTAAAAATAAGTATCAGTCTTCCTTACCTTAGAAATGTTTATTTTACTTTTAAGAGAAGTATTTTTATTTCTCTCTTGCTGTACAGGCACACAGATTTAGTCATTATCTTCATAATACCTTAAAAGTGTTTAGTACATGTAGATCTTGGGTACCTGGGTGGCTCAGTCAGTTAAGCATCTGCCTTCGGCTCAGATCATCATCCCAGGGTCCTGGAATCAAGCCCTGCCAACAGGCCTTGCTGTTAGTTTGAGACAGTTCAGCCTTATTTTATGTTCTCCATCTAACAAAATAGATCAGGTCACTTTCTTGGAAGAATTGCCTTATGCTAGATAATAATATAGAAAATGTTACTGATTTCCCTTCTCCCCTCACCAGCTTGTCCCTCAAACACACAGTGGTAACAGTTTCTATATCTACATTAGCCCTATAGCAGTGTTAACACCTTCTATATTCTTTTTTTTTTAAGATTTTATTTATTTATTTGACAGAGAGAGACACAGCGAGAGAGGGAACACAAGCAAGGGGAGTGGGAGAGGGAGAAGCAGGCTTCCCACGGAGCAGGGAGCCCGATGCGGGGCTCGATCCCAGGAACCCGGGATCATGACCTGAGCCGAAGGCAGACGCTTAACAACTGAGCCATCCAGGCGCCCCTACACCTTCTATATTCTTCCATATCTTTCTCCATGCTCATATAAAGAACTTCTAAACACACCCACGGTAGTTTGGGTTATTGTTTTTACACAACTTTTCTGAGACATACTCTTTTCACTTTTACTATGTAATATTCCTTGTTTAATTGATAGAGAGAGAGCTTGACTTTTTAATAGCTGTATGATATTCTCTAAAATATATAGAGTGGGTATTTCAGAGTTTATTGAACTATTCTCTTGGATATTCAGTTTTCAGGTTTGGGTTTTTTTTTACACACTAAACAATTATCCAAGTACATATGTACTTCTGTTCTGAATTTTTTTCTAAAACTGAAACTGGTTTAGTCCAGAGAAGGAATAATGAGGATAATCACAAATTGTTTATTTGACTTTGAACTTTTTTGGGGGGAATGTATTTGACCAACATTTAGTTTCAAACCGTGCAGTGCAAATAACCACAAAAGATCCTGACTCCATGCCATTTTGAAGATAAATGTCATTATTGCTCAGACTGGCCTGACCAATGCCTTTTTCTTGTTTAAGGGAGGCAAGCAACTCATTTAGTTAAAACAAAAAAATACAGCCCGTGTAGGTCCAGGGGCTATGGAAAGAAATGCTTAGAAATTATTTGGGTATGTATGTTTTTTTAAGAAATACTAGTTAAAATTTCTGAAGCAGATTGTTCAAAAAAAGAAAAACATCTTGTTAATTGCTTTTTTGATAAAAGGGTCATAATACTGTCTGGAAACTTTGAACAAGGAATGTGGTTTTTATTGTTGGAAATATGTTTATCTGATGACTGTACCTTTGTAGATGCTGAGTAAATATCTTTTAGATCACTGATCTGCAAGACTGAATGGTATAAAAATAGGCTGGATACATGATTTTTAGCTCTTGTTGACCAGTTGTACAAATATGCCAAGTTTTCACCTCTGGGATCTTTCCTTTCCTTTCCCTAAACTTGATTGTTTCCAAAATTTTTTGGTTCTAAATCTTCTGATTTATTATCTTGCATATTAAATATTGACACAGAACACCTGGCTGGCTCATTTGGTGGAACATGTGACTCAATCTCGGGGTTGTAAGTTTGAGCCCCACATTGGGTGTAGAGATTACTTAAAAATAAAATCTTAAAAAAAAAAAGAAATCTGTGACATAATAATACAGTTACATAACAACCCTCTGTCTTTAGACTTACATTATTCTCACTCAGTGAAGAGTAAATGAGCATTGAGCAGTCAGGTGGCCCCTGGAGATGATAGACACTTTTACATGAAAGTACCTTTTTTTTTTTTTTTTTGATTTATTTATTTATTTTAGAGAGCAAGAGAGCACTAGCAGGAGGAGGGGCAGAGAGAGAAGGAGATAAGCAGACTCCCACCGAGCCGGGAGCCCGACATGGGGCTCGATCCCAGGACCCTGAGATAAGACCTGAGCCGAAACTAAGAGTCAAGACGCTCAACTGACTGAGACATTCAGGCCCCCCAACATAAAAGTATTTTGAAGTCCTTAGGTCCTTAAGCGATGTTTGGTATGAAATTTGTTCAGTAGTGGTATGTGTGTGCATGTGTGTGAGAGAGAATTCATCAGTCAAGAAAATTATATCTAGACATTTTATGAGGAATCATTTATTCCCATTGGTGTCCCCCAAAAGACATTTGAACCCCTTTTTGCATCTCAAGTGTCAAACTTCTAAACTTAAATTATCCAGTAGTTTAATATGAAATCAAATGGAAACACTTACTAATACATTTGAGTATAATCGTTCTTATGTTAAGAGTACCTTTTTTAAACATTGTATTGTTTTGGAATATACAGAAAAGGAAATGGTGAATACTAGCTGCATAGTTTGAAACTGCTATACTTATGAGGCCTTTTTATAATAGGTTAGCCTTTTCAACTGACCTCATTATGTTGTATCTTTTGTGTTTATTCCAAGTATTTTTAATGTCTTAACTAAGAGAATATAATTTTTGAGATGTTTCTAATCTTGTGCTATTTCTGTGACCAGTATATGAATGGAATTAGTTATTTGATATCAATGCCTGTGTCCTCCCCTACCACCCCAAGATTCTTGTTTTAAGAACAAGAATTAGTTTATTAAGCCAATATTCATTTTCGTAATTGCATCTGATAATTCTGTGCAGTAATTGCTGGGGGGGCTGTGGTTGAAAACATTTAAGGTGGTGAAGATATTCTCCAATATTAGTAATAATGAAGTTGAATTTCATGTCATATGCTCTCTTATGTTATTTGGGAATTTGAATCATCAGAGTCTTTCTAAAGCTAATATTGCAATCTAAAGAGTTGAAGAGTTTATTTCTGATATAATATCAGAAATTAGGGTGCAGGAAAATAGAAACTTATTTTGTACATTAAAGCTCTCTCTATATTATATTTTAATAACATTGATATTCTGCTTGCTTTATGAAACCTTTTATTACAAACAGTTATGAATATGAACATCTCATTTGACTACTGATGAACAGAGGGGAAAATCTAAATTAAAACTTTAAATACCACTATTTAATTACCCAAATGGCTTTGACTGTGTTAAAGACTGCCTGGGATTATTCTGTTTTTCAATTTGTTTTAATGCTTCCTTGGTAAAAGCTGATGGATTCCCAGGCCCATTGCTGTCACTGATGAACTATATAAAGATAAATGACATTATGGTAAATTCCACTTAATGACACATTTTTAATTTTCAGAACACAGACATTTTCAGGCTAGTGAATGAAGGCTAATTACCTCAAGATCAGAACAAAATAACTCCTCATTTCGAAAGATAATAGAAAAGAAATGTTGCAGATTAATGATGCTATTTATCTTTAAAGGAAAAAAATTTTATCTTTATCCAGATAGCATAGCTCCCTGAGGAGCATGGTTATAAAATGAATCTGAAGTCGCAACTTAATAGGTTATTAAAATTGTTTGAGTGCAGGCTCTCCTGCTTTAGTCTTTCCATAAATTTAAATTGAAGGTCTGCTGTATTCAAAAAGGAGCAGCTTGTTTATGAGGCCAGAGGGAGCAACATACGTTACTGACAAAAGATGCACTTAACCTCATTCTAATATCTTGGTTTTTTATTTCTTTGAATGAAACTCAACTACTTGAGAAAGTATTTTGAAATTTGTTACCACTCTTAATTGATACCTAAGTGGGAAGACCACACTTGGACTTGTTTTTTAAAATAAAAATGAAATCTGTAAATGCTCAAAGCCTTTGCTAAATACATATAAATCAATTTATCTGATTTAACTGCATACATGTTTGTGTGTGTGTGTACACATATGTATATTTGTAAACATTTTAATTTTGTTATCTAAGTGAGAGGAAAGTATCTTGGCCTGTGAGGGTGTGATTTTCTGGTCACAGAATTTATGTAGGAATTGTTCAATAAATCATTATTATTCACAGTTAAAGGATTAGCAATAATCCTTTTGCTGTACTCCCACACAAGTAACAAAGTAGTGAGTCAGAGAATATTACTTGATCATAGAGGCTTTAAACTGTTTAAACTGTTCTTGACATCCTAAACTGTTTTGCTCTAGGTAATGTAACTATTATTTCTTCACTAAAAAGGGCATAGAGTATTTTCTGCAATTTTCATTCTTGTCTCTTAGATAATACATGATTTGCCTATATATTGATCATATTTCTTAGCCACAGAAGAATGTTTATGACCCTGAAAGGAAATCAGTGTGTTTCTTGCACTTGAGAGAAATTTCAGTATATTATTGTGAGATACTACTTTACCTTTCCAGTCTTACTTGTTCTGAATAGTTAGATAGGATGTTTTTGTGTCACAGGGACAATAATGTACTGATTGCCTGCAGCATCATTTTGACATGATATTTTCTGGTTAAGACATTTCTTAGGTCAATAAAGGAATTCTTCGTAATTATAATTGTAGTATACATTTGATTTTATGTAAACTTATGAAAGCCTCTTTTAGTGTTCTTGTTTAAGTAGTTTTGACTCTGTAGTACAGTTTAAATTGCTGCATCTGAAATCAATTTAATTGTATTGACTAAGAGCTGAGGTAAAGTACTAAAAAATGTACTTTGTGTCAAATCCTCTATCTTGCTGTTCTTAATATTAGTACTTAATTATTGCTGCCTATTTTAAATTTCCAATAATATCCCTAGCAGGCTTTCTTTATTCTTTATTTGCTATAAGTGTATCCATCTTACAGTGACTTAGGGAGACAAACTGATAAGAATTTTGAAGGTTATTTTTTATAGACAGATAATCCTACTGTGGAAACCAATATAAATGGTATTTTTCTTAAATATCAAAATAATTTTCTTGTGTAAAGATCTTATTTCTGATTCTTAAAAACAACACTTGTAAATGTGAAAATAAATGTTTCTTGCGTATAAGAGGAATTTCAGTAATTTATCATTTGTATTCTCTAAAACTATTTTGTGTGGCAAGCAATATGATGTACACTTATATGTTATTTCATAATTATTTGGAGGTTTTCTGATTTACTCTATGTCAGCCATTTAAAAAGTTATACAAATTTTTAGGAATTCTAGCAACCTTTAAGCATATAACTATACATTACGGTAATATAAACTACATTACATAGGACATTATAAAACTTTTTAAAAATAAATTTAATTGTTTAAAATGGATACTTAGAGTGTATGTTATACATGTTCTCTCTTTAGTTCTTATCATTTAATCGAAAAGTTATTTTGTAATCTTAATTACTATTAGAATAATATACATTGAACTATTCTAGAGCATTAATAATACTGTGTCCATGCTCCTATCTCATTTTTCTCAATTATTATTATTTAAAAAAAATTTTTTTTTGAGGGAGAGAAAGCATGCAAGGGGAGAGGGAGAGAGAGAATCTTTTTTAAGATTTTATTTACTTGAGGGAGAGAGAAAGAGAGAGAGCAAGGAGAGGAGCAGAGGGAGAGGGACAAGCCGACTCTGTGCTGAGCACAGAGCCTGTCAAGGGGCTCGATCCCATGACCCTGAGATCATGACCTGAGCTGAAATCAAGAGTTGGATGCCCAACCAGCTAAGCCACCCAGGTGCCCCGAGAGAGAGACGCTTAAGCTGTCTGGAACCCATTGTGGGTCTCAGTCTCACAACAGTGAGATCATGACCTGAACCGAAATGAAGAGTTGGACACGTCACTGACCGAGACACCCAGGTGCCCCAAGGGGCATTAAAAAAATTTCTAACATTACCTCCTATGTCATTTTCTTCAGTAAAGCTGAATTCATTTTAAAGACATTCATGCAACTAAGGCAGAGACAATGTAAAGAATTGTCAGTGTTATAGTTTAGAGTCAGTGATAATCTTACTATGGTTATGAAAATGTCATTTTTCTTAATATACAAGTTTTTCCTTCCAATGATGATGGTCTTGAATAAATATTCTATTTGGAAAATCAGTGATTATGGGCTTTCAGTAGTATTGCTTTGATGTATACTTGAAAATTATGGGTTTTCTTATTTTTTATTTTTAAAAATTTTATTTACTTATTTATTTTTAAGATGTTTTTTATTTATTTGACAGAGGGAGACATAACGAGAGAGGGAACACAAGCAGGGGGAGTAGGAGAGGGAAAAGCAGGCCTCCCCGCAGAGCAGGGAGCCCGATGTGGGGCTCAATCACAGGACCCTGGGATCATGACCTGAGCCGAAGGCAGATGCCTAACGACTGAGCCACCCAGGCGCCCCTAAAGATTTTATTTATTTATTTGACAGAGAGATAGCAAGAGCAGGAACACAAGCCGAGGGAGTGGGAGAGGGAGAAGCAGGCTTCCCCCTGAGCAAGGAGCCAGATGCGGGGCTCGATCCCAGGACCCTGGGATCGTGACCTGAGCCGAAGGCAGATGCCTAACCATCTGAGCCACCCAGGTGCCCCACAAATTCCGTTTTAAAGCAAGTCGTTGATCCTTTAGACTTAACCCTTTTCTATTTTTTTTCTGATGGATTTTATTACAGTTTAGCAGTGACCTATAAAAATTATATGGAGGGGCGCCTGGGTGACTCAGTTGTTAAGCATCTGCCTTCGGCTCAGGTCATGATCCCCGGGTCCTGGGATCGAGCCCCGCATCGGGCTCCCTGCTTGGCGGGAAGCCTGCTTCTCCTTCTCCCACTCCCCCTGCTTATGTTCCCTCTCTCGCTATGTCTCTCTCTGTCAAATAAATAAATAAAATCTTTAAAAAAAATTATATGGAAAAGGGACAAATTGGGAGCCATTGAATTGGTAATCATGGTTTCATGGCAAGGTTCAAATGCTGGTTACTGTTATGTCTCTTTTAAAACTCTGGAATTTTGTTTGGATCTCTTTGTGATAGTTAACAGATGGATCTAAGTACAAAGATTCTTGACGGGGCAAAAAAGAAATCACTGTGGATTTAAACCCTCAAATCCAGTAAGAATATTAAAGTCCTATCAGAAGTCACAAAGCATAATAAAGTACTTTACCTTCTCACTTTATTCCTGACCGACTGCCCAGTTTAATGACTCCCCAGTTTAACAGGGCATATAATCAGGAATTGAGATCTAGATTTTAATTTTCTCACCAGTTCTGGTTTTCTTTGTGGTAGTACAGAAATTCCTTACCCCTCTCTGAATCTGTTTTCTTACCTGTATAAATGAGGAGTCTAGTCTGTATTGTGCAGAGATTTAGAGGGCGATGAGAAGGGAAGGTGTAGTGACCCCTCTCTACTCTGTGTCCTTCTTTCCCCTTTTCTGCTCAACCACAGCAACTCAGTTTTTTGTTTGTTTTTTAAGATTGGGACTCTGCTTAAGGTTTACTTAAGAAAAAGACACTTCTTGAGGCGCCTGGGTGGCTCAGTCGTTAAGCGTCGCCTTCGGCTCAGGTCATGATCCCAGGGTGCTGGGATCGAGCCCAGCGTCGGGCTCCGTGCTCGACTGGGAGCTTGCTTCTCCCTCTCCCGCTTTCCCTGCTTGTATTCCCTCTCTGGCTGTCTCTCTCTCTGTCAAATAAATAAAATCTTAAAAAAAGAAAGAAAGAAAAAGACACTTCTTTAAAAACAAAACCAAAGGGGTGCCTAGGTGGCTCAGTTGTTAAGCGTCTGCCTTTGGCTCAGGTCATGATTCCAGGGTCCTGGGATCAAGCCCCACATCGGGCTTCCTGCTCAGCGGGGAGTCTGCTTCTCCCTCTCCCTCTGCTTGTGTTCCCTCTCTCACTGTGTCTTTCTCTGTCAAATAAATAAATAAAAATCTTTAAAAACAAAACAAAAACAGAAAAGAAAGTTTTAAAACCTCTTCTAGCCTAGGTCAGAGATTGGTGAACTGTGGCCCATTGTCCAAATTCATCTCAACACCTTTTTTTTGGTAAAGCAAGTTTTTTTGGAACAGTCACACTTATTCTTTTACATATTGTCCTATGGCTGCCTTTGTGGCATGGGTGAGTGATTATGACAGAGACTATAGAGCATGCAAAGCTCAAAATATTTGTTATCTGGCATTTTACAAAAAAGTTTGCTGACTGCAGGAGTAGGTACTCACCAATCTTACATCTGTAAATGAGTTCTTAGGAATGGCTTAATTTCTGCTATTTGCAGTGCTTCCCAGATTGCATACTAATTCTTAGCTAATTCCTTTTTTTTTAAAGCAGTATTAAAGACAAGTCTTTTTTTTAAATTATATTTTAAAGATTTTATTTATTTGAGAGAGAGCACAAGATGGGGGAGGGTTAGAGGAAGAAGCCGACTCACTGTTGAGCAGGGAGGCCAATGCAGGGCTCCATCCCAGGGCTCTGGGATGATGACCTGAGCCGAAGGCAGATGCTTAACTGACTGAGTCACCTAGGTGCCCCCAATTTGAAGGTTTTTTTTTTACCCAAAGATTCCATTTATTTATTTGTCAGAGAGAGACATAAGCAGGGGGAGTGGGAGAGGGAGAAGCAGGCTTCCCACGGAGCAGGGAGCCCGATGCAGGGCTCCATCCTAGCACCCTGGCATCATGACCCGAGCTGAAGGCAGATGCTTAACAACTGAGCCACCCAGGCGCCCCTGATTTGAAGTTCTTGATAAGCATATATTCAAGGAGCTTATGTTCTAGATAGACTGACTGTTAAGATGATGATCATAAAATATAAGGGTATCATATGATAGTGTCTAATGTGAATGATTGATAGTACTGTAGGAGTTTGAAGGAAGGAGAAATTACAGTCCTGAAAAGTTGTGTTGTTTTTTTTCAATATTTATTAGAGAAAGCAAGCACAAGCAGGGGGAGTGGCGGGCAGAGGGAGAGGGAGAAGCAGGCTCCCTGCTGAGGAGAGAGCCCAATGTGGGGCTTGATCCCAGGACCCTGGGATCATGACCTGAGCCAAAGGCAGCGCCCCCTGAAAAGTTTTTTGTAGGGCTAGCATTTGTGCTGGGTCTTGAAGGGTAAGGAGGACTTAGGTAGGTAGGATTCATATAGGATATTGTTGGCAGGGAAAAGAAAGTGAACAGAGATGTGGAGGTAAAATACTCAGTTTTGCATGAAGAACAGTGAAGACAGAAGTCTGAAGTTGAAATTGAGTATATAATGGAGTGATAAGGTTGGTAAAATAGGGAACTCTGGGGCATGGTTTTGTGAAGACTGGATACAAATTGAACAAGTTGGATTTTTTTTTCCTCTGAAACTTTTTCAAGCTTTTCCCGCTGGATAAGTAGTAGAACCATCTCTTCAAGCAGAAGGTTGCTAATAACCTCAATATGTAAAAGAGATTAAAGTAGAGTTGCCTTGATTGACTTAGGAACAGAAGAACATGGAGCCTCCCCAAGTCCTAGCAAAGTAGCCACAGGGTGCATCATTGAAACCCTTTTTGCTCTGTGGAACACAGTTTGGAAAATACCATTCTAAGCTTTACAGAGCTGTTAGAAGTTTTTGGGTGGGTCTACTGAAATGTTGGCAATGTAGTTAGCCCATTGATTTGAAGGCTAGAGTGGGGGAAACTTGAGAAAAGGAAATGATTATAGTACTAGAGAATTAAGGACCTGAGAAAGGACAGTGGTAGTGAGAATAGAAAGGGAAAGAATAGGGGCACCTGGGTGGCTCAGTCTGCTAAGTGTCCGACTCTTGATTTCGGCTCAGGTCATGATCTCAGGGCTGTGAGTTGAGCCCCTTGACGGGTTCTTCACTGGGCATGGAGCCTGCTTAAGATTCTCTCCCATTCCCTCTGCTTCTCCCCCCAACCCCACCTCCCCAATGCTCACCTGCACACTCTCTCATGATCAATGATAAGAAAAAAAAAGTTACCAGTGGTTGGGGGGAGTGGGAAATGGGGAGTTTTTGCTTAACAGGTACATAGTTTCTGCTTTGGATGATGAAAAGTCCTTGGAAATAGATAGTGGTAATGGTTTAACAACATTGTGAGTGTAATTAATGCCCCTGAATTGTGCACTTAAAGATGGTTAAAATGGCAAATTCTATGTTATATATATTTTACCACAATAAAAAAAGTATTAAGTGTGAATGTCATTTGACTTAGAATTTGTTCTAAAGTAATAAATAATGAATGTGTGTCAGGGTTTTGCTAAAGAGTGAAACAATCTAGGTATTTTAATAAAAGGGATTCTTTACCATGATATATTCTATAGCCACTGACAATGATTAGTTGTAATAGAAAGTATTTTGCCGTATTAAGTGAAAATACAGGTAGTAAGATAGCATGCACCTATTTTTCATTTCTTTCTCTCTTTTTTTAAGATTTTATTTTTAAGTAATCTTTATACCCCACCATGGAACTCGAACTTACAGCCCTGAGATCAGGAGTTATGTGCTCTACCACTGAGCAGCCAGGTGCCCCCCACTTTTTATTTCTACAAAACATTTATACATGGGGAAGAAATGACTGAAAAAAACTAGAATCGTTATCATTGGGTGATAGGATTAATTATTGTTGCTTGAGTTCATACCGTGAACATGTAAAACTTAAGTTCTAGGTTTGTTTGTTGTTTTTTTCAAAGAAGTGAAGAGGAGTAGGGCAGACTTCCAGTTCTAGCCATGATAGAATACCAAAGACTGAATTTATACTCCTGCTATAAACAACAAGAAAACTAGTCTATAAATATGAAATAACTATTTACAGACCCCTGGCAATAAGTAGTATAGGACTGATCCTAGAGAGAAGGAAACAAATGAAATGAACTCTATAACTGCCCAGCTTATTGCCTGGAGTTTCCAGGCCCCAGTACAGAAAGGAGGCACCCATTCAGATCTTGGGCGTCACCACACTACATTAAAAGAGAGTTTGAAATATGGGGAGGCTGAGGAGTCTTGAATTTGTGAATAAAAATACTGGAGGGAAGGGAGCTGCACCAAGAGAGAGAACTCTGGAGATTTACAGAAGAAAGAATTTTTGGCTAACTACTGATGTATGCATATGTTGGTAGGAAATTACCTGAGGCTGGAGAAGGACCAACTTGAAGGTCATGCAAAGCATTTAGAGCTATAAATTTCCGTCTCAGCATTGCTTCCACTGCATCTTACAAGTCTTGGTATGTTGTGTTTTTGTTTTCCTTCTTCTCAAAGTATTTTCTAAACTTCTTTAGCGATTTCTTCTTTGGTCCATTGGTTGTTTAAGGGTAGTTTGTTTAGGGGTGCCTGGGTGGCTCAGTTGGTTAAGCCTCCGGTCTTGGTTTCGCCTCAGGTTGTGATCTCATGGGTTGTTGGCTTGGGCTCTGCACTCGGTGCAGAGTCAGCTTGTCCCTCCTCCCATGCCACTCTCTCTCTCTCACACTAAAAAAAAAAAAAAAAAAATCTTAAAAAAAAAGTGCTTTATTTCCACTGATTATTATATTTTTCATATTTCCTTTTATCATTGATTTGGTATTTTTCCATTGTGGTCAAAGAGAAATTTTGTATGATTCAGTCTTTTAAAATGTATTGAAACATGTTTTGTGGCCTAACTATAGGCTATGGGTCTATCCCAAAGAGAATGTTCTCATGTGTACTTGAGAAGATTTGTGTGTTCTGCTCTCATTCAATAGAATGTCCTATATACATGTCTGTGAGCTCTAGTTGGTTTACAGGATTATTCATGGCCTTTATATTCTTGCTGATCTTGTATCTAGTTATTCTGTTTTGAAAGTGGAGTATTGAAGCATTTCCAGCTAATATTTCTGAATGGTCTGGTTCTGTTCATTTCTTTTTCCTGTATATGGACCATACTTTTGTTTCTTTGCATGCCTCATGATTTTTCATTGAAAAATTGGACATTTTGGATATTACAGTATGGCAACTATGGAAATCTGATTCTTCCTCCTTGCTAGGGTTTGTTGTTGCTTGTTTGTTTAGTGACTTTTTTGAACTGTTTTCTAAGTCTGAATTTTTTGTTGTGTGTGTTCAGCTAGTGATTTGACAGATACCTCTGTCAATGCCTGGAATGCCACCACCACTACCACCTTTCCCAATCTTTACAGGTAGGCTGTGTGTGCATGTTGAATATACCTTTAACATTCAGCCAGACAATTTACAGCTACTCTTCTTTAGCCTTTGCTTCCTACCTTAGATGGAGCATGAAGGTCAGCCAGAGGTGAGAACTCAGGACCTTCTCAGATCTTTTTGGGCATGTGCTTAGCACTTGATGTGTGTGGCCTTCTAAATTCCCTGGAATATGCAGGGATTTTCCAAGCATTCAAAGATTCCCCAAAGCATTTCCTTCCCTAGCCTTTCCTTCCAAGCTATTTCGATTTGCCCCAACTGTGGCAGCAGCTCATACGTTTATCTTTAAATATTTTCAGCAGACACCACCAACACCACTCACTCCTAAACACAAACACACCACCCACACACACTCGTCACCAGTTCAGACAGGGGAAAGTTTCTGAGTTAGATGAAATAAGGTCTAGCCACCAGACAGGTCAGAAAAAACAAACTACAGTTCTTTGAGAAAATGTTCATATTGCTCCCTCTGGTACTTGTAACCCATATCATGAATGTGGGCTGTTGTCTTTCAAGGCTGTCAACTGAGCTGGGAGTGGGGAATGGTATCTCAGTAAGTTAAAATGACACAAATCTCTCTTGCCGAATTTCAGCTGTTTTTTCTTCATTAAGCTTTCCCCTGGTGGTTCTACGCTTTTGACTTGATTCCATAGTTTTGAAAAAGTTGGTTCTGACAGTTTTCTCAGCTTCTTTGTTTCTTTTGTAGAGGGATGGACTTTTGGAATTTCCTATTCCACCATTTGCTGACATCATCATTTGTAATCTTAAGAGGAAACTTTATAGCATTATATACTAATTGTAGAAAGAAATATCACAAATCAGTGATCTAAGCTTCTACCTTAAGAAACATGAAAAAAAAAGGAAATTAAACCTAAAGTAAACAACCTGGAAGGAAATAAGAAACCAAAATTAAGGACTTAGAAAACAGAAAAGCCATTTAAAAAAGAAGAAAACAAAAGCCATAAAGAAAATGAGTGAAATAAAAACCTAGTCCTTTGCAAAATGTCAGTAAAACTGAAATATGTCTAGCCATACTGATTAGGAAAAAAATAAAAAAACAAGAAAAGACATAAATACATAAATTACCATTATCAGTAAGGAAAGAAGGGACATCACACAGATCCTACAGAATGTTAAAAGGCTAAGGAGATTATTTTGAAGAGTCTTAAGTCAATAAATTCAATAACGTAGATGAAAAGGACAAATTTCTTGAAAGACACAGGCAAAGTTTAGTTAAGAAAAAATAGATAACGTGAATAGCCCTATTACAAGAAGTTGAATTTTTAACAACCAAGTTAAAAACCTTCCCACAGAGAAACCGTCAGGTTCAGATGGTCTTCAGATGGCAGATCATACCAAACTTTAAAAAATAATACCAATTCTATACAAACTCCTTCAGAATATAAAGATGAGGTAATGCTTCCTAACTAATTTTATAAGGTTTGTGTTACCATGACACAAAAGCTAGACGAGACATAATATTTTTCCTGAACATAGACACAAAGGTCCTTAATGAAATAATAGAAATGAATCCTGTAATGTAAAAAAAGCTTAATATGTCATGACCAAGTAAGATTTATTCTAGGAACATAAGGTTGGTTTAACCTGTGAAAATGAGTGTCATTCAGTGTATTAGCAGGCTAGTGGAAAAAAAACATATGATCATATCAGTAAATGCAGATAAAGCATGTTATAAAATTTAATACCCATTCATGACAGATTTAAAAAACAACAACAACTTGTTAAACTAGGAATAAGAGGGGAGTTTTTCTCAACTCCACACAGGGCCTACAACTTGGGTGCCTCAGTTGGTTAAGTGTCTGACTCTTGGTCTCAGGGTTGTGAGTTCAAGCCGTATGTTGGGCTCCACTCTGGGCATGGAGCCTACTTTAAAAAAAAAAAATTACAACTAAAGACTTGAATACTTTCACTCTACAATTGGGAACTAGGCAAGACTGTCCCTTCTCAGCAGTTCTGTTCACTGTTTTACTGGAAGGCCGTAAGGCAAGAAAAATAAAAGGCATATAAGTTGGAAAGAAAGATGCAAAATTGTCTTTGATTGCAGCTGACATGAGAATTTACTTAGAAAATCATAAGAGATTAGAAAACAGTTACTGGAACTAATAAGCTTAGCAAAGTTGCAGGAAACAATTGTGTTTCTATATATTAGCAACAAACAAAATGTCTGAAACCTGACATTTTTTAAAGGCTGTTTACCATATTATCAAAAATGTGAAATACATAGTAACAGTTCTAACAAAAATGTGTAAGATCTTAATACTGAAAGCTATAAAATGATTCAGAGAAAAAGATCTAAATAAATGGAGAGCTACACCATGTTCGTGGATCAGAAAATTCAGGTTTTTTTTGAAGTGTCAGTTCTTTTCCAGGCTTATCTATAGATTCAGTGAAATACCACTCAAAATCCCAATAGCCTTTTAGGTGAGATTTTCTAAATTAATTATAAAATGCATTTAGAAATGCAAAGGATCTAGAATACAGTGGTCAAAATAGTATGATATTGTTGTAAAAACATATATATATACAGATATATATAAACTCACATAAAGGTGCCAAAAATTTCACCTTTTTAACAAATTAATGCACCAACTGGATTTCCATATGCCAAAAATGAACCATAATTCTTATATCACATGACACATGATGGGTAACATGTAACATATAGATTTAAATGTAAGAACTATCGAAGGTCTAAAAGAAAACAGGAGGCAATCTGAATAACCTTGGGTTAATTGGATACCTTAAAAATAAGCAAAAAGCACAATTTTTTTAAAATAAAAAAATGGAACTTTATAAAAATTTATGGTATTTACTCATGAAAGATACTGTAAAGAACTGAAAATGCAGGTCACAGACCTTAAGAAAATATTTGCAAGGACATGTGTCCAGAATATGTAATAAACTCTTAAAATGTAATAATAAGAAGATGGACAACCCAAGTAAAAATGGTCGAAAGATTTATAGATGTATTTACTGATGAAGATATACAAATGGGAAAATATGCTCGTTAAAAGATCAGAATCATTAGTCATTAGGAAAATGAAGCTTACAGCCGTAATGAGATAATACTACCATCTGCTAGAATACGCTATAATTGAAAAGATTGACAATTCTAAATACATGGAGGATGTGAAGTAACAAGAACTCACATACATTGCTGGTTAGAAAGTAAAATCGTACAGCCTTGTTTGGAAGAGTCTTGATAAGTTAAATATATACCATACAATCTGACCCAGCAGTTTTATTCCCAGGTCTTTACCCAAGAGAAATGAAAACATATGTCCGCAAAATGACTTGTATTTAAACATTCCTAACAGCTGTCTTCTTAATAGACAAAAACTTGAAATAAGTCCGTCACCTGATGATTGATTAGCAAATTGTAGTGTATCCGGGGTGCCTGGGTGGCTCAGTTGTTAAGCGTCTGCCTTCAGCTCAGGTCATGATCCCAGGGTCCTGGGATGGAGCCCTGCATCCTCCATCGGGAGCCCTGCATCCTCCATCGGGCTCCCTGCTCGGCGGGAAGCCTGCTTCTCCCTCTCCCACTCCCCCTGCTTGTGTTCCCTCTTTCGCCGTGTCTCTCTCTGTCAAATAAATAAATAAAATCTTAAAAAAAAAAATTGTAGTGTATCCATTCAAAGGAACATATTACCAATACATTACACAACTTGGGAGAGTCTCTAAAGCTTTATGCTAAGTCATAGAAGTCAGATGCAGTGGGCAGTATATTATATAAATCTGTTCTATGACATTCTGTAAAAGGCAAAACTAGTGACAGAAATCAGACCAGTGGTTGCCAGGGTGTAAATGGAAGGGACTTGTGAGGTGTGAGGGGATTTTTTTGTAAGCATGAAAATGTTCTATATCTTAATTGTGGATATTACAGGACTTTATATTTTATTTTTTAAAAACTTTTTGAGTTGTAAGTTGTGAGTTTTATTTTGTATAAATTATAAAACTCATTTCAAAAAAGAAGGAAATATATTCATTAGAAAATATTTCTTTTATACTTGTGCATATTTAAACCCACTTTCCTGATAGTCCAATTATAAGTGAAAAAGTGGGAACTTGTAATTGAATACTATAGTGATTAATGGCTCAAAACTCCTTTATGTAAATAGCCTAAATAATCAACAATAGGACTATAGTTAATTAAGTAAGGTACATCCAAACAATAAAATTCAGTAATTAAAGATCAAGGTCGAGTAGAATGCTCAATAAAATGGGAAAATGTCCTGAATATATTGAATGGGGAAAAAAGGACATACAGCAGAATCTCAATTTTCTTTTGAAAAACGAAGGAGGGCATTATTAATGTGCAGAAAGAAAATACATCATCTATCAACAATAGTTATTTCTGAGTGTGAGGGTGGTAATGACTTTTCTTCTCTCTATTTAAGAAAAATGTTCTGAATTTTTTTTTTTAAGATTTTATTTATTTATTTGACCGAGAGAGACACAAGCAGGGGGAGTGGAAGAGGGAGAAGCAGCCTTCCTGCAGAGCAGGGAGCCCGATGTGGGGCTCGATCCCAGGACCCTGGGATCATGACCTGAGCCGAAAACAGACGCTTAACGACTGAGCCACGTAGGCGCCCTGGTTCTGAATTTTCTACTTAATTTTTTTTGTTTCTCTCCATTAGAATGTAAGCATCATGTCTTCTCCCCTCTCCCGCCCCCCCCCACCCCCCCGTTGCCGGGTATCCATAGAGCCTAGCACAATGTTCCATAGATATTTATTGAATGAGTGAATGAATTCACTTAAACTTTTATAGCTACTTGGGCCTCAGCCTGGATTTTTTTTTTTAATTGATTTGTCCTTTGTTTTTGTTTTATTTATTTATTTATTTTGTTTTAATTGTGTAGCTGTGATTACTGTAGCTTTTTATGCTGTGTTTTGTGATTTGGTAGGACATGTCCTCTTTGTTGCTCATATTCAAATTATTCTAGGCTTTTCCTTGTCACATTAATAAAATCCTACTGGGATTTTAATTGGAATTTCACTAGTAATATAAATTGATTTGGTGGCAAATTGGCATTTTTCAGTGAGGAGTTTAGAACATTTAGGATGATAAAATGAGTTATTTAGATATTCTTTCATGTCCTTCAGTAAGCTTTATGGTTTTCTTAATGTAAGTTGGCGTATTACTTATTAGGTATATTTCCAGATGTTTTAATTTTGTTGGTATTGTTTTTGGGATCTAGTTTCCTTTGTGCTTTTTTTCTCTAATATATACTATATCGTAAGCCTCTAAGTTGCTCATAGTTATCTTTTATCAAACACCTTACTAAAAATTATACATCCTATTTTAAAGAATTATAATTCAAAATTAAAATGATTAATGAAGACCAAAATTTTTTATGGCTTTAAAAAATACATAATTTCTGTGGTTGAGAAGGTAGTTGTCTTTCTCCATTTTCTCACCCTAATTGTTTAGAGCTTCCTGAAATAATGTCAAGTATTCATTATTTATTTAAACTGAACAGACCCTGAGTTTAAATATGCTGTATAGTAATACATTTGGGGGCATTTCACCTACCCCAAGGGATTCAGCAGGAGTTCTGGAGAAGCTTGAAGAATCAATACTGTGGTCTTTGTCAGCAAGTGATTATTAAGCCATAATTAATAGATGAGGGAGATGATCTCAGTGTTATGGGCCTTATATCAAACAGGTATTAATTTATACTTAGCATCTTGCCACTGTTACTTCTCATTCTGTTACCTAGAATTTAATTCTCAGAATATAATCCTTTTTGTTTTTGGTAGGCACATTTTGAAAAAAAGCAGTATATTGTGTTAATAGTTATTTTGTTATACATATTTCTATCATTCAGTTTATAAGTGTTCTTGCTTGTGTTCGTGCCTTATTCTCAAATTGTAAGTTCTTTTAAGAATAGGAATATGTTTGTGTAAAAGTCTGTTAATGAGATCTGTACTGAGCAATTAGTGTGTATAGCACAACATGGAAAGGGAGAGAGAACACTGAGCACTTACTATGTGCCAATTCTGAACAATGCATGGTGTAGAGACCAAGAATCTGAAAGAATAGGGGCGCCTGGGTGGCTTAGCCATTAAGCCTCTGCCTTCGGCTCAGGTCATGGTCCCAGGGTCCTGGGATCTAGCCCCACATCGGGCTCCCTGCTCGGCGGGAAGCCTGATTCTCCCTCTCTCACTCCCCCTGCTTGTGTTCCTTCTCTCGCCATGTCTCTCTCTGTCAAATAAATAAATAAAAAATCTTTAAAAAAAGAAAAAAAATCTGAAAGAATGGGTGTCTCGCCAAGATATAAGAAGCTATGGAGTGTGTCCATTTGATTTTTAAGTTCTGCACTCTTCAACCTTGGCTATGCATTCGAATTATCTGGAAAAATTTTTAAATATATTTTCATCATATTTTTCCTTACCTCACACTCTTAGAGGTAGAGCCTAGGCATGTTGGTATGGCAGAAAAATAGAACTTTATTTCAGCTCGCAGGTGATTCTAATGGGCAGCCTTGGTTAAGAACAGGAGTCAGCAGGGGCGCCTGAGTGGCTTAGTCGGTTAAATGTCTGCCTTCAACTCAGGTCATGATCCCGGAGTCCTGGAATCAAGCCCCACAATGGGCTCCCTGCTCAGTGGGGAGTCTGCGTCTTCCTCTGCCCCTCACCCTACTCATGCTCTCTCTCTCTCAGATGAATAGATAAAATCTTAAAAAAAAAAATAAGAACAGGAGTCAGCAAACTAGAGCCGACAGGCCACATCTAACCCCTCAGTTTTTGTACTGCCTAGTAGCTAAGAATGGTTTTAACAGTTTTCAGTGGCTAAAAAGAAAATCAAACGAAGGATAGTTCATGACACATGAAAATTACAAGAAATTAAAATTTTAGAGTCCATAAACAAGGTTGTTTTTTTTTTTAAGATTTTATTTATTTATTTGACAGAGACACTGAGAGAGGGAACACAGGCGGGGGAAATGGGAGAGGGAGAAGCAGGCTTCCTGCTGAGCAGGGAGCCCGATGCGGGGCTCGATTCCAGGACCCTGGGATCATGACCTGAGCCGAAGGCAGATGCTTAACGACTGAACCACCCAGGCGGTCTCATAAACAAGGTTTTATTGAGACCAAAGCCTCATGATAAATTGTTGTTGATGTGTCAAATACTTGAGAGACCTCTCCATAGACGTATTTAAACTGTTCTTTCTAATGTAACTGTATTTTCTAGCAAACAAAAGAGCATAAACTTACAGATAAAGAGAAATAAAAACCTCTGGGCTCAGTCATCTCCAGTTTCAAGTCATTTCATCACTTTTCATATATTCTTTTGATAAAAGGATAAATCATCTTTTTATTGCTTTAACTGTTAAGATTGAAGAGAATTGCTAGGTCAGATTCAGTAATCATTTGTTGATAGTGTGAGGTACTACTGGTTTGTATTTCATGTTTTATACTGACCAATATTAATTCATATAAGACAGTATTCCCAACTTGATGATACCGGTTTAGGGGTTTAAAGCACATCTCCATTCCTGTTCCATTTCCAAATTAAATGTATGTGGATTACTGTAGATAAGCTCTCTCAAGGAAATAACCTGCCTTTCAAAGTAATGTGATCACAGATGTTCAAGTACATTCATATGCGAATTATTTTAAATTTGAAGGGTATTTTTGTTTTTGTTATTTCCTAAAACATTATTCTTGGAAGAAGAGCTTGACTTCTGTCACCAGGCCTACTGTCTATTATTAAGTTAGGCTGTGAAGCTCCCACTGTGTACACAGGTTTTCTGCAAATGTAGAGGGAGATCTAAAACTCATCTACAAAGTCCGCCTTTTTCTGAGAGCTTTACAGTTTACTAATGATGCCATTGTGGTCCATCCTGCAAGGTTCCCTTGACTATATTTTATTCCTGGTTATGAGATCTGGACAGAATTGGACTGATCAGGAAGTATATTTTGATTCAGTCCAGCTGGTCTGCAGAGACTGTCTTGACCTCATGGTACTTGAGAAGGAATTGATTTAGGTGTATACACAAATATATTGCTCATAATTTTATAACATTTTGTTGAGTCATAAATCATAATTACAAGTGATTCAACATTCTTATCGGGGAAACAAACACTAGCAAATCAAGTTTTTAAAAAGACTAACAAATCAAGTTTTTTCAAGTTTCATTATTTAAATAAAAGCCATCTTTTAAAATATTCCTTTTACTGTATTTTGTTAAATCTGTGAAGGCATTTATCATTGCATCCTCTTGTTTAGAATATATGTGTGAATCATTCAGAAATAAGTTTATACAATTTTTAGATATATGTAGACTATGATATATTTGCGGTCCTTGTTTTATTTCATTTTGCTGCTTTTGTCTTGTTTTGTTGTGTAATAAAGTGAGAAAAAAAACCTTTTGAGAATAATGTTTACCTATTCAAGGTAAATTACTTCTGTGAAAGAATTCAGTCCAAGTAATTAAGTTTAATATTAGTCTATTCAGATTTATATTACAGAAAAAGTGGGATTTAAAAAATTATATTAAATTGATATTTTTATAACTTGAATAGTAAACTAGATCACTGATTTGGTCAAATTTATTCTATGACATATTTTATGTAATTAATACATTTCATGTTTTGAGAAGTGACAATTTTAAAACAAACTCATTTTTACTATTAAAATATCAACATGTGGGGTGCCTGGCTGGTTGAGTCAGTAGAGCATGCAACTCTTGGGTTGTGATTCAAGCCCCATGTTCAGTGTAGAGCCAACTTAAAAGTAAAAGGAAAAAAACATCAACATATATTTATGTTGCCAAGTTGCAAAAAAAGCACATAAAAATAATTATTTTTTTACCTGTTATAGATCATCTAAGCAGCGTTTTGAAGTGGCATTTTCTCATGTTGATTTTTGTTTCTGTTTTTGTTTTTAATCATTACTGAATATGTAGTGTTAATGGCATACAACACTTCTTATTAGATCTTAAAGTAGACTGTTCTATATCTTGGTTCCACATGAAATCAAATATCCAATCCACCAAGTTGGGTTTTTTTTTTTTTTAAGGTTTTATTTATTTGACAAAGAGAGAGATAGCCAGAGCAGGAACACAAGCAGGGGGAGTGGGAGAGGGAGAAGCAGGCTTCCCGCCTTGCAGGGAGCCCGACACAGGGCTTGATCCCAGAACCCTGGGATCATGATCTGAGCCCAAGGCAGACGCTTAACAACTGAGCCACCCAGGCGCCCCTAAGTTGGGTTTTTCTAATGTTTTATTTCGAAATATTTCAAACCTGTAGAAACTTAATAGAGATAACATAATGAACCCAAATACACCCTTCACTTAGATATTTAATAAGTGTTAACATTTTTGCCATAATTGCTCTCTCTTTTTTTCTCCTTTCTCCTTCCTTCCACTCCTATACTCACACAACACACACACACACACGTGTGTGCACACACTATTTTTATTACATTTTGGGGATTAATTAGTTGAGAATAACTTGCAGGCATCATGCTTTTTTTACCTGTAAATACTTCAGAATGTATATCCTAAATATCTTACACTGTCTTATATAGCCATAGTATAGTTAGGAAATTCAAGAAATTTAAAATTGGTAAATTTTTCTTATCTAATGTAGAGTCCAAATTAAAATTTTACCAATTGTTTTAAATCATCCCTTTCATAATAATCTATTCCCAGCCTTCTGCCTCCCCTCAAACCATGGTCCAGTGCAGGATCTAGTATTAACTTTCTGTCTCATGAGTCTTCTTTACTCATGAATAGTTTGTCAGTTTTTCATGTTATTGATATTTTTAAAGAGTATTGGTGAGTTGTTTTGTAGAATATCCTTTAACTTGGGCTTGTCACGTTTAAATTCATTTTTTGGCAGGAATACGATGTAAGTGATTACATGTTCTTAGTGCATCACATTAGGAGGTTCATGTTTCACCTTGTCCTGTAATGGGTGTTAACTTGGATCACTGATTTAAGATGATTTCACTAGATTTCTTCCCAGTAAAGGTAATTTTATAACATTTTGTAAACAGTCTATGGGGAGATACTTTGAAATGGTGTAAACATCCTGTTTTCCAACCAACTGTAACCCGGTGGTTTTAGCACCCATTGATGAGTCTTGCCTGAATTAGTTAATGCTGTTGTGGTTTAATTCACCAAATTTTGCGTGCACAATTCTTTTTTTTTTTTTAAGATTTTATTTATTTATTTGAGAGAGAGCATGAACAGGGCGGGGGCATAGGGGCAGAAAGAGAGGAAGAAGGACCCTGGCATCATGACCTGAGCTGAATGAAGGCAGATGCCTGACCGACTGAGCCACCCAGGTGCGCCTGCACGCACAATTCCTAAGGACTTCTTTTTAAAAATACTTTAGGCAGGGGCACCTGGGTGGCTCAGTCATTAAGCATCTGCCTTTGGCTTGGGTCATGGTCCTAGGGCCCTGGGATCAAGCCCCACATCCGGCTCCCTGCTTCACGGGGAGTCTGGTTCTCCCTCTCCCACTCCCCCTGCTTGTGTTCCCTCTCTCTGCTGTGTCTCTGTCAAATAAATAATAAATAAAATCTTAAAAAAAATAAAAGTACTTTAGGCAGAGATTAAGAAGTACAAACTTCTAGTTATAAAATAAATCATGGGTTTGAAAACTATAGCATAGGGAATAAAGTCAATAATATTGAAATAACTTTGTATGGTAACAGGGTAACTACACTTATTGTGGTATTCTGTAATGTATATAATTGTCAAATCATTTAAGTTGTACACCTGAAACTAACATAATATTACATGTCAACTATACCTCAACTAAAAATTAAAAAATACTGTATTCATGTGTAAATATCACTTAACCAATATTTTTAAAATTAAGACTATCTACAACATAGTATTTGTATTAGTTTCCTTTTACTGCTTTGAGAAATGACCACAAACTTCCTTCCTTAAAATGATAGATTTTATTCTATCATTGTTCTGGAGGCCAGAAGTCCAAAATCAGTATCACTGAGCAAAAATCAAGGCATTAGCAAAGCTGCACTCCTGGAGACTTTAGGGGATAATCTGTTCTGTGCCTCTTCCGGCTCTGGTGGCTGCCAGTATTCCTTGGCTTGTGTTCACATCACTCCAGTTTTTAAGCACAGCATTGTCAAATCTATGTCAAATTGCCTTCTCTTTTGTGTTTCAAATCTCTCCTTGCCTCCTCTTATAAGGACGTATGTGATTACACTTAATGTATGTTACATATTCCAAATGTTAAATTTCCCCTAATGCAACCCAATACGCTCTTTAAGTTTGTGTATGGATTGTTCCATTTTACTCTAATTTCTAAGGATAGGGATTAAAATAATTCCATATGCATCATTTTCCTCAGCAAATTTCAAGCAAATGATCTGGGATAAATATAGACTACCAGGACTTTCTGTTTTTTGGCTTTTGGACTTCTGTTGGATTCAGTGATATCAGATGTTTATAAAGATTGCTTTTTTTTATTAGTTATGGTTAGGCTTTTTACTGAGGGGACTTTCTGCAAATGTTATTTTTTCTTCATTGTAGATAAAAGTTACGTGTGAAATAACTCAACTTTTGGAGATTAGGATACCTTAAGAACTGATTCTGTAGTCTTTGTCTATAAGTCCTATATTACCTACCTAATTTAGTAACCAGGTCAAGTAACAAAGTAGACAGAAACATCCCCAGCTCAGGCATTCATCCACCATCTTTTAGTGCTGTGGTGGAGGCAGGGAATTACTGGGAGTAGCAGAGAGTGACACTGGATAAAGGACTGACAGGTAATTGATAGGATTAAGAATAGGTGGTGTAGAGGCTTTTAATAATCTGGGCTTTTGGTTGCAAATAACAGAAATCTGATCCAAAGGAAAGGGGAAAAAAAGGAAGGGGTGGGAGGAAGATATATCTAGGCATTTATCTGGCTTTAGCATACCTGATCATTCTAGATCTGTTTCAGAGATTCAAGCATTAACACTACTCTCTCCCCATTTCAGTTCCACTTTCTTCTGTGCCGGCTTCATTATTAGGCTGGCTCTAGTTGGAGAAAAATGGCTTTCAGCAGCTTCAGACTTACTACTTCCATGGTCATTAACACCTACGTCTCAGAGATAGTGCCTCTTTGATAATTCTGGTAAAAAGCTCTGGGAAGTTCTTTCATTGGCTCAGCTTGGGTTATTCCTGATCTAATCAGTGGGACCTGATGCTGGATTGGTCAGGTTTGAATTGTGTACTGACCCCTATAATGGGGATGTGAAGAGGAGTGAGGTGGGGAGGAGTGATCATCACTCATCACCATCCAAACCAAATAGAATGATTTTCCAATAAAAAAACACTGTCCTGATACCAAAGAGAAGGAATGGATACTGAAGAGGTGAAATAGTTACCTGTTCAGTGAGTAACATCTGATGCAGAATCCTGTACACATTGTACACTCAGTAATTTTTTTAATGAAATATGCTTAAATAGTCTTTTTGAAAACAAGAGATTCAGGGCTCTTGTATTTGACATTTAAGTTTCTCAGGGTAACTAGATGGAAATAAATTAGCCATTCTTTAAACAATTATTTATTGAATGTCTGCTACACTGTTTTACCTGCAGTATTACTTACTCTTTTCACAGGTTCCATATAATTTTAAAAATAACTCTTATGTATACAACTAGGTTTCAAGACAATTTTAAAGTGATTTTTTTTCATATTTTATCTCCGTATGCCAACTAATCAGGCTGAAGGATTTATGCAAGCCAAGGAACACCAAGTTATATTTTAAAACGTATTTTAACCAAGGCTCACAAGCTATCTCCTTACCTTTTATTTATCTAAAGTGCTATGGGATTTGTAATGCCTACGCAAAGCATATAGTAAGCCTCATCTGGAAGACCCATGCATAGCACAGTGCAGCTAGCTACTCAATTTATCTACCTTGGAAGGATGAAAGGCTAAGTTGAAAAATCATTTATCAGTTCCACTTCAGTTGTTACATTTTTGCTTCAGAAACATCCTTCATCTCCTGAGTCTCATAATCTCTTGCCTTTGAGGTTGTTTCATAGACATGCTTTCACTCAAACGCCTTCAATTTGAACTTCTTCGAGAGGGGTGCCTATCTCCCAGGAGTTGCCTCCAGGGGCCATTTTACAGCTGTTATTCCAGCTCCTCCCACCTAGCTTGTTGAAGGAAGTTCTCTCACCAAAAGCATTTCTAATAGGAAATCAGTACTCGTCAAGCTGTATAGCAGCTTTTTGAAGATTGGGCACCCACCCTGGAGTGCCTTAAAAAGAAGACAACAATGAAACCCAGTAACAAGGCCTAAGATACCCCTGTGCCCTTCAAAATGAACTTCTAATGCCCTTGCTTTCATGCTTTGAATGAATGTGTCCCACTGGAATGAGATTATACTTTGGCTTTACATGATAATAATTCTCTAAGAAATGTGTCGTTAGCCATATTCCTTTCAAATTCACAACTCTAATTGTGATTACTCTCTGCTGCTTTTCTAGCAAGATTTAAGTTTTCTTGAATAGGTAGTGATCCTATCCACATGTTTAGCGTTCTGTTTTCCTGCTATACTCTCCTTCCTTTCCCTCAACTTCCCTCACCTTGACTGTATCTCTTAAAAAGCTGTTCTTTAAAATTATTGTTGTATTGTTTCTTATTTAAATGTTCCATTTCCTTGGGGCGCCTGAGTGGCTCAGATGGCTGCGCAGTTGGCTCTTGATTTCGGCTCACGTCTGATCTCAGGTTCCTGGGATGAGCCCCGCATAGAGCTTCACACTCAGTGGGGAGTCTGCTTATGGATTCTCTCTCTCCCTCTGCCTTCCCCCCACCCCCCCAACACCTGCACGCACACACGCTTTCAAATAAATAAATCTTAAAAAAAAAAAAGTTCCCTCTCCTTAACCGTCTGTAAACCTCTCAGAGTCATGAACTCTATGACCTGTCTTTTGTATTTTCATACAAAGATCAGGTAAAGATTATCTGGGAATATGGTACTTAGTAAAATAACCCATAAATTTTTCGCAGTTAGGTGTCATGGCAGACAAAGATAAATAAATAAAACATGGTTCCTGCCTTCAAGGAGATTTTAACATCATAGAAGAGATGCGATATGCATTTAAGTTTAACATAAAAGATCTATCATTAAGGAGTGAACAATCAGTTTCTTCTCAGGAAATCAGGGCAGGCTTCATGAAGGAGTTGGTATTTGAGTCAGCACCAGATTGTTGGGATATTTTCATTGAATCATCTGTTTGCTGAATTACATTATAGAAGAGACATTTAAAGGTAAAGTGATCATAACCCCTCATGTGTATAATTCTTGGTGGTTGGCAAAGCTCTTTTATGTTTATTTCTTACTGGTGCTTTAAAAGCCTATGAGATATTTTTGTGGGTATATAAACCCATTTAGCTTTCAGAGTTTATTTTGTTTTCTGATTGGTGGTCAGAAAACAGTATTATCAATCTTGACTTCTATCATCTTTTGTCTTTGAGATAAGCACTCTAGAAAAAAGGGAGAGATTTCTTATTTTTAGCATCTGTTCTCAAAAAGTCAGTACTGACCCTATCCTGCTTGACCAGATTTGTCAGTAACCATCTTGCAATACTATTATAACATTACTTTTTTTTTAACCACTAAAGAAAATGAAACGAACTTTTGCCCATTAGTTTGAAGTATTCTTAAATTTTCTGTGTATCTCATAGCTGTTCATATGTTTCTGTGAGGTGTTTCTGGACAATATACCTAAGATAAAGTATAACAGTGTTGAGATGTGCTATATTTTGCTAAGTAATTTTTCTCTCCTTATATAGTAGTGTATTCTATCTGTTTGGCTCCTTCTTTCTTTGTGTTTGAATATTCCTTGAGGAGAAGGGAAAATGGAAGAAGAAACCTTAGCTCAATGTAGTAATAATAAGTTTTTGTGTGTGTTATCAGAAAACTGCTTCATAAACTTTTTCTATCCACCTGCTTTTAAAATAGCCTCTATTAAAGGCAAAATTTGGTTTTGATTTTGCCAAAATCAGATTTCATTCTTTTGCTATTATTCAGAAGCCTGTGTGTCTCACCTGATTGATCATTCCAACTATTTCACTCTGTGCTTCAAATCATCAAAATCCCATTTGCCCCACTGCAGGGGTGGCATAAGAATGAATGTGATGGCAGCAATTAACATTATGATCGCAATGAAGACTTAAAAAGGAAATAGCAGCTTCATTAATATCTAGCAATTTTTTTTTGCCCACAGTTATATCAGTAAGAAATAGTGGTTGGAAAAACAAAAGCAGGAAAAGCTGCCTTTTATAAATAATTATGAAATTATTTTCATTCTTCCCTCATAGGATTGAAAAGTAAGCAAATTCTGTAGTTATTTTCTATGTTGATTGTTTCTACCCTGTGGCTTAGAATTCTTATAGTTGTGGTTAATTCTGCTTTTAAACTTTAGGAACAATACAACAAATTGGAGAAGTCAGTATTCTACATAGACCTAAAAGAATTCATTATTAATTAGAAAATGCCAAAGGACTCGTAGCACACTCTCACACACAGATTTAGGTATAATGTTTCCTAGTTAATAGATCATTGTGTTATTGCATGCACTGCAGGACTTACTTCACTTGAATTTGAAAATAATGATTTAATATCCTGGATTTCAATTCTTATTAAAAAGAGCATCATCTAATATAAAAGGAAAGCAACCATTCTGGCAATTTACTATTTTTTGTAATTATGACTATTTTATATAGACTTTTCTTTTTGTTGTGATTAGATTCTTATTGTAATGCCTTTGCTCTTTGCCCTGTGATGTTGCTTTGTTGGTTTGTTCATCTACCTTGTAGACCTTGATGACCCTCATGTTCTAGTCCTTTGGCTTTTTACTAGGCTGAACCAAAAGAAAGCACTTGGTTGCCAGCAAAAGAGCTGAACAAAGGCAGAAAGGAAGGGTTTTAAGCATGGGATACTGCCATAGAAAACAGCAAATATATTTCAGCTCGGTCTATGAAAACCAGCTTCTATAAGGCTAGCCCAGTACACTGTCATTTTTATTATTGGCCAGCCCTTAGCCTCTGTACACTGTTGAAAAAGTTATATTTTATCACAAAAAGGTTTGATAAAATTGGTCTGTTTAAACCTTTTAAAGTTGGGGGAAGTTGGTGTTCTACATCATATATCCATAATGGAGGCAGTCTGCCTTTTAACTGCATTGTGCTTCATCTGTACATTTAGTTTAGGATGAGATTTATTTACAAAGCTTTTAAACAAAGACTTTTTACTGTTTTTTTTCTTTTAATATCAATATTAAAGGAAAATGTATGGGAACCATTAAGATATGGTCAGTAGACATTAAAATAAAACGGAAAACATTTGAGTTTCCTTGGGTATCAAAGTAGAAAAAGGGCATACACCATATTTAAGTATGTCACCAGCACTATGGAATGGCAGTAGTTAGTTTTTCAGTTCTATTTTAAGATTGCAGGAACTAGCAGATTTAAACTACTAATTGCTTTAAAACATAAGCTGTCCGGCTATTTCTGAGGCAAAATGCTATATTAAAAGCCAGTTATTAGGATAATAGTCAACATTAGCCTTAAGTGTTAATTTCCACATCATTTGAAGACAATGAGTTGCTGGTGAGGTTTGGGGGCCTAAAAATCATTAATATGTCTTGCAGGACACATGGGCTTCTGTGAATGTTACTTGTGACTTATATGAAGAGAACAAAATGTAGAAAAATCTTTAAAAACTCTTCTTACCTACCTTTTTTCATGTTGGGGGTTTGTGTTTTGAAGGCTAGGAATAGCTAAAATTTTTTCTTTATAACTGGGTGTTTGGTATGGTATTGGCCTTTCCCATAGTAAAATAATTCAGTATATTTTTTGCTTGAGATTGTTACAAATTTAATCTAGTTTCCAAGAATATGAAATTTACATTTGTAAAGGTTTATGTGCCATTTACATATTGTTAGAAAATTTGTCTTACACAGGTTAAAAATGGGTAATTACCCAAATTCTAACTATGTTAACCTGATTTTTATGTTCTTGTGTAGAAGGCAGATAAATAAAATTTCCCTTATACCTACTAATTATGGCAAAAGGCAAAATTTTTGTAGTGTTATATAAAGGCCAGAGAAAATAAAATACTGATGTTTGAAAGGTTTATGAATAAGGAATCTTTAAAATGTTTTCATGTCACTTAAGAATAAAACAAATAATTTGTTTACATTTGCCAAATAAATTCATATAAAACAGTCTTTATGTAGGGGAGAAAAAACATATTCTATACTTTACAACTCCTAGAATAAAATAAAGGAAAAGAAGCTGTAGGAGTAGCAAAGGAAGGGATAGGATGGGCAGACAACATAATTTCTTCCAAAATAGGTGGAATTGAATAAAATTTGTTCTTCTATCTAACAAACCACCATTTTTTGGGTATTATTACTCTTAATAAAGCAATCCAACTAGGAGTAAACACTTTTAATATAAAATAAAATTGTTGGTGGCAAAAAAAATAGCCAAGAGATATATATTTGTCAACAACTTAGATACATGTTCAGACTTTATTATTGATACCATTACAGAAATACTGCAGAGTTATAAAGTGTTGAATAAAATTTTATGTTTTAAAAACAACTAATTCATTTAACAGAATAATTTCCAAATTTTATCCAAGCTTCTTAACACACTTGGACTTCTCATTCATTTTGTTAAAGGATTCATACACATAATAATTGTATATACATGACAATAAGGTATCTGGATTAAAGATACTTGTTTTTGATTTTAAGGCTCATTTAGGAATTTTGCTTCTAAGATGCCAAACCTTTAGTGATTTAGATATGTCCTGGTGATAGCTAAAATTTTTACTTTATAACTGGGTGTTTGGTATGGTATTGGCCTGGCTAATGAGTGTATAACTAAATGCGGTATGGAAAGCTATTTCTGACTTAAACTCTTGATTCTTCTATATTAGTGCTAGTAAAATTGTTGTATTCTTAGTTACAAGTAGTGGTATTTTATAATGCCATAGCAAAAAGCATGATTGGAAATGAGAAGTGCTGTCTCTTAGAAGTTCTCTCATATTTCAGCTAAAACATACTCAGCAAAAAAGATATGTAAATTAAAAGAAAATCTCCAATTTCCTGTTCTGAGTAAAGCTTTGATTTTTGCTGATTCAGGAAGTAAGGTTGACATTGGAGCTTCTCATTTCATCTGGAATAATCACTTTTTCCTTTTGAAAAGTCTTTCATTTTAGCAGCAATATCTTCTAAAACAGTCCATTTTGCATGGATGAACCTGTTTTTCTCTAGATAACACAGAAAATACAACTATCATAAACGGTAACCTGCTTTCTATAGTATTGCTTTCCTGAGTGCCCAGTGAGATACTAAAGTGCCAGGCTGTTCATTCTGGAGATTTCACTGATTTTCTTAGCTGCATTCCTCCCCCCACCCCCCAAATAACAACCCCCAACAGAAGAATTTTATAACTTCCAAATTGACTACTGCAATAAAATGTTTAACCCCAGGGTTAGATAAATAAGGTGCTGACTACCTAATGAAGGTGGCTAATATCAATAGAGCTCTCCCTTAAGCCAGTGGCTCATCAGCTTAGGATCATAATTCTCGTTCTTGAAACATTGTACTGTTATTTTATTTTATTTTTTGTCCTTTTAAAATAGGTGGTTTGTTGTTATCTTACTGATTCTGATATTTTCTCAGGTTTTTTCCATTAGTATTTTTTTCTGTCATGTATCAAGATATGCTTAAAATCTGAATAATTAATAATGAACTTGCTTTTGTTATAGGGTAAGTGCATAGGGTATCCCAACAGCATTCCAAATATTTGGCTGCCAAAATAAGGAAAGTATAAAGAGCTCATTTGTTTAAGTTGGTATTAAACAAAATGAGTAGGAATTTAAAATATGTTCTGGTGTTACCTACATACAATCCATTAAAATTTCCAAAAAAGGTCAAATTATGTATTGGTTGGTTTTCTGCCAAATGATTTGAGTTTTTCTTTAGTGTCTATGGTACATGGAAATTTATATGTGATGTTTTGCTTTGATTAGAGAGTTATAAATAGATCCATTGTGTTTCAGGTATATAATTTCTGTGCTGTATCTATGGGGGCACTTCCTTGCTTCCCACGGTACTTGACAGCACTCTCAAAGGAGCAAATGTATGCTTATGCAATCCTGGACACAATATGTATTTTCTTGCTATTTGGACTGTTAATGCTATGTGATACAAAATACTTATACCAAATTGTGTATTCTATGTAGATAGTGCTTTTAAACTTCTTCCTGATAGCACATTCTCTTGTATTAATGCAATAAAGCCAAGATGACAGGATGACATAGTGAAGCTCTTATTAAAAACATGTTCTAATTGTTGCAGAGATATTAATGGAAATCTAGAGCTTGCTGCCTCAAGTTATTTCAAATTGTGTATTTTATATTTACAGTTTACATTTACATATTAATTTTATCTATTAAGAATTGCTTTCAAATTAAAAGATTTACATATGCTTAAACAAAAGCATGAAATGAGATTTGAACTCCAGAAACCAATTCATTGTATCAGCACACTAAATGGTTTTGCATTAAGGAAAGCCAGATTCAATGACAAGTTTGGCCCTCACACTTGAAAATACCATGAAAGAAAAGCAATCATGGGAGTCATACATGTATATTTATCTATTATGTAAAAAGCATATTCCTTTTTATTTTTTAGAGAACCTAAGTGCTCAAAATATTATGATTAACATTTATTATTTCCCAAAACATAGGGAAGAATTATGCTGGGAAATTTAGAATTATTTCTGAGTGAAGTTCACTACATACAAATAATACAGCTTATAAAGGAATTGGTGAGTTATCCGTTTGAAATTTATATGTATTTGTTTTTATCTTGATGTCATAGGTCTACCTTATAAAATTTAAGCATATTAGGCAAACAGATTTTAAGATTTTTAGCAAGGCCTTCCTTGGAAAATTCTAAACCTTTGTGTAAAATTGGCAGGTCATCTGGCCAGTCTCACCCTGTAAAATTATTTCAGCATTTTGTGCTGCTGGCTATAATTGCTTTGGAAAGCCTTTAATCCAGGTTTTTTTTTTTTTTGGCAAAATATTACTTGCTTTTTTAAAAGAGCTTATTTTAGAGGGGATATCAACATTGCTTCCTCCTCTCCTCAATTTTTAAAACTACCATTTTGTGGTTCATTAGTAAATTGTAAGTGCCACAGAAAGGACTGTGCAGTGTTCAAGATCCATGCTTTCAGGGTTAAAACTGAGTTTATATGCACACATACTACATACTTATAAAGCCATGGAACAACTATTCAGACTGCACTGTGGACTATGCTAGAGGAGTTAGCGTGCTTTTTCTGCAGACATGGTTGATTGGAAAACAACAAAAATTGTCCAGAGTGGCTACTGAAATGCTTTTCAGTCTTTGCTGTACAACTGTATCAGCAAAATGTTGATCAAAGTTCAGATGGGAACATTAAATAGTCTAGCTCGGTTTCCAGTGAGTTCATTCGTTAATTTACAGAGAATCATACAATAGACTGGATTATTGCACAGTATGAAGTTTGCCATAATATTGTGAGATATGATGACATGACTATACCATTTATCTGCTTTGTCTCTAAATTTCCCATCCTGCATATCTTGACTGTCATTGTATTCATTTTGCAGTCCATAAACCAATAAGGATTTACCTTAAATTAAACATTTTTAGGTATGCCTATTGTCTCTCAGTGGTGCTTTGTACTGCCATATGGTTGCTGCTCAGCTTGACTTACAATCTTAGTCTTTTTACTTCTTGTAACTATCTATTTTGCAAAGATAGCCTGAGCTTCTTTGTGGTACAGGTCAAGTACTTGTGGAGTGAACTATAAGGAAGTAAACTTCCATTGTGCTGGCATGTCTTCGTAAAAAAAAGGCTACCCCAGCCCATAATTTTTCGGTAGATACATTTCTTATTTAGAACAACCTGGACTTTATGCAGAATACAACATGGTATAATAACAGTTGTATATTATTTTAGGCAGAGTGGCTTTTAAAAAAAATAGCTCAATTTATAAAGAATATTTATGTTTAAAAAGATTACTTTTTAAATAGCTTATCCAGTAGAGTTCTTTAAAAGACAATTCTTAATGTGTTTAAACACGATTTCATTTATAATAAACTTCCTGAAAAGTGAGAGGCTTTAATCTTCATATATTAAGAGTAATGCAAGATAGTTGAATTATTTTCACCAAGATTTTTTCTCTAAAACCTAACTAATCTTTATAATTTTCACTTTTTTCTTTCTTTTTTTAAAAATAGGCATGGTGGTTGTTTTGCTCTGCTTGTTAGCTGTAACTGTGCCCTGAAGGTTCTCCCATGATTGATCACTGAGGGCCACTATTTTTTTTCATAAATGTTCACTGTGGACTAGAATCCAGTGTTGGCTTTTTCTGTTTTTCTTTTAGCGAGTAGTGAGGAATGGCAGAAAGCGTTCGTTCCATTGAATAATTTTTAATAGCTAATTTCCCTGTAAGAATTCACCAAAACATGATAGATATATCTCACTTAGGAAAAAAGTTGTCTCTAAGATGAATCACATTCTATTTGATATTTCAGATAGGATAGGTATATCAAACCCTATTTTCTCAATTATTTTACAGTATAAAATTGGAGATGCATTATTCTAGAAAACTGGTTTTTAAGACAAAATCAAATTTAAGATAGCTTTTTAGAAGAAAGGAATCATTTTCAGACAGAATACTAGAGTTATAAATGCAAAGTGGGGAAGTTTGGTATTTGGCACCATAACCTAAATACAAGTATAAGCAGCACAACTAAGTAACTTAGTGGTTTTTCAGATTGTCATTTTCCTTGAAATGCTCCAGGAGAATACATAGCTTTTCTTTAATGTTCAATATTCTGCCTTCTAATATTTTGGAGAAGTATTCTTAGAAATTAGCAAGTTGGAGTAAGCAAAAGAGAATTTGATGTGTAAATAGTTGAAATATAATTTAAAAATATAGTAGTAAATTATTAAATAAGCAAATAATTTTTTGGAAGACATATAACAGTAAACCTAATTCATTTCAAATTATTGTTGAATACCTGTCAGTGTGGTGGACATTGCTAAGCTGTGATAGCATTCAAGTAGCTAGCTCATAGGTTGGCAAGGAGTTAGACACAAAAATGGGTACTCATAGAACAAAGAGATAAGTGCCTTGATACATGTAAATACAGGCCATTGTGGAAGCACATAGGAAGAATTCCTAATTCAGTTTTGGGAAATGAAATAAGACTTCCTGGATGGAAAACTATAGCAAGACCAGAGGATAAATAAAAATAAGCTAAATGGAGAGGGGAGAGAGCATTGCAGGTTCAGGGAATAGCAAGTACGTAGCCCAACTGATGTTTTGTTCAAAGATTTATATGGCTGAAACATAGGTTATAAAGGTGATGGAAAATAGAAATTGGTCTAGAGTGGTAAATTAGGACCAGGTTGTGAAGGGCCTTATAAGAATGGTCAGAAAATTCAAGGATTTCTGGAAGAGATTTTTAGTAAGATAGTGACATGATCAGATTTGCAATTTAGGAAAGTCAGTTTGGCAGGAGAGTGGAGAATTGCAGAGGGTTAGATAGTTGAGAGTGACGTCAGGTATAAAGAGACTGGTTGCTTTTGGAAGTAAGTGAGAGGTAATGGACCATTTTTCTAGATAGTACTAAAGGAGGATCAAGTTTGAGAAAGGGAAGAATGAAACTACGGTGGTAGGAATTGTGCTTCATAGAGAATCAGGAGATATAAATGTTACTGTGACTCTTATCACTGATGAGCCAGATGATAGCCTTAGACAAATCATTTTCTCTCTCGAGTTTCTTCGTCTTTGGCATCTACATATGATAGTGTTTTTGCCCAATTCATTGTGTTTCTGTGGCCATGTAGAAGACAGGTGTGAATATATTATGAAATATTTATGTACTATACCAATATAGGATATTGTGTAACATAATGGAGAGTACATACACTAAATACATTGCCATAGTGCTGTAAAACTGGTGTTCTAAACTGCACCTGGATGGACCATCATTTGGGACAGGGAAATAATTTGTTGCAGTGAACCTTTTGCTGTAATGGTATTTTTTATAATAAAATCTGACCTAACTCTTTTTAGTAATTTAAGAATAAGGAAAGAGATCTGTCTCACTATCTTTCTCCTGTGTGTTTTGTATGTACTTTATGTATGATATCTTCACTTAAGCTCACTTAATCCCTCACACCTCACCTCATAACCTTGTATAGGTATTATTATTGCTCTTTTCCAATTAAGAAAACTAGTGATGTCAAGTTAACTTTCCCAAAGTCTCATTGCTTAGTAGTAAGTGTCAAATTAAGACTTTGAAAAGGGACCAGGGTAGAGAGAAACGAGCAGAAGAAAATTTTTGAGTTAAAGATGGGTGACATATCTACATTTAAGTGTATTTAGATGGGATTTAAATCATTTTTAATTTTTTCAGTTTATGAGAAACTTGACTGCCTGTTATGTGCCTGACTCTATTCTAGGTGCAGTAATATGTGTACCAGTATATTGGTTTGTTGCAGAAAATGATTTCCAAGGTAGTAGTTAAGGGCATTGAGATTTCAAAGCCATTGGCCCAATTTTGATAAAACAGTAAAATTGGAAGCAGAAGATATTTTGTATTTTCTTCATCACTTCACTTGACAAGAAGTCACAAGCCTGAGGAATACTACATTTTTATGGGAAAACAAAAACTTTTTTCCAACTCTTCTCTATAGGCATAAATCTATTGAAAATTAATTTTTAGTGTTATGAGGTACATAAACCAACATGAACAATAGCAGAAAATATTTGTACAGTGCTTTAAGATTTAAGTACTTTAACGTGTTTTCTCACATAATCCTGACAGGCTTCAGAGGAGGTAGTCAGAACAGGTAATTAACACAGTTTTATGTTTGAGGAAATAGGTTCTAAAAGGTGATGTTTCAGATCTAACGCTTTTCCAATTGTACCACACTGCCTCTAGATGTGTAATCTATTTACAAATTTAAATAATATTACTGCAGCTTTCTTATTTTCCTACCTGGGGTGTTTTGGTAGAGATTCCTATATTGTTTGGGAAATTAAACCAAATGATCTTTATATTCTTTTAGACTTTGCAACTCTAGTTAATCTGTATTTCCTACCCAATAATGTGGAGGAGCCAGGAATCTCTGGTTGGCAGAACTCTTCTAAGAGCTTAGATGCCTCCTGGAGAGAATGTTCCATGAAAGGAAGGAAACGACCCTTTATTGGGTGCCTGCTGCATATAGCTAGCTGTCAGGTGCCTTTATGTGACTACACCAAAACACCATGATGGATACAGGCATGTCATAATTCAAGTAAAGGCTTGCTATAATGCATGCCCGATGATAGCCATGTACTGAATACTTCCAAATTTTACTGCTTTGGCTTTTACTACTATTTCTCTACCCGGAATGCATTGTCTCATCTCGTTTCAATTACAGGGATTCAATTCAGCTGGCCTTCAAAACCACTGCAACTGATACTTTCTGTGTAAAGTTTTCTCTATCAACTAGTAATGATCTAAATTTTTAGAGGAGTATGTAGTATTCTTTCTTTTTTTTAAACTTCTGTTAAGTAATCTCAACACTCACTGTGGGGCTTGAACTCAGGACCCTAAGATGAAGAGTCGAATGCTCTATGGACTGAGCCATCCAGGTGCCCTAGTATGTAATATTCTTAGTGCAGATGTCACCTCTAACTATGTTATTTATATATATATTACCTTCTTTGGTTTCTCTGTTATAGAACAGACTCTACCTATGAGTATTTCCTTCCACCTAAGTATCTACCCCAATCTCCTATACATCTACTTTTTTGAGGTGGGTTCAGAGAGGCAGAAAGATTTCTACACCAACAAAATTTCTGCTTCTTGTGAGCTTTTGTTAATGTGAGTCTTCCATGATGTGGCCTCTTTGTTTTGTTTTGTTTTTGGTCTAGACTCATAGATTGGAATTATGGCTCTTACTATTTGAGTTTAGACAAACTACTTTCTGAGATCCTGTAGCTAACAAACAGTGGGGCCGTCTTACCTTCATTGTTTACCTGCAGTAATTTCATGAGTATTTACGGTAGAATATGAGAGAGATTCGAAAAGAAATTTATATTGAAGAGTTTTGAGATTTATGTTAAAGATTTTTAAGAAATAACTTTGTGAGTCTGTAGTCTGTTGTCTGTATTACTATTCTGTTTTTTTATTTGTCACAGCCAAGTTAACCTTTTAAAACACTGCCTGAATACATTTTCCCCTACTCTAAAAACTGTCAGTGGCTCACTATTGCCTAAAGAATAAATTTTAACTCTGATTTGTTTAATCCCTCAGTATTTCCTTGTGCTCTAGTTGGATTACTCGCTAGTTTGTCTTCTACATATCTAGATTGTTCTTCCCGTTCATTCTCTGGTTTTCTGAGTTCTAGCCTTCTTTCAAGTGCTGTTGGGTCCCCTACCCCCACTCCTGATTTTTCAGTGCTTTGAGCTCATGTAATATTTGTTACATCATAGTATGTGCCTTTCTCTATTGTTTGTGATTTTTTTTATTTTTCTGAAACCTGTTGCTACCTCTGTAGTATAAAGCTTCAACGATAGAACCATGTTTTACTCTACTATCAGGGCCTGTTCCATGGCACATAGAATGCATCTGCTCATTAAGAACTAATAGCAATAAAGAGGAGGAGGATCATGTAATTTGGCCCAGATATTGGAATTGAATACTTCTATTTTTTACCAGAAAACTACCCTGCCATATTTGACTAATAGGATGGCCTGTTAGGAGAGCAATCATGGACCTTTCAGCCAAGTTGGTGCTGTGATCCCACTGACTGTAGTGACAGTATGTTGGGTATCTTGGTAGTGGGAGCTGTTGGAAACATCAGAGAACCCCTAGAAAGGAAAAATGGTACCCTCCTTCCAGTATTGTATCTGAATCCTGCTCTGGAGCACATTTCTTCTCATTCTCTGTCCCTGACCCTACCTTCTTTACCAAACGTAAAATTTACCTTGTTGTCTATAGGACCCAATCCCTAGCCCCAGTAAACTAGAATATCTAGCAATAAGGAATTATTCCCAGCAAAGTAGGAATGTTTTTGTCTGTAAATTTTCTCAAAGTGTTACCCTTTATTCATATGATTAATCAAACATTGCTTTGTTTTTCTGTAGTCCTCTTGGACAGCAGTCCAGTCAGGTATGTGTAGGATTGGGGCTTGCTGGGGTTTACCAAGTGCTGTGCCCTCTGAAGGAAAATGATGGTTCCACTCCTCTTTCTACTTGACTTCTGGGGAGACAAGATGGTATTACAGAAAAATAATGGGCTTTGGAGACAAGCAGACTGATTCAAATTCCTCTTCTTCTAACAATGCAGCCTTTTGAGAGTACTTATCCTCATAGTTAGCTAGACTTCTTCATTTTAAACATTATTTCCTTCAGGGTACCTGGGTGGCTCAGTCAGTTGAGCTTCCGACTCTTGGTTTCAGTTCGGGTCGTGATCACAGGTCCTGGGATTGAGCCCCATGTTTAGGCTCCACTCTCAGTGAGGAAGTCTGCTTGTCCTCCCTCTGCTCCTCTGCCCACTCGCACATGCATTCTCTCTCTCTTTTCTCTCCAAAATAAATAAAAATCTAAAAAATGTTATTATGAAGATTAAGTGAGTTAAGTTCTCTGAAAGAATTTGGCACAGTGTTTAGTACTAATAGTTTCTCACTGTATGTGGCTTCCTTCCCTAGTTTGATGTTCAGGTTTGTCCAGGGCTTTCCTTCCCAGGCTTAGCGTTGAAAGCCCCATGTGACCTAGGAACCTTCTCCTCCTCCCTTTCCCTTCTCTCCCCCACCCTCCTTCCCTCTCATTGGGCTTTTCTTATTGGCCATCTTTGAATAAGTGTTGTCAAGTTTTATTTTATAGGTTAGACTTTTAGGTAGACCTAAATAAAGTTCTTTAGATTGTATGTATATGTGAATGTATTGTTTGTTTGTTTTTTTCAAGGCATGATATGAGGTGGTATTATACAGTTACCTTGTTGACTGAGCCAACCAGACCCTTCATTCACTGGTTGGCCTGATCTGTCTGGGGACAGGGAGGCTTATGAGTTACTTGGTAAAGTGCTAACATAATTGAAAGTGGTGATTTTGATCTGCTGCCTTATTGGTGAGTTCTGACTACCTTAAGGAACTGTAGATCATATTCACAAACTTCCATTGGCCTAAAAAGTTTAGAATGAGTTCTTTATATTAAATACTTCGTCTCATGAAACCAGCCCTTTTAAATTGGAGTTTTCTCAGTCCAGATATAAGTTACAAAATGGTTCTTTGTAGAATGTTGCAATTTTTCCACCTTTATTTAAGTACTTACTTAAATATTTGAGTTAGTATTCTAATGCCAATTTAATGCGTTAACAAAGCTACCTGGTTTTCTAGTTAGACAATAAATTACAAATACGATTTCTTTATATTTTCTCTGTTTCTCATTTTTGTTCTGTCTTTCCTATCTTCTACTCTTAAGTTTTCTTTTTTAATTAATCAAATAGAAAACAAATATCTGGTGTTTTTATCAATGTCATGGCCTTATGTCAAGATGTTGAAAGGTATCTCTCCAAATTATTGTTCTGCTATAGTTATTTCTTTGAAAGAAGGCCTCTTGTATAGCTATTTGTTGAATTGTGTACCTACTGAATTAGTCAAAGCTCTAGCTAAAACCATTTTTTTTCTTTACCTCTCCCCTCCCCCCCAAACTTGCTTTTGTTATGTATTGGCTTGCTAATCCTTGTGTTGAGCAGTATCAGACATCACCTTTCTTGGGGGCAGTTAGTCCACTCTTCCGCTTTCTTTGTCAAAGGGCTCCCTTAATAGGAGAAGTCAACAGGGAGGACAAAAAGGATTGAAAGTTGTATTTAATCAGGGTCAGAGAGGTGGTGTTCAGAGTGACGGGCCCACAGGCAGGCTGGCCTTTTATGCTTGCCGACGCAGATGGTCCCAGAGCATTCAGCTAAGTGAAGAGAAAGCTGCCCAGTGAAAGCTATTGTAGGGTAGCATCGTTACAGTTGAGAAAGGTTGCCAGGGGTAACTAGAGAGTATCACCAGTATCGTGTGATCACTAGTCTGTGCCATTGAAAATGTTAGACTGAGGATTGTATTGGGTCCCTTGGCATCTTGATGTTCATATGTAAGCAGTATTAGCTTACATTACTGTTTTTAATTTAATTTTTTTGTTTTCCATCTTTCTTCTTCTCTTGCCCATTTTAATACGTAAAACATAGATTTGTTTATATTTGTAATTTTAAAAAATCTCCTAAAAGCATATAGTTCCTTAATAATATGTCTTATAGTTTGGTATAAACTATATACCAAATAGTTTAAATTTTTGCAAGTAAGTTGGATTTATGGAAATAGAATCTTATATTTCTCATTTGAAGAGCTTGGAGTTGATTTTCCTTTGCCCTGAAACTACTCTGGTATATCCAAGATGGATAAGTTTTTTTCTCTACATGGTTTTAAGTAACTTACAAAAGAATATATTGAGGTATTTTTCTGAAAACAGTAGATTGAGTGAAAAGTGATGTGACCAAGAGCTCCCAAATACTTATGAAATCTATCTTTAATTTTTTGCCAAAGGCAAAAGTAAAAATATGCATCCCAAATGAACCAGAGCCAAGTAGCGTAACAATCATTGGTCTTAATTTAATATACTCTGAATATGATTTTAATAGCCAATTTTGGAATTCTTTAATTTCAGCCTTTCTTGTCATCTGGATATTTTAAAGAAATTACATATAGTCACATATAAAATATAAACATAAAAGTCTTCTGCACTCACTAGAGGAAAATGCATAGATTTCTACTTAGTGTTAAAAGTGAGATTTGAAGTGTAACTAAAATTTCAAGATGAAGTGATAACAGCCTTGCAAATAATTGTTTTAACTTGGGTTACTAGTTAACCCAATTTAAGTTAGCTTTATGCTAGCCAGAGCTGATTTTGGCTTAATACCTCTTACCCACCTGTTGGTATAACATTGAGTAAAGAATAAACTAATACCATTTTGTAGTACAGCCATTAGTGTTTGAGAGCTAATAACAATCACCAATAGAATTATTTTGTATGAAAGGTAACATTGTTTTTATTAGTATATTACAACTGGAGTCAGGCTTTATCACAGTCTGTTAAACTCCTATTTAAAAGATCAAACTCTAAATTAATTTCAGGCTATTACAGAAAAACCTCAAATTAATATGAAGTGAGCTACTTGTTTCCTTTTTTATTTTAAAAACAGTCACTTCTGTAAGTAAAAGCATTTGTCACAAAAAAAGGAGTGACTAATGAAATTTAGAACAAGCATGCTGATGTCTACAATCATAAGGTGCAGAATTCCAGGAGGTCTGTGGTGACTAAGCAGTTCATTGGAAAATTCAACTTTTATGTTACTAAAAATCAACAGAGAATGTGATTTCTCCTTATTTCTTGAAAAATCAAAGAAGAATGGTAACTTGGTAACTGTGCTGTCCTTTTATTATCATAGTTCTTTTTTAAAAGAATGATAGTATGACTATTTATAAGTCTAATGAAAACATTTGTTAGTTTGTATCATTTATAGTGGAGGTTGGCTTTCTAGAATTTATGGATAAAGATAGCAGTGTCGAAGCAAATATTAATTAATATTGCTTTAATGAATCTTGGTGAGTCAGAGACATTAATGTTATTGCTGTTTATGGCCCTTCATAATTTTTATTCTGTTGATCTAGTTTTTCTTCTCCTTTATCTATGTACATGCTATAGATTTGTCTGAACTCATGGTAAACTGAACGAGCTTGAAAAGTAAAAGAACAAATTTCCATATATTTTCATTTAAAGGGACCATGTGATATCAGCATCTATATATATAGTGGGATCAGGGGGATTGACATCAAAGATTTATACTAGACTCCACCAGAAGTTTCTTATCACTTTGGCCTTTTAATCACTGCAGGTCACATGAATATGAAAGGAAATATAAAATAACTATTGGTAATCATCTCAGTAAAGGTTAAAAACAAAATTGGTATTAGGATTGACAGGTATAGATATAAATATCTTACTTCCTTGATAAAGCTAAAAGTTGAGTTTTTAAAGGCAGACTGTTTATGAAGTTAAACCATCCTAACCAACATATATTTTTTAAAATATAAATTGAGTTATTGTATGTCCACTTGTAACTTCAGACTGGAAATCAGGAGGCAGAAAAGTAACTTAGATTTTGCTGATTGTTTAAATTTTGCTTAAAGTGTGAATCAAAGTCTCTCTTCTTTGATTCCCCTATTATGTTAGTAATAGTAATATATGAGAGTTATTGGAACATTAGTGATTGGCATGTATAGCAGAATCTGTTAATAATGTTGGTGTCAGTAGAAGGCCTGTCCCTAATCTTTAGATGTATGGGATTATGAGGAGAAAGTAGAACTGGAATAATTATAGCTTATTCATTATAGTGAATGCCATTGTGTCAAAAACTGGTAGGTTTCTTTAGTCTGAATAGTATTCATACCAGCTACCATACATAGTAGGTATTCAAATGCTTGCTGAATAAATAAGTTTAGTTTAAGATAATAATTTTGAAACTTGACTAACATAGTTGAGAAAAAAGGGTTATCTTTAATGGAAAATTACTTCTTTTGTTGTCCAGTTACAAAGAACTGTGAAATTTTAAAATGCCTTTAGGCTTTTATCTTTAGTTTTAATGTTATCTGCGAAAAATCAGAAGGCTTTTTGAAATTTTGAGGATCCTAAGTTCATTATTATGATTATCAGTTATTTTTTAAAAAGGGGGGAGAGTGTGGGGATGATCATACCTGGAGAGTGTCAAATTATAGAATCTAGGAAAGAGCACTAAAAGGAGTCAGAGGTTTGGGTTTAAGTCCACTAATATGCAGTTTATTAGTTATCCATGAAAGATGATAATATCTCTACCTACTTTAAGAATTACATACTTGAGGGCACCTGGATGGCTCAGTCGTTGGGCGTCTGCCTTCAGCTCAGGTCATGATCCCAGGGTCCTGGGATCGAGCCCCACATCGGGCTCCCTGCTCGGCGGGAAGCCTGCTTCTCCCTCTCCCACTCCCCCTGCTTGTGTTCCCTCTCTCGCTGTCTCTCTCTCTCTCTCTCAAATAAATAAATAAAATCTTTTAAAAAAATTATATACTTGAAATTAGATAAAAGACTTGAAAGTGCTTCTAAAACTGTAAAGAGTGATATGCAAAAGATGTTTTAATAACCACCACTACTACTTACATTGTTACTAGTGCTGCTGCCACATAGCTAGTGTCAGAACAGCCAGCTGGTGTGTTTTTATTTTGATATTTTGCCAACATTAGGCATTTGAATCCAGCTACTTCAGGAAAAAAGATGATAAGTAATATCTATTTTAATAGGTGATATTAAAAGATATTAATAGGTGAACATGGTGGTGCTATGTTTAGCTCTTTGGGAATCTATATTGTTATATATCATGCTTATTTGGCTTTTTGTCTTGATTCATTTCATCAAAATGGGGCTAGATGATTCATGGTAGGTTCTGTAATGCAAGTAATGGAAGGCTAAATGTGTGAGCTTCTTTGCCCAGCCAGATATTTTTAACACTGATGAGTGAAAAATCCTGAGATCTTTGTGAAATCCTAAATTAATAAACAACACTTACAACACATATTTCCTTCCAAAACAATATTTTTAATTGACCTGCTCAGATCAGCTCTAGCAGGTGACTTTTTTTAATAAGGATATGTTTTTCAGAAAGAAACAATATTTTTATCATTTACATGATAAAACCATGGTAAGATGCTAGCACTTACTAAGTTTATTCACTAGCTTCCAAACAGCAAACTTGTCAAACATGCCATTCAGATTCATTAGTTAGCAGAACTTACAAATTATTATAGGTCATAGATCTTTGTGTTTCTTCCCAAATTGTCAAAACACCAAGTGCCTATTGGCTTTATATACTCTTTCTTTATATTAGCAATGGCCTACAGCAGTGGTTCTCCAAGTGTGGTCTGTGGACATCTGGGAGTCCCTGAGTCCCTTTCAGAGGGTCAAATCTATTTTCATAATAATACAGAGAAGTTATTTGCCTTTTTTACTATGTTGACATTTATACTGATGGTGCAAAAACAATGATGAGTAAAACTGCTGGCTCCTTATCACAAATCAAGGCAATTGCACCAAACCGTAATGTCATTATATTGTTCATTTCTACACAGAGTTTAAACAAATTTTTAAAGGCTAGTTTCACTTCAAAATGTTCTTGGTGAATCAATAAAAAGAGGAAATTTTATTAAATCTGAATGCTTCAGTACATGTCTTTTTAATATTCTGTATGATGAAGTGCAAAGTGCACACAAAGTATAATTCAGTGAACCAGTATTTTCCACATGACCAATATATGATGTTAAAGATCATACATGGATGAAAAATCCGTTTGAAGTGCAAGATAGACCAATTTCGGATTTCACATTGTAACTAACCTTTAGGAAACTACCACTTGTTGAATTTCCTATAGTGTTAGTGAACAATATCTGTAGTTATCTTAAAAGACTACTGAAATACAATTTTTTTTCCCAACTGCCTATCAGTGTGAGGCCAGATTATCTTCATTTACTTCAACCAAAACAACATTATCACAACAGATTGAACACAGAAGAAGTAGATATGAGAATCCAGCTATGTTCTATTAAACCAGATATTGTTTGGCATAAACCAGTGGCATTGTTTTTATTTCAAAAAGACAAAACAGTGCCACTCTTCTTGTTTCTTTTTTTATTTTTTTTTAAGATTTTATTTATTTATTTGACAGAGAGAAACATAGCAAAAGAGGGAACACAAGCAAGGGGAGTGGGAGAGGGAGAAGCAGGCTTCCCGCCAAAGCAGGGAGCCGGATGTAAGGCTCGATGCCAGGACCCTGGGACCATGACCTGAGCCGAAGGCAGACGCTTAATGACTGAGCCACCCAGGTGCCCCTTCTTGTTTCTTTTTATTTTAGAAAATACGTTTGGGGCATCTGGCTGGCTCAGTCAGTAGAACATCTCAGGGTTGTGAGTTCGAGCCCCGCGTTGGGTGTAGAGAGTACTTAAAGAATAAAATCTTTAGATAAAAAAAAGAAAATACAATAGTTTTTCATAAATGTGTTACTTATATTGAATGAGTTTATTCATTTTATTTTATTATTTAACTTGTTTTTATTTTATTTTTAATTAATTAATTTTTTGCGTGTGTGTGTGTGTGTGTGTGTGTGTGAGAGAGAGAGAGAGAGAGAGCGCAAGCATAAGCAGGGGGAGGGGTAGAGGTGAGAGAGAGAGAATCTTAAGCCTCCACACCCAGCTCAGAGCTGAGACCAGGCTGGATTTCGTGACTCTGAGATCATGAGCTGAACTGAAATCAAGAGTTGGACACTTACCCACTAAGCCACCCACATGACCCTGACTGGGTTTATTATTTTTAAATGAATTGAGAACGATTTAAAATTTTTTTCAGTTTATGGTAGGGAGTAGGAGATGTAACCCACACAAACAAAGACTCTTTGGGGTTCTTAACAATTTTTAGAATGAATAGGGATCCTGGCACCTAAAAAATTTGAGAACTACTAATCTACAGTAATGTTATTTAACCAACTAATCACAGCAAAATACAAATAAGGAATTCTGAATACCTTTTCTACTTCTTGCCAGTAAGCTAGTGTTTCTGTTCGCAAATTTAGTAAAGAGATGTTGAGATCAATGACAATTATTTTAATATTTCTGAGATTACATGAACATTTGTTGGGAAAGGATCATAAAATTGTAATGACTAGAGGGTTTGCAAGGTGCAAACAGTGACAGGTAAAATGGGCTGGGTATAAGCTGCCAGCAGAGTGGACTATACAGACAAGTTTACAGTTACAGTAATTGGATCTTCTGTAGAATTTTTGATAGGGTTGGATAAACAGGTTTGGAGACTCCTTCTCCAAGACTCATGCAAATCACATTGCAGAGCTGGTCCAGTGACGATACTGCTGTGGTTAATCCCAAAAGCAGTGACTTGCCCTGCTGACATGACCAATACCACCGATGCTGGCTACCTGAGGCTGCCACTGGAACCTGGAAATGGATGTAGCTGCTGGTCCCATCACCACAAAAGGGATTCCATGGGGTCTTTGCTGTGTCTTCTTGACAGCTCCCATTCAAAAATATAATATATACCTTAATGGTGGAAATATGCAAAGGAAGAAAGCAAATAGCTGACATTTTCACCTTCTCGAAGGGGAAGCCAGCTATACCTCATAAGATAAGAGTTTTCCCAAGCATAGAAAGGAGGTTCAGTTTCTAGGCGGTTTAAACACAAACAGAAAAACTGCAAAAAACTTATATTTACTTACAAAGGAAATTACATTTACTTACAAAGGAAATTCCATCTCTGTTGATTTAGGAAGTATTTACTTAACAAGTACTACTTAATAACTAATAACTGCTGTGTTATATTGTACTTGCTGTGTCAAGATCTGTTATAGGTGAATGAGACAGGGTAGATGTCCTTATAGTTCATTGCATAGGACAGAAAATAACCTGTACACAAATGACCAGAATACAAAGCAGATAACAAGTAACACTGTAGATACACAGATAAATTACTGTCACAGCACTCACCACCCTGTGTTATAATTATCAATTTATGTGTATCTCTCCCACTATTGTGGAAGCCCTCGATAGCTTAATTATTTTTTAATGTTTATCAAGTTATATTTGCACATACCTTTAAAGAGTCAGTAGTTTCCAAGTTTTATTAAGAAAAACAGCATTCATCATCCCCCCCACCACCATTTCACCCTTCCCCAAAGTCAGTATGATCAGTTGTTTTAGCTGATTCTTTTGTTGTTTACATCTGTTTCTCTTAGTTATATTCTTATATTGTTACCTCTTGATTTTTCAGTTTTAGAATTTTTTATAGACTTTTCATTATAGAAGGTAAGATTTATCTTTCTTATATCCCTCAGCTCTCCATGCACTCTTGCCATCCTCTCTAGATCATTGTCCTTTCGGTTAGATAAATAGTGTTTCCACTACTATGACTATATAAATGTTATTGAATACCTGAATCACATAAATAAAATCACGAATTTTCCTTTTCTATACTATTCCTACCTTCCCCACCCCACATTATTGTCTTATTTTGTTGTTTACTTAGTCTTCCGTGTACTTATCACTAAACTCAGTTCGTAAATTATTTAAATCTCCTCCCAATATGCTCAGACACTTTGGGGTTTCATCTTTTTGGAGAAATTCCGACTGCTTCATCCTGATCTAATTGCCTTGAATACTAACTGGTGCAGAGTATCCTTCTGGGATCACCCTTCTCTATCCTAGGAATTCCTTTTGCTTTTTGCCTTTAATGGAGCTTCTATTTCCTACATTCCATTTCATGTTCTTCCTTGGTTTACTTACTCATTTTGAAAGAGTTCATCTCCAATAATGTCCTAAGAAAGGATGCATAGAGGTAGAACTCTTAAGTTGAAAATGATTTTCCTTCAGAATTTTGATGGCGTTCTCCATTGCTTGCTAATCTCCAGTATTGTTGAGATGTCTAAAGGTTCTCTGATTTCTGATCTGTTGAATGTGACTTGTTTTTGTTTTTAATCTCTAGAAGTATATACTGTTCTCTTTGTGCCTTCATTTAGGTTTCTTTTCATCTGCTATGCAGAGTGCTTGGTAGATGCTTTCAATCTTGAAGTGCATGTCCTTCTTTTCTAAGAAATAGTCTTTAATTATTTCTTTGATAATTTCCTCCCTCTTTTTTCTTTGTTCTCTCTTTCTGGAACATCTGTTTTTCATATATTGGACCCCTGAATTGGTCTTCTCATTTTCTTTCTTGTTTGTCCTACTGTCCATCTCTGTATTCTTGCTCTACTTTGTGGGAAATTTCCTCAACTTTATGTTCCCGAACATCTGTTGAGTTTCTTGTTTTTGTTACTGTGTTTTTATTTTCCAAGAATGATTATTTTATTTTACAAGGTTTGTGTGTCTGCTTGTCTATTATTTGAATGTTTGTTTAAAATGTGTGTGTGAGTGTATCTGTATATCTGTCTGTGTCTGTCTGTGTGGCAAGGGAAAATTTAGATAATGGAAAAGATTTGGGGTTGATTTAGTGATACGTATATAGGAAACTAAGTTAAAAAAACAATTTGGTGGAACTTAAAACCTATTATGGGTATAGTATATATACAATAGAATACTACTCAGCCATAAAAAAGAATGAAATTTTACCATTTACAACAACATGGATGGAGCTAGAGAGTATAATTCCAAGTGAAATAAAAGAGCAGGAGAGAGAAACCAAGAAACAGACTCTTAATTATAGAGAACACACTGATGGTTACCAGAGGGGAGGTGAGTGAGGGGGGATGGGTGAAATAGGTGATGGGGATTAAAGAATGCACTTGTGATGAGCACTGGGTGATGTGTGGAATTGTTGAATCACTATATTGTACACCTGAAACTAATATAACACTGTATGTTAACTAACTGGAATTAAAATAAAAAATAACCCTAAAAATTTATTATGGATCTAATATTTTATATCTTGGGAAATATTTATGATTTTAATTTTTTAAATTTCTGAGCAGCCTGTTTCTTCCATGTTGCCTAGCCTGGTTTTTGTGTCTGTTGGTCTTAGCTTTCATTTTAGGCATTTATCAGATACTTGATAATCCTTAGTTGTTTGTTCATGATTGAAAGTGGGGAACTTAACAACTGATTGAATGCCCAGAGCTTGTATTGCATGCTTGTCAGGAAAACCTTCATCTAGGGAAATTTAACTGAGTCATTTTTCTGGAGAAACCCCATATGTGAACATATTTAGGATGTTCTAGGCTAGTTAGAGTTCTTAGAAAAAAGAAAAAGTGTTTGGATCATCTACCTGGAGAGTAAAGGCCTGGTTGTGTTTTGCTAGCCAAATGAGAGAAGGCTGGGAGTCTCAGAATCCATTATGTATATTTCCATTTAATCTTTATGTTTCAGTTTGCTATTGCTGCCCCCAATCCAGAGACCTTGTTTTTTACTTAATTATATCGAGAAAATAAACCTCCAATTATATGCTTAGGTGGAAAAAAGACAGTCATCCCGTGGAGTGGGGAGAGGAATTTGGAGAGTATTTGACTCTTTAAACTCCTTTTCTGTCATTTAAGTGGGGTTTGGAGAAGGAGCAGTATATGTGCATGTGTTAGTCCTACATCTTTATCTGGAGTCCCTAGGCTTCATATCTCTATCTCCACAACATTTAGTATGGTACCAGCACATGGTAGATAATAAATATTTCAATGAATGGTAGGACTAGCAATGTCCTGAAAACTAAATGAGATATTGATTCATTGCTAAGTCTTGTGGTGCTATAAAAATGAATCCTCATGGAACTTTCTTTCAAGGTAAGGATGTGGCATATACTGTAAGACCATAACTATATATGAACTTAAATAGAAATTCAAAGGAATAGAAGACTGTTCTTTTTTTTTTTTTTTTAAGATTTTATTTATTTATTTGACAGTGAGAGAAACAGCGGAACACGAGCAGGGAGAGTGGGAGAGGGAGAAGCAGGCTTCCCGCCGAGCAGGGAGCCCGATGTGGGGCTCGATCCCAGGACCCTGGGATCGTGACCTGAGCTGAAGGCAGACGCTTAACGACTGAGCCAGCCAGGCGCCCCGGAATAGAAGACTGTTCTTGATGGATAAAAGAGAGGATTTTGAGGGAGATATCGTTTGAGTTGGGCCTTTGGGGACAGACAGGGATTTGTTAGGTTAGCAAAGAAGAAGGAGCCTGAAGTGTAGGGTAGAATAGGAGTAATAGAAGATACAGTTGTAAAATACAGATTAAAACCGGGTCTGAGGTAGGGTTGGTTTGCTGTTCCTAATATTTTAAATTTAGGAAACTTATTTATGTTCTAGGTAGTAGTTAGGTATAGGAAGTCTTGGATGGGAAATTGATTTGATGAAAGTTTTATTGCAAGTTGGAGTACTCAAGAGACCAGACAGTTATAATGTCATGGAGGGTCAGACCCCCATCTCCATAACTCTGAGCAATTTGCTTTCATCATGATTTTGCACAGTATCATTTACTTCTCTGTTCCTCAGTTTTTTCACTTGTAAAATAGGATGATTTTTACATCAGAACTGCTCTACCTGTCTTGCAGGGGTTTTATGAGGATCAGATGACACAATACAAAGATAATGTGTGAGGTAAGGTTTCTTTTTGCCAGTAGGTTATAAGGACTGTGTTTCGGAAGATCAAAATGAGTATAGTATAGGGTTAAGTCAAAGATTCAGGAGGCGTATCAAAGGAGATCCAGTAAGACTTAATGACTGGTTGAATTTAGGGACTAAAGACAAATTAGTTCAAGATTTTTCTGAGTAAACAAATTGGAGGGATTGGTGAGAAGAGCACAAAATGAGTGTTTAAAAATCTGGGCCTTCTAGATCAGGATTACAGGATTGGGAATCACAGCACAGAAGTTAGGGTAGAGGAAGGTGGCCAGAGATACAGTCTGGACAAAACAGGTAGGGAGGGCATGGGTGTCTATTTCAGGTTGGCCCTCCAGAAGCAGAGGAGTTTTGCAAGACAACAGCCAGGTATTGAGAAGTAACTATTGGATTATCTTTGCAGGGGCAGAGCTGGTTACATAATTTGTAAGACTTAGTGCAAAATGAAAATGCAGGACCTTGTTCAAAATGCAGGGGGAAAGTGCCATTAAAGGTACTAACATTTAAACACCTTTTCCTTTAGAAATATATTCTTACCAGGGCGCTTGGGTGGCTCACTCAGTTAAGCCTCCAACTCTGGATTTCATTCAGCTCAGGTCATGATCTCAGGGTCCTGGGATTGAGCCCCACATCGGGCTCCCAACTCATTGGGAAGTCTGCTTCTCTCCCCCTCTCTCTGCCCCTCTCCCCAGCTCGCGCATGCTCTCTCTCTCTAAAATAAATCTTAAAAAAATATATATATATCCTTATCTATAAAACATAAAGAGGTTATAGAAATGCATGAGTAACAACATGATGTTATAAATTATTATGATTTTATATAATAAATAGTAATACTTTATCAGTGTGATATCTTGATTGATGATATATTTTTCTGGCTCACTTCTCTGCAAATTCATTTCTTAGGTTGTCAGAATTTATACTTTTAGCAACTTAATTTCTTTCTTTATTTTAGGGAGAAAATGAGTGTATAAGGGGGGGCAGAGGGAGGGGGAGAGGGGAAACAGACTCTCCACTGAATGCAGAGCCCATTGCCAGGGCTCTCTATGCCATAACCCTGAGTTCATGACCAGAGTGGAAGCCAGCTGAGCCACGCAGGTGCCCTGGCAACTTAATTTTTTAATTGATATAATTGAAAGTAATGTCACTTTTGGCAAATGTTAGATTGCAAGTAATTTTTGATAATTTTTAATTTTGAGAGGTGTCTTTCCACTGACACTATTATTAATGGAACTGTTAACACTTTATAAGCTTTTTAAAAAATTTATTTATTTAAGTAATCTCAACACCCAACATGGGGCTTGAACTTACGACCCTGAGATCAAGAGTTGCGCATGCTCTTCTAACTGTGAGCCAGCCAGGCATCCCAGCATTTTATAAGCTTTGACAACATAAATATCTGATACATTATTTCAAAGTTTAAATTTTAGAACATCTAGAGCTGATGATTTTTATAGAACACTTTTTCTAAAAATATTTAATTTATATGAATCAATTTTGTGTGACTTTAATTCAAAATGCAAATTTATACAATAGTATTTAAATATTTCCTCTGTCATTTCTTAAAACTTACGGAGGTTGTACAAGAAACTAAAAGTGGCTTCATGACCTGTATATAATTCAAAATTTCTGGTTATTCATTCTATCACTGTATCTTCAATTATAAGGAAAAATTAATTTTAAAATTGTCTTTCCCCCTAATAATTGGTTCATTCAAAGCTTCATATGAAAAGTGTTCTTTTCCATCAAATGTGACAATCTTTAATTTTAATTTCTCTAAGCCTGTGGATATTTGCTTTGTGATGTTTGCAACAGTTTTAAAAACTAGAGATTCTAAATTCTTTGAAGAATTCTAATAACTTCCAACATGCTAAGGTCCATGTATATGCTATGCTTTTCCTTTGCAATAATTGACTGACAAAGTTTACTTTCTGAGCACTGGCATATCCTGTCCTGATAACTCAGGCTGGAGAGTTCATATTTGTGCATATGCCACTGGGACAGGTTCCAGGAACAGATGGGTAAGCTGACTTTCCACTGCAAATTCCCCTGATAGAGCCCTTCCGCTTTCTTGGGGCTGCTCCCACCATTTTGCCACTTCTAGTCCTGGCTGACCCTGACTGCTACAGGTGTGCACATCAGGGCTGGGCAGCCAAGGCCAACTGCTTGGTGCATATGCTGACACTTGGTACATTTCCTCTGCTGGTGTTCCATTATCCTCTTGGTCTTCACTTAGAAACCACAAGTTCAAAGATAAAATTATTAAGAATTTCAAGGTGGCAGGGGCGCCTGGGTGGCTCAGTTGGTTAAGCGACTGCTTTCGGCTCAGGTCATGATCCTGGAGTCCTGGGATCGAGTCCCACATCGGGCTCCCTGCTCAGCAGGAAGTCTGCTTCTCCCTCTGACCCTCTTTCCTCTCGTGCTATCTCTAATTCTCTCTCTCTCAAATAAATAAATAAAATCTTTAGGAAAAAAAAAAAGAATTTCAAGGTGGCAAAAACAGCATTAAACCAAGCATAAGCCCGTGAATGGCTGTCAAGTTGCACACACAGCAAACTTTCCGTGTCCGGTTTTACTAAAGGGTTTGCTGCCAAACTACCTTTAAGTTGAGCTGTCAGTATTTCCCTGAGATGAGCTATTTGACCTTAATGGGGCCTCTACAATGATTAGGAACAGAGAGGTGGTGATTTTCATGCAGGTGTTCACCGAGTTTGTTTTAAAAACTTAACACATTCTTAGTGGAGACTTGTTGCTCCACTAGGGGCCTTAGGGAAGCTGAATTCCCTAGTAGCAAGAACTGTTAACTGTTGAATCAGGCTGGGGTTTTAAGAGACTGGCCTTTGCAGTGGAGTTCAAATTACTCTGTTGATTTAGTTTGCTGTGTTTTATTGTTTATCTTTCTTTTAATTATCATTTGAATTTTGTTATTTTTGCTTTCTCTTTTGGTTAAAGAGAAAGGACTATGGGTTATTATTTAGTTCTGACTCCTGGTAACTTAATTGTGTATTCATACATAGCCTGCTGGTCCTCAGTACCTAGTAAGCAGAATTTGGGCGCTTGCTGATACCATAATTTTCCCCCCTTAATCTTATACCTATGTGACAGAGATTTTTAAAGGGGAAAGTCAAGAGGATCTCCTATAGCCTTGTTTGTTATTTTCTTTAAAACTACAGCAGATGTTTTGGAGGAAGTTTCTCTAAATGCCTTTTGTCCTTTTAGAGATGGACAGGGGTTGAAACTGTGTATATGAAAAGTAAAGAAGTCAGAGTCAACACACAGATCCCAATTTACACTCTGTTGCTTCTTGGCTTCCCATTGTTTACTTTGTTTTGTAAAATGGCTTCTTCAGTGAACTAGAATTGTGGCTACTACTTCATCCTCCTCTTAACCCCTTACACTTGGCCAAAGATACTTGTATCAGAACTTCCTGATGTGCCACAGCCATTGCTGTGACAGGAATAAGTTACAGGTGAACAAGATATTGATTCCCTCTGTCCACAGGGTGGCCTGGCAGGACCTGGAACATTCAGAACTTCGGGGCAGATTGTCTCTGACTGAAAATGTCCTCCTGTGCTTACTCTAATGTGCTGTATAAACATCATTTTCTTTGGAAACCATGACATGAAAAAGACTTGGAAGTACTGCCCTTAAACCTCAAATTAAAACTCACAAAGAAATGAAATTCCATATTTAAACAATTGCTTTTTAACCATTTATGCAATTACTGTTGTCTTTGTTCTTTTTCAGTGTTTTCTCATTTTATTTAAAGTATACATCTAAAGCAGGTAATACACTGATGAAAACAACAAACATTAAGAGACTTATAGTCTAATTACTTTTCTTCCAATTATTGTGTTACTAGAAGCCAGAATATTTTTAGTAAATAAGGTCTATAACTCTTAAAAGATAAAATACCAATCTCTAGGTGATTAGATTGTTTTACTTCCACACTCCTTGAGTGGAAGATTTCAGCCCAAAAGGAAGAAATTGCACCAGTCTATTCAGTTTCCTAATATTAGAAAAGTTTCAACTCTTTATCATACTTTTGATGAAAACAAGGCAGGCTTATTTGATCATTGTGGTCCTTATTCTGACAATAGAAGTCTTCATATTTACCCTAGCAAAACACAGATTATAAACAAAACATTTCAAAGATGTATGTAATCCAAGGGGAAGTACTGGGTTTTGAAATAGGTTAGTAAAAGAAGAAACTTTTTTTCCCTTCAAATCTTTTGATGTATGAGATAGTACATTTAATTGCATTCATTATGTTTTTGTGAATTTATTTTAGTAAAATATTTGGATGTGTGAAAATTTAGATAAATTGTAAGTAGTCATTTACAAAAATTGCATTGGAGTATAAAAAGAGAGCAAATCTACCATTAGTAGTCATAATGACTATAATTGCCAGATCTGTATATTCTGTTTATCAGAGAGGGGCAGGAACTTTAGCCTCATCTTATTTTATGAGTTGCAATTTGCTTATCAAAAGTATTTCTTACTAGCTACTTGTTTTAGTGACTTACGCTGTTATACTCTATCTGCTTAGAACTTTTAATGGCAGTATTTACTTCTTTATTATTTGAATGTGGAAAGTATAAGTAAGGTAGACTATCCCCTTGATGGCAAATGAAGTAATTCACATCTTTACTCACAGCTGCAGTGGTGAGCTGCCCTCTCCTGGTCATCTGCGCCATCTAGAACTCCCAATGGATCAGGAAAATCACTTTTTACCAAATAAATGTTTTAATTCTTTCATACCAACATTATTCTGTTTTGTGATTCTGCAATGTAAAGCTCTACTGTAGCTCCTTACTTTTCATGTCGTAGAAAAAGACATTGTTGACAGAAAAGATGGGGCCATCTTTCTCCTCCTGCATGTTCTTATAGGCATTCTTCCTACCCGAGATTTTTGCCCATTACTTCAATGTTAATGGACAGAACTTACGCTCTTCCTTTGTTTACTAATCTTTTAAGATTTGCTTTGAAGATGTTCCTTAGTATATACATCTGTTCCTGGGAAAAAAGATTTTCAAAACTACCTTAAATAAGTGGATTAACTAAGATGCTCTTTTCATGGAAGATATTTCTTTCTTTTTTTTTTTTGTAAAGATTTTATTTATTTATTTGACAGAGACATAGTGAGAGAAGGAACACAAGCAAGGGGAGTAGGAGAGGGAGAAGTAGGCTTCCCTGCGGAGCAGGGAGCCCGATGTGGGGCTCGATCCTAGGACCCTGGGATCATGACCTGAGCCAAAGGCAGACACTTAATGACTGAGCCACCCAGGCGCCTCCATGGAAGATATTTCTTATATGTATATTCTTAAAGATGGGCATCAAATTTTCCCAACTCCATTTAATAATTTCAGGTTGGAGATAAGTTCACTAATGATTTTTCATTAAAACCAGTGCTTCTGCTTTTAGTTTTTAGTTCTAGATTCTTCATGTGATATTTTTTATAAGCCCATCCTTACTTATTTTACACTCTGGCCTTGTGGGCCTTTGGGATTAGCATTAACTTTGGTTCTTACCAGAATTCTAATACAAGCTTATTTAAATGAATACATTTTAGAATTTCACTTCCTTGTTGAAAAGTAGCAGTTTATCCCTGCCTTTTTTTCTTGATTTACCAGGGAATCTCTCTATATACTCTTGTATTTGATATTTTTCAAAATGGAAAGGAAAAAAGATCCTCTGATTTTTATTGTATTTCTCAGTTAAATCTGTAGCTTGCTACTTGTTGATATTTCTATTAAGAATTCATATAAGACTTGGGGCGCCTGGTTGGCTCAGTCGTTAAGCGTCTGCCTTCGGCTCAGGTCATGATCCCAGGGTCCTGGGATCGAGCCCCGCATCGGGCTCCCTGCTCCGCGAGAAGCCTGCTTCTCCCTCTCCCACTCCCCCTGCTTGTGTTCCCTCGCTTGCTGTGTCTCTCTGTCAAATAAATAAAATCTTAAAAAAAAAATTCATATGAGACTTTTTATGATATGTCATTTCTAAAATTTATACACATTTTAATAACTCGGTGTATCTCATTCTTTATTAAAGAAATATACTAATATCATATCTCCTCCTAAAAATCCTGTGGTTGAAATCAAAAGACTAGGGGTAAAAGTGTTTAAACCTTTTCATTTGTTAGTCATTTTACCTTTCAGACAGTTTTATGTAATTATTTTTTACTTGACCAATTTCATTGCGTATTATAAATATGCATGTGGAGAAAGCTATAGATAAAAAAACGAATACAGATATTTGAAGATTCCTTCTGGAATTAGCTAGAATTTATTTCCATTTTTCTTTCTTTCCTTTCTTTCTTTCTCTTCTTTCTTTCTTTCTCTTTCTTTTTTTCTTTTTCTTTCTTTCTTTCTTTCTTTCTTTCTTTCTTTCCTTCCTTCCTTCCTTCCTTCCTTCCTTCCTTCCTTCCTTCCTTCCTTCCCTCCCTCCCTCCCTCCCTCCTTCCCTTCCCTTCCCTTCCTTCCCTTCCTTCCCTTCCTTCCCAAGATTTTATTTATTTATATGACAGAAAGAGACACAGCAAGAGAGGGAACACCACAAGCAGGGGGAGTGGGAGAGGGAGAAGCAGTCTACACAAGTATGGGGATTGGGAGAGGGAGAAGCAGGCTTCCCGCTGAGCAGAGAGCCCGATGTGGGGCTCTATCCCAGGACCCTAGGATCATGACCTGAGCCGAAGGCAGGCGCTTAACAACTGAGCCACCCAGGTGCCCCTATTTCCATTTTCAAGTAAGAACAAAGAAGACAGCCAGTAAGTTCAGATCTGAGAGATTCTAAGACCCTAAGTAATAACTTAAAAATTATTTATGAAGCAAAATATCGAAGAGTAACTTCTAAATTTAGAAAATAAAGTCAGAATTGTGGGAAGTAATTAGTCACAACAGGAACAGATCATGTGCTGCTCCATCCCCCAACCAGTCCGTTTTCTCTTGTAAAGATTTACAGATAGCTAAGACTTGACCTGAGCTTGGTGACCATGGATGAATGAGAGCCCAGGATTCTTTAATTTGATATATGCCTTACACTTATAAAATCTTAAAACTTACAAAATCTCTCTACTTATCATTGATGATGAACATATTTAAACATTTTAACACCTGATTTTGAGTCCCAGGTATGTCACTTACAAGTTGTAACAAACCTGTCCAGTTTCCTCCTTTATGAAATGGAAATATTAATTCCCAGGGGGGCGCCTGGGTGGCTCAGTTAGTAGAGCATGCAGCTCTTGATTTCAGGGTCGTGAGTTCATGCCCCACATTGGGTGTAGAGCTTACTTAAAAAAAAAGAATATTAAAAGCATTTTGTAAACTGTTAAATGGCATACAAGTGTAAACTGGTATTACTTGTAAAATAAAAATGCACTTAAAATTTTTTTTAATCAGTGACATTACCAAAAGAAAGAAAAGGTTAGCCTTTGCTAAACTAGACTTAATGGAAGACTTAATTTTTCTTCTCATAAACACCTAACTACATTTCTGTGTCAAACTTGTGTACTGATAAAGATTTTTGTCTTTTTTTATGGAGGGTAGTGAATTATATAACTTTTATACATTACATTTTCTACTGTATACTGCCTGTAGACCAAAACAGGGTATAAATATCAAAATTTTTTTCATTAATCTTACCTCCAGAGTACAAAGGACTAGAAAAATAGACATTACTTATATTAGTCTTTATCAGTTTTCTTACCTGACATTGAATTGATGGTTTTTGGATGTAACTGTTTCCTCATAAGTACAGAGCTAACACCATAAATTTCAAGCAGGACCTAGATCCTTGCCTCACTTTTTATTGCTTAGGAACCCTTCAGAAATATGCTGTTTTCTGTAGATCTCTCCATGGCAGTTAGACTTGAACTCTCAGCAGAGAAGAAATTGCCCATGAAAAGGAATGTTAAAGCCATATGTTTGAGGCATAAGACCAGGCTCTTGTAATGTTTAGAAATTAACTTGTAACAAAACAAGCTTTGATATGTGTATTCCTGCATTTGAGTTTGTATTTCTGAATTTGTGTATGTGTGTCACAGTGTAAAGTATAGGATAAATTTGGTAGTCTAGGAAACCTGTATCCCATCAGGAGAGAAAACAGATGTTCTTCCTCCTAGTAAAGAACTGCAGTTATCTATTTAGCAATTATGAATCTCTTCCCTAGATAATACCATTGAGAAAGTCTTTCAGCAGTCAGGATCAAGAAGCACACGATTCATTTTCTTACGATATGGGACTGAATCTTCTTACATTTGCCCTCTTCTTTAATGCCTTCAGTTTAAAAAAGGTAGGTGGAAAGTTAAGTTGAATCACATGACTACCTTACAGGACTAAAATTTTTACTTCTTAGGATCAGTGAATAGGAGGCATTGTCAAAGATTGTAAAAGAAAGTTTCTCTGTCCTCCTGCCCCCAATCCAGACCATCCTAGTCATTTCTAGATGTGTATTTATTTTACCATTTTCTGGTTTTGAGTTGTTTTGATTGGTGTTATCCAACTCTTGCTATGTTTCTCTGGAAAAAGCCAAATCCTGTCTATTCTACTTAGGTAATGCCCTACATCTTTTTCCTTCCCTGTGCTACTGCTGTGGTTGAAATCCTTATCTTTTTACCTTAGGCTTTGTAATAATAATCTGTCACTTTGTTGCCTCTCTCACTTTGTTGCCTCTCCCTCTTTCCTTCTCTTCTTTCCACATTGCTCTTGGACTGATCTTCTTAAAATAGAGATCTCATCATGACTTTCCCTTTTACAAAGACCTTCAGTGGTCAGTGGCTCCCCATTGCCTATAAAATTATGCATAGCTTGTTCATCCAAGAATTAAAGTCCCTCAGTGATCTGGCCTTTAGCTATTTTTCCAGTCTTTACACCATAGCACTCTTTCCCATGAGCCAAACTGAATGATTATTCCATATTTCGCTGCTCATGTGTCCATCCTAAAATCAGTCTTTCTTGGGTGCCTATCTTTCTCTTCCTTTATCCCATTGCCAAATCCGTGCATGTTGAAATTTTACCTTTTCCTCAAGATCTTGCCATAATGCCACTTGTAGTTCTTTAAAGTCAGACTTTGGAACTGTACTTTCTATAGAAGTATGGTGAAAAATATACTTAATTCCGTTTTTAAGCTAAAAAGGTTTAACCTATAGTTCACCCAAGAAAATAGGAATAACCTATCCAAATGCAAATGCTTAATATGTAAAGTTTCACCGCCATGTTTAAGACTTTTTTTTTTTTTACCGGAAGGCATTTCAGAATAGCTTTATTATAATGAAGGAAAATCAGAATGTTTTCATATGATGTAATTATAGGTTGATAGAAAAACTACAAAACCATGGATTAATAATTTTTAGATAAAACATATATTAGAAACCAAATTATGATTAACCTTGAGCAAGTTAAATTCACCATCTTATAAAAGAGACTTTGTAGATTCCAAATAAGAGAGTTAGAAAACTTTGAGTATGATATGGGTAGAATATCTTTCCTATTATATGGCATGAAATAAAACTGCTAACCAATGTATGCATGTTTCTAAAGGCAGATTCTGCCTACTATACTGCTTAGGACTCATAATAAAAAAGGTTAATACCAATAGCTTGCACCCAAAGCAAAATTGAGAGCTAAATAATGCTGTACTATTGCACAACTCTAAGAGGGACTGTTACCTTGTAGTTAATGTAAATATCCATAGAGCTGTTCAGACAGGACAATCTTTCAGCTCAGATTAGAGAGAACTAATAAAGACTTATGGGTTCTTTAATTTGGGAGGCTTTTCTAATTGGGAAGAAATACAGTCTGGACCTTAGGCAAACTTCAAAATCTCCAAGCATCTGCACATACCATTTTCAGTGATACCACCAGTCATAGGAACCATTGAATTTTCCTGACATTGTAACAAAATCTCAAACTGGAGTAAAAGAATCACTGGCACAAGTGTATTCTGCAGAGGGCACATGTTTACAACTCTCAGTACAGAGGAGAAAACCCTCCCTCAGAAACCTTACAGCAGCAATTTGACATTGGTAAATTGGGATTCCATGGCCACCTTTCTCACTTAATGTGCTTACATTCCACTTCTAAACATCCAGCCCAACATTTTCTTATTTTGTGGGCTGTATTTTTCTTTATTTTTAACTTTTTATTTTGAAATAATTTCAAACTCAAAAAAGTAATGTAAGACTTAGAAGAAATCTTTATATTATCTTTTACCCAGTTCCTCCAATTGTTAACATCTTACTTCCATAGTACAGTTGTCATAATCAGGAAATTAACAATGATATAATCCTGTTAACTAATCTACCAGAATTTATTCAGATTTCCTCAAGTCAATTGCATTCTTTTTCTGGACCCAGATTGATCTAGGATCATACATTACATTTAGTGCTTATAACTTTATAGTCTCTTTTGATCTGGGATAGCTACTTAGTCTTTGTCTTTAATAACCTTGACACTTTTTAAGAGTACTAGCCAGTTATTTTATAGAATGTCTTTCAGTTTGGGTTTGTCTTATGTTTCCTCATGATTAAATTCCAGCTATGCTATTTTGGCAGAAATGCCATGGGAGTTGTTCTATCCTTCTTGGAGGCATATACAAATAAATGGGATATTTATAGTCTAATTACAGAAAAACTTTAATATTGAGAAATGGAAAGCTTAAATATCAATAAGCCTTAAGTAGTTTAACAATGTATCTTGCAAATTCTAGGAATATATAATTATGTTTCTGAGAGATCAAATTATGATACAGGAAGTATATTTGATTTTACTGCTTTATGTTCATGAAAAAGTCATCTACCATTTTGTTTTCTGTAGCAAAGGTAATGGGAATTTTCCCATTTGTTGCCCAGAAGATATTATTCTACCCAGAAAATAAAAAGTAAAACCTTGATAGGAAAGGGAGCTCATCTCATTTAAAAACAAATGGTTTCATTGACTTTGAAACTGTATGACAGGCAGATTGATTATTGATAGTTCCCCTAGAAGTATCTGGTTAAAAAAAGAGAGAGAGAGAATAATTATTCTGTCTTCAGAAAATGACTATTCATTTGTTACTTTACCCTATCATGGAAGAGGGGTAGACAGCATATTTTAATTCTCAGGTCACATCAGATTTAGAAAAGGAATTAAAGCACATTCCAAGAAAAACACCCTATTTCTACTAATTTCTTTGGCCAAGGATTTTAATCTTTAGTTTTCCTAGTCTCTCCTGTAAATATAAGCATTTCTCATCCTTCTTGAAAAATCAGATATTCTGCTTGAAGATTACGTTAAGAGCCTGTTTCCTATTATTTTAAATGGGAAAAACTTTAATATGTTAACCCTCATTCAGTTTCCTAAAATATAGTGAAAGGCCTGTATCTATGAAACACATTATCATGTTGGAAAGTAAATGTAAAAATAAGCATCCTGATCATAAAGCAAGTAATATACTTGTTAACAAATGGTTGTTTTTTATGTCGTAGTATGTACAATTTGTATGCCATACTATACAAAGACAAAGACATTATCTTTACAATGTGCACATCAAACAACATACAGCAATAAATAAATTTGTTAGAAAGTAATGCATTTGGGGCGCCTGGGTGGCTCAGTCATTAAGCGTCTGCCTTCGGCTTAGGTCATGATCCCAGGGTCCTGGGATCGAGCCCCGCATCGGGCTCTCTGCTTGGCGGGAAGCCTGCTTCTCCCTCTCCCACTCCCCCTGCTTGTGTTCCCTCTCTCACTGTGTCTCTCTCTGTCAAATAAATAAAATCTTTTTTTTAAAATGCATTTAAAGTTTACTGTGGGAAAAAAAGGCAATTTTCTGTTTGTCGCTCAAGTGAGGTAGAGCTTGAAAAAAGGAGAGTTGAATTAGCCATTTTTACTTGTTCTAAGAGATGGTGGGATGGGGTGCCTAGGTGGCACAGTAAAGTGGTGGACTCTTGGTTTCAACTCAGGTCATGATCTCAGGGTCATGGGATCGAACCCTGTGTAGATTTCTCTCTCTCTCTCTCCCCCCCCTTCTGGCCCTACACCCTCCCACCCCCCGCTCACAGTCTCTCTTTCCCTAAAATAAATCTTAAAAAAAGAAGAGAAAAGAAATGGTGGAATGGCTAGAATGGGCAAAGAAGGAGAAAACGATTTCAGACAAACTGAAACCCAGATGAGCTAATGTACAACTGTAGTCTTCTGAGCAGGAAGGGTTTGGTAAATTACTGGAGGAGGTAATTAGTGCTTTAGGGTAAAAATTACAAAAATGGAGCTCTACACTCCTGTTGTTACATTTGTGAATCTCTTTATGATGTTCTAGATGTTCTACCAGTTATATTTTGAGGGTAACCCAAGACTTTTCACATACGTACTGAATTTGGGGGAAATAAATAGAAAATTTTCTACATAAATATTGGTCAAAAAGCATTATATTGAGAGAGAGAGATGTTCTATCCAGAACGCATTCCATGGGGCTATGCTTGTACATTTCATTCATTCATTCGTTCAGAGTTTGGAAAGGCTTTGGGAAATAGGTCATAAAGTTCATTAATCATCAATAGTTCTTGGCTAAGATAATTAGAGTAACATCAAAGAAGAATGTGGCCCTCTATTTTGATGACCTATTTTGATACTGTGAGACAGAGCTATGATTAAAGTGAGATGAGCGGCGCCTGACTGGCTCAGTTTGGAAGAGCATGCAGCTCTTAGTCTCAGGGTTGTGAGTTCGACCAAGCACCACATTGGATGTAGAGATTATTAAAAAAATAAATGAACTATATATTTTTTTAAAAGATTTTACTTATTTGACAGTGAGAGACACAGCGAGAGAGGGAACACAAGCGGGGGGGTGGTGGGAGAGGGAGAAGCAGGCTTCCCGCAGAGCAGGGAGCCCGATGGATGGCGGGGCTCAATTCCAGGACCCCGGGATCATGACCTGAGCCGAAGGCAGATGCGTAACAACTGAGCCACCCAGGCGCCCCAAAATAAATGAACTTTAAATAAATAAATAAAGTGAGATGAATCTAACCTAGCTTACTGTTGTCATTGTTACTAGCCAAACATGTACTCGGACCTAGAATAAACCTTGCTCTTTCATTTTCTGCTCCTTGTTTTTTTATAGCATTTCCTCTTGCTAGAAGTGCTTTTATCCTTTTTTGCCTTTATGATTCCTAGTCACCAAATGGCATCTTCTTGAAGATGCAGATTTCCTCTTTGGTCACATCAACCTAAGTCTTTACTTCTCTGAACCTTATTAGCATATCCTGTAAGGTAGTACTGTTTACTTCTCCTGTACTGGTTTTGTCTTTATCCTTTTGTGTATGTTACTTTGTGCCTTAACTTGATTGTAAGTTCCTCAGAGCAAGAGCTGTGTTGTAGACTTTTTGTTCTCCACAGTGCTTAGCACAGAATCTAGTATGTAGCAAACTTTTTGTGAATGTTTTTTGAAAACCTTTGGTATCTCAGAAGTTCTTACAAAACAAGTAGGCTACTATTATAATAAGAGTTTACTGATGAACCATATATCTCTACCTGGTCAATAAGGTAAGGTACATAAAAGTTTCAGACCTACCAATTGTTTATTTGTAGAGAAACAGGGAGAAGTAAACTTCTAAAATCATGAATGACCTCCTAAAATGAGGGTTTCTGATTAATGGATGCACCATATACAAAAATAGGAAACACTGAGAGGTGACCAGTTTTAGGAGGATGAGTTTGGCTAGAACATGTTGACCTTGAGTTACCTAGGCAATTGTATTTATAGCAGTGGTCAGATCAAGGGAGATTTGTCAGTGATTTGTAAACAGTCTCATTTAGACTTTTCTGCTATCAAAGGATAGTATAGAGCTATAGTAGCCACTAGCTACATGTGGTTTTAACTGCTTGGAATGTGATTGATCTGAACTGAGATGTACTATAGTCTAAAGACAGTGTGAAAAAAGATTGCAAAGCATATCATTAATTTTCCATATTGATTATGTGTTGCTAATTGTCTTTTAGATATTTTGGGCTAAAATATATTATTAAAAATTAATTTAACCTGTATTTAATGTACGTTCTAGAAAATTTAAAATTACTTATCTCACATCTGTGACTTGCATTATGTTTCTGTTGGACAACAGTGGCATAGAAAGTAGGTTTAAGATTGGGACTTGAGGTATTCCAACATTTAATGTCTCTGAATTATTAGAATGGTCAGGTTCTTGACATTGTCATTAGAAAAAATTAAGATGCACTGCATACACATAAAATCACAGGGCTGAAAAGCCCTCCTGCGGAATTTTTAATGCTTCAAAATATAGTAATTTTTTTCTCCCCACCACCTTTCTAAAGAAGCTGTCACTAAAAGTTATTTCTAATAACCAAAAAAGGGGGAAGAAGCACCATTGATTTTATTTCTATTTGATTCTGAAGAAACAGAGATGACTCTTTCTGTATGACTTTAATTTTAAAGAAACACTTAACATGTAGTGTCAGACACACGAACTGTACCTTGGTGTACCCAAAGAGAGGATGTTTGGTTACATCAAAGGGGAATTTTCCCTTCAAAGAAGTATTGACACTAACAAATAAGGGAATAGTTTTGAGTACCACACTTGTGCAACTCCTAATGAAATAGTGAATTTAAAGAATTATCAGTGACTGTAGTTTGACAAAAAGAGACAACCAAATTTTATTTGCCTCCTCAGGGAAGAACACTGTGCTTTCCTAGAAGTATCATTTCCTCGAAATAAATAAAGTCTGAATGTGATCAGCTTCTAGACCTAACTACCTGTTTGTAGGAAATAGGAAGAATATGATACCATGAAGATACAGTACAATCAGCAAAATCCAGAATGTGGGAAACTTGGCCATATAAATTACTTTATTTTTTTAAATAAATAATTTCAAGAAGGGGAGAGGTGGAATGAATAGAGGAAATATGGGAGGGAGAACCTATAGGTTCAGAGAGAGCTAAAAGATATTAATTTATTACAATGGTCATTTTGGGGAATTTTATAACATATATGAGATAATTATGGAAATTTGAACACTTACGAATATTTAATTGTTGGTTTTTTTAAAGTATGATATTGGTATTACAGTTAACTTTAAAGGGGACCTTATCTTTTAGAGAGAGTATGCTGAATTTTTTACAGATGAAATATATGATGTCTGAGATTTGCTTAACAGTAATTTAGTAAGGGACCAGGAGAAGTAGTTAAGGATATAGATGAAATAGGATTGGGTATGCGTTTATAATTGTTGAAGCTGGATCTATGGGGGTTTTAAATACTATCTTCTCAACTTTTGTATATTGGGAATTTTCTAAAAGAGCGCACAAAAGAATTATACAAGAAATATTTTATGCAGGGGAAAAATGTCATTCATGCAGATTTTATCTGTTATACTTTGTTGTATCAAAAGTTCTAGGGCAGAAGTGAAAATTTTAAAGTTTAACTCCATGATTTACCATTTACTTTCCTAAGTATCTGCTGGGTCTGGTGATTTGACTAGTAAACAGGATTTATATAGCCAACAAATTGACTTTACAATCCTCCCTCAATCACTTTTACCCTGCAAATGATGTTGAATTCAGTGTTTATAATTCCTATTAATTTGGGGGTGGAGTAAGAGGGCTTTTTGAAAGTTATTAAATGCATACATAAAATATGTAAGGAAAATTATCAAGTGAATATTTATGTAAACATCTGTGTAACCATCACCCAGGTTAGGAAATAGGACATTGACCAACCCATGAAGCACGTCCCTTCTCAACCACACTTCATATCTCCCTTCCCCCATGTATCCATTACTTTGACATTTATAGTAATCACTTCCTTGCTCTTTGGTTTGTAACCTTTCTTAACAATATAGTTTATCTTTGCCCCATGCAGTCTTCATATTTTTACTGTATATTTATGTATGGATAATACTACTTTGGATGTTTTCAAACTTTATATAATTAGCACTATCTTATAAGTACACTTCTGAACTCTTCAGTCAACATTACATTTGTAAGATTCATTCATTTTGATATATGTACCTCTATTTCATTCATTTTTAACTGCTATATAGTATTTTGTTGTATAAATGTACCACTAATGTATTCCATTCTCTTATTGATGGACAATTAGATTGTTGGAAATTTTTGTAGTTCCAAATAAAGCTACTGGATATGTTTTTACACATATCTCTTGATGTACATATATGAGGGTTTCTCTAGAGCAGAAGTTGGTAAACTATGGCCCACAGGACAACTGCCTGTTTTTGTAAATAATAGCTGTAATGAAACATCCATGCCCATTTGTGTATGTTATTGTCAATGACTTCTTTTGGCCTACAGTGCCAGAGTTGAGAAGTTGAGAGACCTTAATGACCCACAAGCCTGAAATATTTATCATCTGGCCTTTTAAGAAAAAGTTCTTTGGGGCACCTGGGTGGCTCAGTTGGTTGAGTGTCTGCCTTAGGCTCAGGTCATGGTCCAAGGGTCTTGGGATGGAGCCCCATGTCAGGCTCCCTGCTCTGTAGGGAGCGTGTTTCTCCCTCTCCTTCTGCCTGCTGTTCCCCCTGCTTGTGCACTCTCTCCCTCTCTCTCAGGTAAATAAGTAAAATCTTAAAAAAGAAAAAAGAACGTTCTTTGACCCCTTATTTTAGAAAGTGCAGCTAGGAATAGAACTACCTGGTCATATGGTAGTCTTCATCTTTATTAGATTTTGCAAAGTATCCTGTAGGCATAATTATATGAATTCTTGTTTACCTACCAGTATTTAGTATTGTCACGATTTTGTTTTGCAGTTATATCTCATTGTTTACATTGCTGATTCTCTGATTACTAGTGAGGCTGGAGATTATTTCATACGTTTATTGGATCTTACATCATTCTTCCATCTTTTTCTGTTAATTGCCTGTTCATTTTTTTTGCTCATTTTTCCTATGTTGTTTTTTTTCCCTTAATAGTTTGTGGGAATTTTTTGTATCTTCTAGATATGAGCCCTTTATTCATTATATGCATGACTGATAACTTCCTCCCAGTCTGTGGCTTGTCTTTTAATTTTTATTAATGATGTCTTTAAAAAGAAACACTTTTTACTTGGAAATAATTCCAAATTTACAAAAAGTTGCAAAAATAAATATAGTACAAAGAATACCTGTATACCCATTATCCATATTTACTTATTGTTTACATTTTACTCCATTTGCCTTATGAATCATTTGTGTGCTTGCTTACACCCTTTCTATGTATATATGTATGTATATGTATATGCGTATGTATGTGTATATGCATAAACACACACAATTCTGAACCATTTAAGGGTAAGCTACATACATCATGTCTGTCTTTTTTTCCCCTAAATGCTTTGGTGTATATTTACTAAGAATAGAGATATTATCTTATATAACCATAATACAGCTGTCAACTTCATAAACTTATGTTGATATAATTTTATCTGAACGACCGACTATATTAGTTTCTTAATGATGTCATTTGATGTTTTAAAGTTTTGTATTTTAATGTAATCATTTTATTAGTCTTTTTCTTAATAGTCTGTTCTTTAAATCTCTGAGATTTTAAAATATATGTATTTCTTTCCTAAAGATTTATTTATTTATTTGTCAGAGAGAGTGAGAGAGAGAGAGAGTGCGCGCACGCACAAGCAGAGGGAATGGCAGGCAGAGGGAGAAGCAGGCTCCTCACTGAGCAAGGAGCCCGATGCAAGACTCGATCCCGGGACCCTGGGATCATGACCTGAGCCGAAGACACAGCCACTCAACTGACTGAGCCACCGAGGTGTCCCTAAAAGATATGTATTTTATATATCCTTATACAATTAAAAAAATTTTTGCTTTCCATATTTAGAACTTTAATCCACTTAGGAATTGTTTTTTGTATATGGCGAGAGATGAATTCCAGTTTGTTTTTCCCCATTGTCTCAGCACGATTTATTGAATAAATCACCTGTTCCCTATGGAACAACACTTATATCATACACCAAGTTTATGAAAGCAAGTCTTTCCTTGGGCTATGTGTCTGTTCATATGCCTGGACCATGCTGTCTTAAATATGAGAGCTTTATGCTAATTATTGACATCTGGCTGGGCTAGTCTTTGCCAGCATATTCTTTTCAAATTTAGCATCTACTCTGATTAATGGTTATATAGCAGATAACTCACGTAATCATCACCTAGTCAAAATATAGGATATTACCAGCACAATGAAGCCCTCAGTATGCCCTTCCCTGGTCATAACCTTTGCCTTCTTTCAAAAGGTAGCTTGACTTTCTGATAATACTTTCCTTGATTTCTGGGTTGCCTTGGTGGCTCAGTCAGTTAAGTGTCTGCCTTTGGCTCAGGTCATGATCTCGGTCCTGGGATTGAGCCCCACATTGGGCTGCTTCTCCCTCTCCTTCTGTCTGCTACTCCCCCCCCCGCCCCCCGTCTCTCTCTGTGTCAAATAAATAAATAACTGTTTTTGAAGTTTATATTCATGGACTCATGAAGATACATAATTTTGTATGTGTTTGCCTTCTTTTGTATAACATGTAGCTGTGGTTCATTTTGTTACTTTGTTTTTTAGTTGATGCAGATCATTTCATTGTATGACTATACCAGAGTTTATCCATTCACTATAAATGGATATTTTGGCTGTTGCTAAAAGTGTTGCTTTTGACTTGTGTTTTGTGTTTCTTTCATGTATATACCTAGGACTGGAATTGCTTAGTCCTATGATATGCTTATCCTCCACTTTAGTAGATAACGACAAATTGTTTTTCCAAAGTTGTTGTACCAATTTGCATTTTAACCAACAGTGTATGAAAATTCCCATTGTCTGTATTCTTGCCAATGCTTGATGTTGTTCATGTTCTAAATTCTATTTTGGTAGATGAGTAGAGGTATTTTATTGTGGCTTCAATATGTATTATACCTGATAACTAAATGAAGTCAAACCTCTCATGTTTCATGTTTATTAGTCATTTAGATATCCTCTTTTGTGAATGACCTATTTTAAGTCTTTTTCTAGTCTTTCTGTTTATTTGTCTTAATAACTTGTAGGGGTTTATTCTATCTTCTGGATGTGAAACCTTTATATGTTGAGTGGATGTCTCCTCCCACTCCATGGCTTGCCTTTTCACTCTCTTAATACAATATTTTGTTTTGTTTTTTGATGAACAGAAGTGCTTGATTTCATTGTAGTCAAAAGTTCAAATTTGAATTTATGCTCTACCACTTACCTACTGTATGACCTTGGCCAGCTTTGAGCTTTAGTGTACTTATCTGTAAATAGTTGGTAATAATATCCATGTCATAGGGTAATTGAGAAGATTAAATGAGATAAAGCACTTATTATAGAGCTTTTCACCTAGCAGTCCCTCAATAGATGTTAATTACCTTCCCCATCATTTAGGGTGCTCATTTTCATACTGTCTTTTGGGAAATTGGGTAGTATTAATGAGCTATTTGCAAATGAATGTTTTGAAAATTAGAATCTCACATAATTATCCCAGGAATTTAGAAGGTGGCCTAAAATAGTAAATCATAATTAATTTGCCCAGAGAACTAAAATGTAACATTTTCTCTGATGAAAAGCACTTATACTCAGTATGGGACCCTTAATAATAAAGCTCATGATTGGAGCATCTTATCCAGAAAATGAGAAGCTATAGTTAAAAACTATCTAAAACCTATACATAATGTGTCATATTTTAAAACTAAGGGTAGATCTCTTTGCCTCCAAGAAGAAAACAAGGTTTCTTCAATGACGAGAAATTGCTAATCACTCCAGCCCAAAGTACTTTCCCCCTCCTAGGACCTTTCTGACGCATATTGATGATTTTCATTTTGCCCTATTCATCATTCCATTCCTTCAATAAATATTTATAGAGCACCTCTTATATATCAAACCCTATGCTAGATGATAGGGACAGAGCACTGAGAAGTATAGACTCAATAGTTGCCTGAAGGGAGCTGAAGAGAAGAGTGGAAGATTTTTTTTTTTTAAGGTTATACACTGTATACTAAAAAAGCAATCCCAGAGTTCTGGTAATGGCAGAATTGTTCATAATGGACCAGCCTTCGCAAAGATAATTATATACTCTGGACAAAATATTATACTGTAACTGTTATACATAAAATACAAATTTACATACACACATATCACTGTTAGCATACTTTAATACTTAAAAGCATAAAATATCTGAAGGTACTGGAAACCAAAAGCAAGCAGTCAACACTTGGAATAAAGAAACGGCCTTAGATGGTTTTTCTGTTTTTATGGCTTTTTACCTGAGAGCAGTAGCTAATTGGTATAACATGGGAGTGGTTAGAACTCAGAAAGAAATTCAGGCCTTGGGAATCAGAAAAGGGAGGCTCCTACAGCAGCTGGAAAGTGAAAGGGAATTTACAGAGGGAGAAACCCAAATTATGCATATAAGCATTTGACAAATTTTTGATCCTTGAACAAATATCAACTGTCTTTAGAGGAACATAACAGAATCCATAGTTTACAAAGCATCATTTACAAAGTCTAGGATGCAGCCCCAAATTGCCAGAACTATGAAGAAACTGGAAAATTTGATTCATGTTTAAGAAAAAGCAGTCGGTAGACACTGACTCTGGGATGACCCAGAGGTTAGAATTAGCAGATGAAGATTTTTAAAAGTATTTTGACTGTGTTCAAGGGTATAAAATATGCATATAAGGAAATAACAGGCATGAAATCTCAGAAATGAAACTATAAAAGGGAACAATAGAAATTCTAGAATTGATGAAAAATACTTTATCTGAAATAAAAGTTAACTGAATGAGCTTAATAGCAGATTGAAAATGTCAGTGAACTTGAAGACCAAAAAAGACTGAGAAACAGAAGGAAAATATATTCAAAAAATAAATATAAAAGAGCAGTGCTTCAGTGACCCACTGAACAATATTATAAGACATAATACATAACATTGGAGTTCCAGAAGGAGAGAAAAATGGGGATAATATATTTAAAGAGATAATGGAAGAGAGCTCCTCAAGTTGGTGAAAGATAAAATTGTACATACTCAAGAGACTCATAGTCAAATTGATGAAAACCAAAGATGAGAACAATTTTAAGGATGGAAAAGATAAAACATGCAAAGAGTAATAGGCATGTAAAAACTGGAGTAGTCCAGTTAGTATGATATGTTACTATCAGGTAAGTAGACTTTGAGACAGAGTAGTACCAGAGATAAACAAGGACATTTCAGAAAGATTAAAGGATCAAGTCATCAGGAAAGGCGTAAGAATCAAATCAACCTTCAAAATAGACAAATTGGACAGGATTAAAGGAAGAAAGTAGTTAAGTCCACAATCATAATTAGAGACTTTAATACCTACTCCTTTCTCAGTAACTTACAGAAACACTAGATTTAAAAAAAGTCAATAAGGACATAGGAGATCAGGATAACAGTCACCCACCTTGACCTAATTGACATTTATAGACCACAAAACCAATAATTGTAGAATATGCATTCTTTTCCAGCCTACATGGAACATCTAAAAAGGCTTTCAGGTTCTTCTTTTGCTGGGCTCTTTCTCTATACTACCATCTCCACCAACTGCCTCATCTCATCTGCCTTCAGTCCCATCTCAGCCTAGCTCAAGAATCTACATTGAGTTCTCTCGAATTTTTATCACCTGTTTATTTGGATTTTATGACCTAGACTGTTGAAAGTATTGTTACTTCTGTGTATCGTTGTTGTTCATTCATTCTTCTCTATGGATGATTTGGAATCTTCGCTCGTTGTAACTCTTTTCTGAACATTCCTGCCAGTTTTAACCCGCATACTTTTAATCTTGGTATTTCTTAAAATAATTATTTTATCTTATTTTATCTTTGTTTTCAGTGTTTTCATGGGTTTATTTTAGAGGATTTCCTATTCGAAATCCTGTCCTAAAAACAAGGAACAGAGCAGACTTGCATTTTTGTTTCTGTAGAAGACCGTAACTAGAGTCAGTTAAATATAGAGGGGAACGGGCTGTTCTATTTGTGTATGGTTTCAAGCTGGTACAGAAAAACAGATTTTTAGGGAGAGAGCTACAAAATATTACTTAGGTCCTTAAATACATCTTTTACTACATATAATTGTCATTAGTCTCGTTTTTATTTTATTTTATTTATTTATTTGACAGAGAGAGAGACAGAGCAGGAACACAAGCAGGGGGAGTGGGAGAGGGAGAAGCAGGCTTCCCGCCAAGCAGGGAGCCCGATGCGGGGCTCGATCCCATCATGACCTGAGCCGAAGGCAGACGCTCAATGACTGAGCCACCCAGGTGCCCCATAATTAGTCTCATTTTGAAAGGCATACTTAATTTTATACTGTTTGTTACGGAGTTTTACAGTATAGAAATGTTTTTGAGGACTAGAATTTACTAAGGGAAGGAAATATTTAAGCTTGAATATAAACATTAACTTCAGCAGGTATACATTTAATAATGGTTTTCCCTCAGATCCTGGTAACCAAAGTACTTACCTGGCAGGTTCTGTTTCCTAGGCTAAGGATGCCCAGAGGACTCTGTCACAAAAGAGCTGAATTATGACCTTCTTTGTTTATTAAAATAGGCAAATATAAATATTCTTTAGTAATTTTCATTTAAGATCTTGTATTTTAATAAAGACGTGCACTTTGTCCCTACTCCAGTGTATGACTCTTAAGGTCACAGAGTTCCAACCTCTTTCCAACTTGCAAACCTCTCCTCTCTGTCTTAAGCCTTTTGAGCAAGCTTGTGTGATAAGTATCTTTCAATCTCTTCAGAATATAAAATGTGATAGTGCCAGTATTAGCTCCACTTTCAGGACTTTGAGACCTTGTCAGTGAATCAAGAACGTATCTTTAAGTTCTGCATCAGAAGTTGGTAAAATATTGTTTGATGAGTATAGAGTTTCAGTTTTGCAAGATGAAAAAATTTCTGGAGATGGATGGTGGTGATGGTTGCACAACAATATGAATGTATTTAATGCCACTGAATTGTACATTTAAATATGGTTAAGGTGATAAATACTAGGTTGTGTATATTTTACCACAAAATAAAAGTTGGTAAGAAAATTTAAGCAAGAAGGCCTTGAATTATTTTTTTTCTTATGAAAATGACAGTGGTCCCAGAGGCAAAATGTATCTTGCTGTTTTATAAAAGCTGCCCTAGCTCCTTGCAGTCAGTATATATGAATTGTAATATAATATGTATAAAAAGTATGGATAGTACAATGATTTTTCTGTTCCATGGGGTTCAGAAATCATTTGGGAGAAATAAAGACTAGGTAGCCAATGTTTATCTACCATATTCTAAAATTTGTATTTCTCCAAAAAAAATGTACATAAATTACCTTGATTTCAAGGGAAAACAAATTTTTACTCCCCATTCCAAGATTTCACATGACTCAGTCTAATTATAGAGTCTCCAAATACTCCCATTGTTTAAAAACAGAGAACTTTATGATGGAAAAGTGGGCTCCTTTTTGTTGTCCCTTCCCACCTCAATTTTTATTTTGAAATGAATAACAGAATTTACCAGGGCTCTCTGATTTATTCTGTCCCTACTTTTCCCCTGTCCCCGTTACTAATTTTATTTGAAAATATTCCTGAGAGTTACTTTTTTTGTTATTTAGAAATTTGAGAATGCAGTTGTGTTATAGACCCCTCAATCAGATTATCGTGGTAATGGAGATAGAAGAGGAAAATAATTCTGACTCATATAAAAATATCAGAAGGGGAATTTTGAGGTTTGTTAAACAGAAGGGACAATTGGATTGGTTTAGTCATCAGAATAAACTGTGACCTGCTGGATTCCCAAGTTACAGATTGTGCTTGAATTTTCCGCTGGGAATGAAACATTCCACTGTCCCTTTTTACTGTTTAACTTAAGCTGCAGTGAACACTGGGAGAATGGCCCTGTGGCTGAGCTGCTTATTTTTTTTTTTTTTAATCTATTCATTTTATACTTTCAGACAGATTTTTCCCTGGGGTGAAACAAAGGTTAACTGAAATTTCCTCTGTTGTGTACCTGAACGAATCAGCAGTTTGAGAAGGAAATCCCATTGATGGGCCAAGAGAGTGACAGGCTCTATTTAAAGAATTCCCCCAACTGTGTGGTAGACCAGCCATGCCATGAATTTAACTGTTCCTGTGGTCCCCATACTTGTACCCACCAAAAAAGAGAGAGAGAGAGAAAGCGACTTTGTTCTGCAAACGTAGCCCTAAGCTTTGAAAACCACGAGCCATTGAGTTTTGTGAATTCAAGTTAGACAGCAACAGAGGCCAAGACTCTAGGGGAACAGTGTCTGAAAGGGAGTACACAAAAACAGGTAGAAACTGTTTAACTGTTTTATTTCTCTGTGTGTATACAGATTTATGTGTGTTTATGCACATGCCCAAAGAAACCTATACCTTTCTCTCATTTTATGTAGCTGGTCCTAATTATATTTAAGCAATGATGTTTGTTACATTTTTAAATTTGTTAATTTTTTTTTTTTTTACAGCTTTTTTGTGCCATAAAGTATTCTGGTTTTCGCAGGACCTGTTGTATGTATTGGAAGTAAGAGTAAACACAGTATGAGTTTAAATGGTTAAAAAAAAATGGACCTTTATATTACCTCTGCAGGAGCTTTACTGTCAGGGGGCAGCTCATGTATTTTGTATTTTTCCTGTTTAAGGGAAGCTGCTTTAAATATGAAAAGATGGTATCTTGAGTTGGATTAAACATCCTTAATTCATGTGTATTTAACCTCAGGACTTGTGAGCCTTGTTGAAAATCCAGCTTTAACCCTGCCTAGTAGGCCTCAATAGTGCATACTGCATAGGGATTATAAATAGTCATAGTCTTTTTCTGAGGTGGAGGGCAATGTGTATTCCCAGGGGGCATGAAGTATTTACGTATCTAACAAATATTTCACATATATTGCTAATTTATATTTCTGTTTACAAATTTAGGATTTAATTTTTTAAAAAACCCTTCCTTTGTTATTTCAGACTTTTGTTATCAATAGTTTCTTAAGTGTATCTTTCTCTGTAGTGTGGATAGGAGCTTCAGAATTCAGAGAGAAAATAATGTGGTGATATGGTTCTGTCTAGGGACTTGGACAGAGCAGGTACCATTTGAGTTGGTTCCTGGAGGTGGGGGGTAGCAATTTATCTTAAAGATCATGTAGGGTCTAGATTCATGCTCACAAATGAGAAATTGAAATCTAGAGAGAGAAAATGATTAGTACAACATTATTCAGTACGTTTTGGAAGAACCTACGTCTCAATTCCTATCTAGTGTTTACTTATAGAATAAACTGCCTCTCTTTTATTCTGAGATGGTACTTTAAAAATCATTTCTCTCTTATTTGTCAATTACACCTCAGTAAAGCTGGGGGAAAATATCATTTCTCTCTTTCTCTTTTTCTTGTTCTATTTCCTGACTTTTTATTGTCTCTTTTATTCCTGTCTGTTCCTTGTCTTTTCTCATTCCTCTCTTATTTTTCAGTATTGGTCCTACTACAAATAGGTTATAGCATTGTAAGTTAAGAGCAGGATTTGGAGGAGTAGAGCTGATCAGATATTCCATATGGTCTGTAAAGGGCTACCTTCTTCTTGGATGTTATTTTTTAAAAATCAGAATTGTATTTACAGTGCTAGTTAAGTAAGCTGTGAATCAATCAAATACTCGTTAGTTGATGCTTACATAAATAGAAGAGCTAACCAATGAAGTAGATAGATACTAATTGATTTTTAAAGATCAGTAAAAACAACTGACATCTTTTTTTAAAAAAGATTTTTATCTTATTTGAGAGAGGGGGTGTGTGTGCGTGTGCATGTGCGTGAGTAGGGGGAGGGGGCAGAGGGAGAGGAGAGAATCTCAAGCCGACTTCCCCGCTGCTGCAGGGCTTCATCTCATGACCCTGAGATCATGACCTGAGCAGAAATCAAGAGTCAGAGGCTTAACTGGCTAAGCCACCCAGGCACCCCCAACTGACATCTTTTTTAGGAAATCACTTAATTCTTCCAATTTCATTCGTTAAATAATATTAATTGAGCTTCTACTATGTGCCAGACACCATGCAAGGTGATAGAGATATACTGGAGAGTAAGAAGAAAATAGTTCCTGACCCCTATTTTAGACTCGAGTTAAACAATTTGAAAGCTGGGACATTATTTTTATGAAACCTCAGTCAAGATTCTCTCTAAATAGAAGACTAACTTTGCTCTTCAGATAATCCAATTATTCATATCAGAATATAATCCTATGTTAAAAGTGGGAAAGTGCAATTTGAAATTCAGCAAGTTGTTTCATGAGTAGTTGCCATGTGCTACATAAAAAATAATATTGTGAGATTTTCCATAAAACTTTATTATGGACAGAGGGGAGACTGTTGATAAAAATAATGTAGAATTGACAATACCATATTGATTAAGAGCATGGTTTGGAAGTGAGCCTCCAGTCAGCCAGCTTTGTGACATTAAACAAATAATTTAAAAAATTCACATAAACCTTGGGGCAGCTGGGTGACTTAGCCAGTTAAGTATCTGACTCTTGATATTAGCTCAGGTCTTGATCTCAGGGTCATGAGTTCAGACCTCGTGGAGCCTACTTGGAAAAAAAAAATGAAAAATTCACATAAATCTCATCTTTTTTCATCTGTGATACGAGCGTAAAAAACAGTGGTTTTTTTTTTTTAAGATTTTATTTATTTGAAAGAGCATGCGAGCACGAGGGGGGAGGGGCAGAGAGAGGAGAAGCAGGCTCCCTGCTGAGCAAGGAGCCTAAAATGGGGCTCGATCCTAGGATTCTGGGATCATGACCTGAGCTGAAGGCAGACGCTTAACCAACTGAGCCACCCAGGCGCCCCACATCTGTCTTCTTAACACAAGACTAATAGCTTCCTCAACATCATTTAGATGTCTGATATTGCAAATCCAATCTGTCCAAAATTGAATTCCTCTTTCCCCTATAACATGTTCGGTTGCAGGTTTCAGTTGCATTAACTCTATCCTTTTAGTTGCTCAGGTCAGAAACCTAGGAGTCATCCTCTGACTTGGTTTTTCTCTCTTACATTCATATCTAATTCATTAGGAAATCTTGTTGGCTCTACCTTCAGAATATATTCAGGATTCTTCCACTTCCTAGCTACCATCCTGGTCAGGGGTATTATCATTTGTTGACAGAATTCTTGCACCTAACTGCTCTCCCTGCTTCAAAGCCCTCCATTGACTTTCCATTTCACTCAGAATAAAAGCAAGAATTCTTATAAGGCCTACAGGGCCCTTCAGAATCTAGTATCCTGTACTTCTTTGACCTCACCTTGCCCTTATTTACTCTGCTCTAGCCACACTGGCCCCCCCTGCTATTTCTCAAACATATCACAAATATTTCCACCTTAAAGACTTTGCTTTTGCTTTTCCTACCACCTGGGATGCTCTTACCGCAGAAATGCATGGCTAATTCCCTGATCTTTAAGTTTTTGCTTAAGTATCAGTGAGGTGGACTCTATCTACCGTATGTAAAGTTGTAACTTCTACCCAGCACTACCAATTCCCATTATCCTGCTCTACTTTTCTTTTTTCCAAAGCACTTAATTACTGCTAGCATACATCATTTACTTATTTATTATGTTTTGTTTATTGTCCCCCCCCAGTAGAATATAAGTTCTACAAAGGCAGCAATCTCTGTTTTGTTCATTGATATATCCTGAGGACCTTGAGGAACTTTTATTCTTTCTTAGTAGTCTTCCAAAGAACAGAGAGAAAATTTACTTTTCTTAATAGAATAAAACTCCACTTGATCTTAGCCAAAAGGCCGAGAAGTGATTAATAGAATAAAACTCTATCTCAGATTTACTATATGAGTCCATTGGATCCTTCTATATATATCCAAGTTACATCATGGGATCCTAGTGATCTTATTTTGCTGTACTTTGAAACATTTTATTATTTCATCATCCTAAGAATAGTTTTATCATTACTCATCAATTATTCCCAACTATGCTAAAAAAAACACTAAAATAATAAGAAAACAGATGATGGAATTGTCTAGAAGGATGATACAATAGTGAAGTAAGTCTTCATCATCCTTGTTACTATGTTGCCCTAAGTATTACATTATCTTTCAAGAATGTATAAAAGAAGTCTGGAAACACCATCCTTTTTAGCTTTCATTGAACAAAGTTGAGAATTCAGAATTTTACATTTTCTGCTCAAAATGGCAAGTAGAAGAAAATTGACAGAGGAAGACATTTCACAATTATTAGATCAATCAGAACATAAATGCAAGGAGACAGATGGTAGTACCTAGACTTTAATGATGTGATGAACTTGGTCTTTTAAGTAAAGTCTCAGACTCTGATTTTTTCAGAGACTATTATAGATGAATTTTCTCAAACTTAAGAATTGACAAATGAATGTATTGCTAAAGACAAAAAAAGGAAATAGGGTATTCTCATCTACTTAGTCATTCAGCAGGAAGTTCTTTACCACACAATATTTTATGATGAGAATCTGTACCATCCTGCTTTGATAAAAAGATATATGACTGTCTTCTTTCATATTTTATGGTGTTTGTGTACCAAAATTTCCTTGATATAGTTTGTATCAAGTGGACAATCACTGAAGGTAGATGTGTATGCAGAGGTGACTAGAAGGGAATAAATGATACAGAAGTGAAAAAAAACTAACGGATTAATCATTTTAATTTGTGTTTGTAAGTTGAAAAGTGAAAGTGTTTTGCAACTATGGAGCAAAGAAGAGATGTATTTGAGATCTGGTGTAGTATTTACAAAATGGATATGTTTCAAGTTCATAGATGATAGTCAATGAATAGTTGGTTGTATTTCAAGAAGTTGCCCATTTCTATATTTAGCTTCAAAAACAGGACTATATGAAGTAAAAGTTTTGGTTTGCCATGTTTAAATTATTAGGATTTCTAATAAAATTGTTATTCATTATCTCTTTAATCTCTGTAAATTATTTGTGAGATAAATTATTAAATGGGTCCATTAGACACTTATGATGGTGATGACTTTTATAATGCAACAGACACATAATGAACAGGCACTTCCCTAATCCTGGAGATATCAGGAGGACCTTTTAGAGAGACAAGGTGCTAGTGGCTAGCATGGTAATAAGTCGACTTTCAGGCCAAGTAAATGAAACAACTAGGCTGGTATTAAACACAGGAAAATTAAAGCATTGTGTAAGAAAGGAAACAGTATACTACTACATGGTCATAAGATGAATATTATCTTAACCTGAGAAAGGGGATGGAGGGAGAAGAAATTCAGATAGAATGTTATAAGAAAAGTAAATCCTCTTTTACTTTATTAGGAATTTAGATACTAATGTTTAAAATGGATAAATCAGGAGCACCTGTGTGGCTCAGTTGGTTAAGCATCTGACTCTTGATTTAGGCTCAGGTAATGATCTCAGGGTCCTGGGATTGAGCCCTTCTTAGGGCTCAGTGGGGAGTCCGCTTGAGATTCTTTTCCTCTTCCTCTGCCCCTCTCCCAGCTTGCTTGCTCTTTCTCTCTCAAATAAAAATAAAAATCTTTTGAAGATTTTGTTTATTTGAGAGAGAGACAGATAGTGAGAGAGAGCAAGATCGAAGAGGAGGGGGAGAAGCAGGCTCCCCACTGAGCTGGGAGCCCGATGCAGGGATCATGACCTGAGCTGAAAGCAGATGCTTAACCAACTGAGCCACCCAGGTGACCTAAATAAAAATAAATTTAAAAAATAGATAAATCCATAAGGAGCAGAAGGAACATTATTTAGAAGTATCTAGATGAGTACCAAAAGAAATAGCTAAAGACTTGAAAGTTTTTGCCTGTGGAGGAGTGCGGGCTGGAATAGGGGAGAGAGAACTGCTGTTTTTTTCTTACATGCTTTTTTAGTATTAGAGTTTTGAAAACCATATGCATGTGTTACTTTGATAAAAATTAATAATAAAATATGAAATTATCCCTTTAAAGAGAAAATCTGGCTGGTATGTATCAAATGAAGTTGAAGGCACAGGAACACCTCCTAGATTTGAGGTGAGGAGCAATGATGACTGGAGGGAAGCCAGAATATTAGCTTAGACAGACATTTTAAAGGGAGATACTATAGAATTGTTAAGACCTGGCCCGTTTGGATAATGAGAGTGAAACATTGGGTTAGGATGAAAATAAATCTGCATTTTGAGCCATTAATAACAACAGGGAAGAAAGTATTTGAGCCATTTTCACTTGTGGTTGTGAAGGTGAGTTTTTCTTCAGATGTGTTATGTTTGTAGTGACTACTATAATCATTTATGTTATATCCTGTAAGCAGTTATAAACGTAAGCCTGGACATGTTTGGTCTTAAGATGTGGGGAAAGATTTGAAGAAAATATGACCCCCCCACAATAATAAAAATGAATTGTTGTGGAGTGACTTGTTTTACCAAGGAGGGAGTGAACCAAGAACCAGATGTTGAAGAAAATGCATGTGCTTACACACAAAGTTAATGATAGGTAAAGAAAACAAAAAAAGATTTAGGAAGGAGACTAGGAAGTATAAAACAGAATTAGAAGGATTACTGAAAGACATAGATACCAAATTTATATAGCCTTTAAGTCTTCCTTTTTTTTTAAGATTTTATGTATTTATTTGAGAGGGAAAGTGCAAGAGAGAGCACCAGTGGGATGAAGGGCAGAGGGAGAAGCAGACTCCCTGCTGAGCAGGGAGCCCGATGCGGGGCTCAATCCCAGGACCCCGGGATCATGACCTGAGCCGAAGGCAGATGCTTAACGACTGAGCCACCCAGGCTCCCCAGTAGTTACCTTTACAAGAAGAAAAAACAGCTCCCATAATTGTATAGTATTAACTGTTTCTGTTGATAATTTTTCCCTTTCTATTCTTGTCAGTTTAATATGAGGGGTTTTTTTTATTTCTAAATAAATATTTCTTAACCAGTTAATTTCATTGACAAATCTTTAGGAGGGACTGGGAGATGAGAGAGAACTCTGTGTGTCTCTTGGAGATAATACAAAAGCCTTTATGTGACATAACTTTGCAAGAGCTCTGTATAACCCTGTACTAAGCACCTGTATTTATTTCCTCTTTCTTCTTCCTCCTCTACCTCTAAAAAAAGAAGAGCTAAATCCCCATTTATCGTTTATACACATTTAAAAATATAGATTGTTTCTGGTAAATTTAATATGATTTAAAATAAGAGGAACAATTTGATGCCTAACTTGCAAATTGTTCTAATAAAATTTGTTTTATTTAAACTAATGGTAGTTAAACACTGCAAAATTTTAATGACTTAAAATGGTTTTGTGACCAATGTGAAATGGAAAGATATAAATAAGAGACAGAAATAAAGAGCAGTTTGAGAAGAATGTAAGTGAATAAAGTGGCTCAACCCTCAGGGGATTTGCATGTGGCATTGTATGTATTTCAAAAGTTTCCGTTGAAGTAACAGATGCTGCTGATGAAGTTGGGAATAGTAACTTCATTTGTGGCTGATTCAGTTGCTTATCCGAAGTGAGAAGATCCCAGGGGGATATCTGGTGTAGTGGAATTAGGCTCAGGAAAAGATATGACATAAATATCTGGCAACTTCATCTTTGTGATCTTTATTCCATAAACGTTGGCTAGGTATAGGTATGATTATTTATAAATGTCCAATTATCTTATATTTCATGTGGATCCTGTGTCTACCAAGTGATTTTATTCAATAGCAGTGATTTTTAAAGTATTTTATAGTTCTTAGAATTTTTTACTACAGAAATTCCAAGTCTTTTAGTTTTTTTTAGTCATAGAGAATCATTTTTTTTTAAGTTTTTATTTATTTATAATCTCTACACCCATCATGGGGCTCGAACTCACAACACTGAGATCAAGAGTCTCGTGCTCTAACAACCCAGCCAGCCAGGTGCCCCAAGAATTGTCTTAATGAACATGTGTATGTACAGTGACAACCCGTGAAATTGGCTGTTGGCTTATTTACCCCCAGTTCAAAACAGTGTTTACTCAGACAAGTGTGCATATTAATGTTTCCTTTTTTTCTTTTTCTTTTAAATCATTTTTTCTAATGTAATTCAGAGTATGCAAGATGTCATGCTTATAACTGGATAGATGGATAAAAACAGATGGTCCATAGAGGTATGTAGAGAACTTAACAATGTAATGAGGGAAGTAAAATATTTATTAATATAGCTGTAAACACAAGGTTGGAAGTGCCTAATCGTCTAAGAGATAAATAAGGTGTTTTTAGGGAGGGAGAAAATACTTCTACCAGAGTGAAATCAAGAGGAAATGTTACTTAAGTAATTCAGTAAACCTGAGTACCTGTGATAACTAAACAGTCCTGCTTTGGAAGATACAAAGATAGAAATGACATGGTCAAAGTCTAGGATGTTACAAAGTTGAGAGTGATTGTCTTTGCTTTTGAAGGGTTATCAGGGAAGACTTCAATGGAGGAGGTAGCACTTGAAGACCAAGTCCTAATTCCATGTTGTGAAGTTGGGGGCGGCTTGTGTTCCAGGGAATACATGCATTGGCATAGTTGCAGAGAACAACAGGACACATTGAGGAAATTATTAAGCTTAGTTGGAGCACTGAGATCAGGAAGATGAAGCCAGAGAAACAGATAAGGACCAAATCATGGAAGGCATTATGTGGCATACAAAGGAAGTTTTAAGTTTATCCTGTAGGCATCGAGGGACCATTCAGGACAGAATGTATTCATATTTCCATTTTAGAAATTCCATTCGTAGTGTATACAGATATCAAATCATTATGTTATACACCTGATACTAAAGTTGTAAAAAATAAAAGCATTCCAGTAGCAGTGGAATGGAAAATGAGTTGTGGTGTTAGAGATAGTCAGAAGTTATTAATCATCTAGCTAAGAAACTAAGTATCAGTGGGCCAATGTAATGGTATTGAGGCTGTGATGGAGAGAGAATTTACAGGATTTGGTAAGTAATTATATGAAAGGTGAGAGGGAAGAGTTGAGGTTTTTTTTTTTTTTTTAAAGATTTTATTTATTTATTCATGAGAGAGAAGAGAGAGAGAGGCAGAGGAAGAAGCAGGCTCCCAAGGAGTAGGGACCCCAATGCGGGACTCAATCCCAGGAGCCTGGGATCATGACCTGAGCCGAAGGCAGATGCCCAACCATCTGAGCCACCCAGGCGCCCAAGAGTTGAGGTTTTTTATATGGAAAATACATTGAGACAGCTTATTGAGATAGAAGACACAGGAAGAAGATGGAAGCTTTTGTCTGTTTTTAAGAGCAAGAAATGCAGAGAATGGAGAGAAAATGAATTCATTTTTATTGATTATGAGTTTGTGTTACCTGCAAGATGTCTTAATCTATATGTCCAATAGATCAGGAACTCAGGAAAAGATCTGGTCTAGAGAGACAGATTAGGGACTTCTCTCCACGGACATGTCTGACATGAGCTGGGATTACGAATCTAGAAGGAGGAGAGAAAGAGTGGAGCGTACCAAGTAACCAGTGAAGGAAGAGGAAACTGAAGGGGGTAAGAACTGGGAAAGTATTTTGTTATATCAACCATGAGAACTGTAACTGCTCACAGAGGTCAAATGAGAGAGAAGTACTGAATATTTCCCACATGCATTAGCTATGAGGAGCTCAGCCTTCAAAGGACATTTAGAATTTGTAGTCATGGAAATTGGACTGGGTTAAGTGGAAAATTGGGCAAAGAGGGAGACAATGTTGGAGATCAAGGGGGTAAAATGAGCAAAAGTACAGAAAGGGCAAAGCACTGGGAGTGTTACTTTACAAACAGTAGGACCTTTTAGTTTATTAGGTATGAGAAAAGGGAGTCTGGGCAATAAATTCAGAATTGTATTATTAATATGCCTTCAGTGCTATAACTGCCAAATTATTTAGCCTCAAGTTATCTGGTGAGAGCATTATTCACAACCTTCTCCACTTTTCTTTCTTTTCCTGACCATTTCACTGTGTTTTAGAGGAGTGAAAAAATGCCATCTCGTGCAAGTCAGAGTTTTGTCTGTACCCTGCAAGTGAGAGGATACCGAGAAGGCCCAAAATCTTGATTCCTTAGGAATTGCAGGTCTATAACAACCATTGTCTTTTTTGCCCTAGTCCCCAGTTGTGAGCTGTCTATAGACTCACAGATTATTTGGGGAGAAAACACTTGCTAAAGGTCTTACAAACTTAGAATTATAAAGAAGACCATTTTGGTGATACAGGCATCCTAAGTTAATTGCTCATTAGTAGAATTCAGTATTTCCGTGTTAAATAACTCATTCCCTAAATAATGGTGGACTTTTTAATCTTTAAAACTTGATTAATCATCTTTCTATTTTATTTTTTTAAAGATTTTACTCATTTGAGAGAGAGTGCGTGCACTCAGGGGGAGGCTCAGAGGGAGAAGCAGACTCCCCACTGAGTGGGGAGCCCAATGTGGGGCTTGATCCCAGGACCTTGCGATCATGACCTGAGCCCAAGGCAGACACTTAAAACCAACTGAGCCACTTAACCGACTGAGCCCCTCATCTTTCTGTTTTAAAAAATGAAATTATCATGGTTATTTACTTTAGCACAGTAGTGCTTTTAAGGTTGTTTCACCCAAAGATGCACATACTACTCTGTAGTAAGTTCCTTGAGGGCAGGCAATATGCCTTAGTCATCTTTCTGTCTCCTATACTGTCTTTTACAATGAGAAATATTCAGTAAATATTTGTTGAAAATTAACTCAACGCTACATTAAATGAAAACATTTTACACATTGAGGAAAGTCGCGTTACATTCTTTCTTTTTTTTTAGGTAGGCTCCACACCCAGTGTGGGGCTTGAACTCACAACCCTGAGATCAAGAGCCCCATGCTCTACTGACTGAGCCAGCCAGGTGCCTCACATTCACACTCTTAAATAATCAATAGGGAAAATAAGTTTTTAATATCTGATTTGCTGAATATTCAAACCCATTTTATGCTTGAATAAGAAAATCATACATACATACTTTTTACTGAAATCTAATGAGATTTATAATTTTTAGGTGTTAGAAATTAGGATATCTAGAAAATATAAGGCATCTCTGGCTTCCTTATAAGAAGGAGCTACAGGGGTATTGGGCTCAGGAAAAGATTCTTCTTAGACCCTGGCACCTGCGCTGCAAATAACCAACTGAGTCCTTCTGTAATCTTTGGCGATCTTTGGAATACATTTTATTAACTCCTGTTTTCTGTCATATTACTCCAGAAGATAGAACCAGCTCTATAATTGTCTGTGGCTGCTCTCAGCAAAGGAATGATCTTCAGCTGTTCCCACCCACCAGAATGTAGGCTAATGTAACTGAGGCAGAGCGGGAACTGGCTTTGCTCCTAAGAATTCTAGTCCAAACCCTTACATCCTTTGAAAACTGAATGCAGTATTACGGGTAAATAGCTACCTTAGCACTACCTTTTACAGAAAGCACTAATTGCCATTTCTTGTAGAAAGTACTACACATAAAAAAGTGAATATTTGTGTGATCATAACATATAGGGTACTGGGGATAAAATGTATATTTAAAACAATTTATAGACTCTGGATCACCATATAAATATGAAAGATGTTTACATTTATTACCATGCAGTAATAGAGAAAGTGTGTGTGTGTGTGTAATTAAGATAGCAGAATAATTCCAGAAATAGAAAATGTGTAAAATACTGTAAGGTTATGGGCTTACTTTTTTGTTTTGAAAGTTATTTCAGAAGAGATGAAGTATATTGGATGTTGCTGAATGTTACAGAGAACACTGTAATACTGTTTTATTATCTCTGCCATCAATATTAGTAGTCTGGTAGAAAGAGGCCTGCTGTGCTGTTCCTTGTGGAGAGCTCACACAATCATAAGTACAGGTATTTAAAGTTAAACCAGAAGAGGACATGGAAATTTTCTTAGTTGGAAGAATAGATTTAATATTAAGTATTCATATGTGTTTGAGGTAAAAGATGTCTTATAAGTAATAATATTTAATGCTTACTATTCTCATATATATATAAAAAGATCTATGACATTTCTTAATAAAGAAATTACCGTTACCTCTTCCAATTAAACTGTATTGTTTGCTGTATCCTTTTACCTCTTCCATTCTGTTGTGTGTACCTTTCCTTTTTACTGGCGTTCTCTCTCATCTCCATCTATTAAAATCCTGTATAGGACTTTCCCTTCCAGGTATATTGTGTAAACTTATACCAGACTTGCCCGCCTAACAAGAAATGATGAAATTAGCAGAAAAGGACTTTAAAACAACTATTATCAATAGTTGTTTATATATTATCAATATACACAGAGGTTTAAAGGGAATATAGACGACCGGCAGTACTGGGCCATGATTCATGAGAATATGGAAGCAAACAAGATGTATCCTACAGTCAACCTAAATTTCTACCTAGACACTGCATGATGGTGCCAAGAGAGGGAACCCAGGCACAGGACTAGAGCCTCACTAAGATGGGAAGCAGAGAGAAGAGTTGAGGGAGGCTAAGGAAGCTATACTTTGTGGGGCAGAGTACTGGAGGGAAGGAGCTGCGGAGGGAAAGAACTCCAGAAATCTGCATAGGGTTGCCCATGAACACCAAGGATACTGCGTTCCTACCTGTGCACAGGTAGGTCCAACTCCACTAGACTTGGACAAAAGCCTACTGTCTACAAGCTGAGCCAAAGTGAAGAGAAAGTGTGGAAAACCTGCAACATTTAATAGAAACCCCAGAAGGTACAAATTAGTTAAGTAGGGCTAAATTAGCTTTAGAGTAAATTAGCTCTACTGTGGACCTACCCTAACAAAGCTATAAAGGTCTCAAAAGAGTCAAGCTAATCTGAAATTTACTTAACTGCTTGTCAGAACAGAGTCTAACACTTCAAAGTAAGAAAACAAAATTGAGACATTCAACAGTACCATTTACAGTAACTAACATCCAAGAAAAAAAGTTACTAGGCATACAAAGGACAATGTCACTCATAACCAGGAGAAAAATCAGTTAAATAAAAGAAACCTAGAAATTACAGAGATGATGAAATTACCGGAAACAACTTTAAAGCAGCTATTAGAAATATACACTGAGGTTTAAAGAAAAAGAAATATAATAAGAGAAATGGAAGATCTGAAAAAAGAACCAAATGATCTTTTAGAACTGAAATATACAGTATTTGAGATAAAAAATGTACTGGATGAGCTTAAGTACAAATTAGCTAAATCAAAGGGAAAGAGTAAGAGTCTGTTATGGACATTTATGCTGATAATTTCAACAATTTAGAAGTAATAGACAAATTCTTTGAAAGTCACAGATTACCAAAACTGGCCCAAGCAGAACTAAAAGATGTGAATAGCTCCACACCTACTAAAGAAGTAGAATTACTTTTTCTATTACTATTTTTAGAACCTCCCTGCAAGTAAAATTCCTGGCTCACAACAAGGAAAACTCCAGCCTAGATGACTTCACTGGTGAATTCTATCAGATATTTAAGGAAGAAATAACACCAGTTCTGCACAAACTCTCCCCAACACTTCCCAACTCTTATGAGGCCAGTTTTACCCCAATATCAAAACCAGACAAAAACATTGTAAGGAAAGTATAAATCAGTATCCTTCATGAACACAGATGTAAATATTCTTAATAAAATACTAACGAATTATACAGTATATTGTAAAGCACAATACATCCTAACCAAATGGTGTTAATCCCAGAATACAAGGCCAGTTTATTTGAAAATGAATCCCTGTCATTCACCATATTAACAGAGGAAAAACCATGGGGCCATCTCAGTTGATGCAGAAAAGGCATATGATAAAATTTAAAATACAATCATATTAAAAACTCAGGAGAGTAGGAAAAGTAGGAAATTCTTTTGAATTTCCTCAACCTGTTATGAAAAATCTACAGCAGTTTGCTTAATTCAGAAAGACTGAATTTTTCACCCTTTTGGAACAAAACAAAGATTATCTTCTGTTACCACTTAAAATACTATTACACCTGGAAGTCCTTTATAATGCATTGAGGTAAGAAAAAGCAATAAAAGGCATACAGATTAGAAAGGAGGTGATAAAACTGTCTTTATTCACAGGTGAAATGATAGTGTATATAGAAAACTGGGAGGAATCTACAAAAAGCTTCTAGCACTAAGTAAATTTAGCAGATTTTCAGGATGCAAGGTGAATAAACAAAAACCAACTATATTTCTATAAACTTGTAATCAGAAATTGAAAAATGAAATTAAAAAAATAATTTAAAATTAATTTAAATGTTATTTAAAATTAATTTAAATGTTATTTAAAAATTTTTTTTCAGTAACAGGAAGAAACATGAACTACTGAGGGATAAATTTAGTAAAATATATGGAAGACCTGTCCACAGAAACCCATAAAACATTGCTGAGAAAAAGAAGACCAGTGAAGAGATACACCATATTCATGTTTTAGAAGACTTGATATTGTTTAACTTTCCAGGCTGATCTATAGATGTAGCACAATACCAATCAAAATCCCATCAAGCTTTTTTTGTAGAAATTATATTCTAAAATTTATACAGAAATCAAGGGCCCCTGGCTGGCTCAGTTAGTACTCTTGTGACTCTTAATCTTGGGGTCGGTCATGAGTTAAGCCTCACATTGGCTGTAGAGCTTACTTTAAAAGAGAAAAAAATGCAAGTTTAAATTTATGCGGATATCAAAGGATAGCCAGAGCAATCTTGAAAAAGAACACAAAAGTTGGAAAACTTATTCTACATGATTTTAGGGGGTTTTTTTGTTTTGTTTTTTTTAAAGATTTTATTCATTTATTCATGAGAGAGACAGAGGGAGAGAGAAGCAGAGGGAGAAGCAGGCTCCCAAGGAGCAGGGAGCCCGATGCGGGACTCGATCCCAGGACCCTGGGATCATGACCTGAGCCGAAGGCAGACGCTTAATCATCTGAGTCACCCAGGCGCCCATGATTTTAGGTTTTTAAAGTAAAGTTGCAATATGGTATAATGTTAGACCTGTAGCTCAGTGTAACATACTAGAACTTCTAGAAATTGACCCGCATGTATATGGTCAGTTGATTTTCAACAAAGTCGGTAAGGTAACTCAATGAAGAAAGGGTATTTTTTCAACAAATGCTGAAACAACAGGATATTCGTATGGGGAGAAATGGGTAATAACTAAGTATAAAAAGCTAAAACTATAGAATTTTAGAAGAAAACATAAAAAGCGCTTGCTTTTGTAACCTTGCATAGAGAGATTTCTCTGGACATAGAAAACCGTAAAGGGAAAAGTTGTCAGATTTATTAGTTTTGCTTTTCTGAAAACTGTTAAAAAAATGAAAAAAGCAAGCCACACTGGGAGAAAATATTTGCAAACGCATGTCTGATAAAAGACTGCTATCTAGAATATATAAAGGACTCCTCTAATTCGATCAAAGAAAGACAACCTCCTTCACTCCCCTCAAAAAATAAAAATAAAAAAACCACTCAATTTAAAAACAAGCTAACAGGTGCCTGAGTGGCTCAGTCAGTTAAGTGTCTGACTCTTGATCTCAGCTTAGGTCTTGATCTCAGGGTGGTGAGTTCGGGCCCGGTATTGGGCTCCACACTGGGCGTGTAGCCTACAATCAATCAATCAATCAATGCTAAAAATTCAAATAGTTTTTGAAAGAAGATATATGAATGGCAAATAAATACATGAAAAAATGCTTAGCATCATTAGTTATCAGAGTAACGCCCATTAAAATCTTAATGCATTACTGCATATGCATTCAAAGACTAAAATTGAAAAGACAGTTTCAAGTTTGGTGAGATTATGAAACTATGGAATTCTCATACATTGCTGATGGGAATGTGAAATGACAGAACCACTTTGGAAAAATTTGCCAGTTTCATATAAAGGTAAAGATACACTTAACCATATCCAGTAATTCTACTCCTAGGTATTTTCCCAAGGCAGATGAAAAACTTACGTCAATTAAAAAGAAATAATCAGAGTGAAAGAAGCCAAACACAAAATGGTACATAATATATGATGTTATTTATATACAGTCCTAGAACAGGCAAAGCAAATCTATGGTGACAGAAAGCAAATCAGTGGTTGCCCTGAGGTGGAGGATCAACTGCAAATATGCACAAGGTAACATTTTGGGATGGTGGAAATGTGCTATATTTGATTGTTGTGGTGGTTACGCAGGTGTGTACATTTGTCAAAATACATCATACTATATTTTTTACATGGGTATATTTTATAATATGTAAATTATACTTTAATAAAGTTTTCTTTATAGCACAGTCTTCTGGGACTTTTTTCCCCCTTTTCCCCTAAATTCAGACATTGTCTATTCTTCCTCTAAATTTACTGTAGAATTTTGTTTGATCTTCTCTTACTCCTTTCTTCTTCTTTCATTTGTCTTCTTTACTAAATTATAAGCTTTTTCGTCTTTTTTTACCGCATAGCACCTTGCTCATTGTAACCTTTCAGTATGTTTGTTGCACTGAGTTGATTTGATGCAAAGGAGTTACCAGTTATTGCTTTGATTACAATTCTGATGTTTGAAAAAAATTACAGCCCCAGATATTAGCTAGACAAGGCTCTAAGGCAGCTAAGAGTTAATATTAGGCATCTTTAAGGCAATTCTAATGTTACACTTTAGGGCAATCCCGTATTATATTCTATGGCAATGGGTGGTGAACACATGGAAGATGAGTACTTCTGGGCCCTGTGGGAAGTTGTCTTTAAGGGAAGATACCCTGTGCTAGTTGCAGAGGCATGCAGGACAATGGATTTGATTTTAATAATGAATGAAAATGCAAAAGAATCAAAGAAACTTAGTGCTAGATGGTACCATGGATGCCATTTAATCCAACCCATTATTATACAGGTCCAGTGAAGGTCAGTAACCTGCCCAGGGCCACACAGCAAATAAGAGAGAGGGTTAAGACTGGCTAAGTCCCATACCAGGAATTTAAGAAAGTGGAGTATTGGCTGCATGTAGAAGTTCTAATGAGTTGCCCTTAGACAAAGCTTCCATTAGTTTGGGATTTGGAGTTAAGAAGAAGACAGGATAGATAAAAGAGAAAGGGCAGGAGTCAACTGTTATTACCGGGATCGAACCAAAACTGGAATCATTGGGTAGCACCAGGAGTTGGCTCATGTGTTTCTGGTGAGTCTTTGTTCAGTTTACCATTGAGAAGTCTGATTTCATCTGTAATCGAAACCTGTTTTGTGTACCCGTTGATAAATTTTCTGCAGTAAGAATATACTGTAGCTTGTTGAGGAGTTAATATACAACCTGGAATATTGTTGAATCCCACAGGAATGTTGAAACAATCTAAATGGAGTCGGATCTTTCTCTCAGACCTTCCCTTTTCTCACTGTTCTCTGTTCAACTGTAAATTTATTTGGAATTGGGGGTGGTAATTGCTATTTTGCATTTCACTGGTTTTTAGGTTTTATTTTTTTTAAGGACAATATTAATGCAGTTTTTTTAATTAAAGTGATTTTTAATGGTCATTTTGAATTTTAAAGATGAAGGACACTGAGGTACAAAAGGCAGCTTTGAAACTTACAGCAGAGCATGCTCCTTAGCTGGATCTTTTGAATAAAAGAATCCCGTTGTGGATGGTGATGATGCACAGCTATTTAATGTATTCTCCATGCTCCGTGTATGGATGCAGGCTCCAAACTTTACAAAGGACATAATCATCTGCACAGCATCTCTGTTCTCCTATGGATTGGTCTTTTTGTAAAGCAGCCTTTTGGTTTTCTTAGTAAAACTATTTTATTTTAAATATATCTCTAGACACTTACTCCTGGTAGGCCTGGGGAAATGTAGATTACTTCATGTCTCCATAAAATTCCTTTCAAAGAAAAGAGTCAAGCTCGATTTGCGTTTTCAAGATAAAGAAGAGGAATAAATAGGAGGAAGGAAGAAATCTTAACTTTGCTTCAAGGAGAGAAATCCTTTGAAGAAATCTTCAATCCTTTGTGGATACCATAGCTTCTGCATTAGTCATATGTTCCTTCCTCCTTGGTCATGAGTGGACCAGAGGAATAACAGCCATTTGCAAAGGGCAAAGAGAAGAAAACAGCTGATAAAGAGGAATGTAGGGCTCCCAAGCCCCCTAGGTTTTTACATTTGTATTTTTAGATCAGTCATTGGTTTCTGGGTATTTGATCTCCTTATTTGTTGTTTTATTTCACTGTGTTTGTTATAAAATACAGTGTTAAATTTCTAGCCCCCAATTGTGAGATTGTATTCAAAGTCCAGTTTTTAAAAATGTTACAATGAAAGTCAACTACAATGGGAAGCTAGTAGACATAGTTAATACTGATATTGGAAGGCAAAACCTTTCCTCTGCCTTGGGTCTGGGTGGTGGAGGCCTGTGAACTAACTAGTGAGTGATACAGAGATTAACAGGAGGAAAGACAAAGTGTGGGAGCGCGCAGTAATAAGCAACTCAACTCAGTTGCCAGAGGTAAAGGTTTGTTTACCAACCTAACATAAGAATTTAGGGCTTCAGGGCGCCTGGGTGGCTCAGTTGGTTAAGCGACTGCCTTCGGTTCAGGTCATGATCCTGGAGTCACTGGTTTGAGTCCCGCATCGGGCTCCCTGCTCGGCAGGGAGTCTACTTCTCCCTCTGACCCTCCCCCCTCTCATGTGCTCTCTCTCAAATAAATAAATAAAATCTTTAAAAAAAAAAAGAATTTAGGGTTTCGAAGGATGGAACGTTTTTGATGATGCTGGTTTATACATCTTGGTGTTTTCAGAATGTTCTAGAAGCCAAAGTCAGTCACTTCCCTGACTGGAGACCCTGGGTGGGGGGTGGGGGGGGTGTCCTGCAGCTGACTTTCATAAACCTCTGCTTTAATCAGATAAAGGAAGTTTAGATAAGATTTTTTTCTGCATCTGCTACTGGGTTTTTTGTTTCTTCACTGATTTTTTTTTTAATTTGTTTATGGCTTCATTATTTTCAAAGCATTTTCACGTATCTCATTTGAGTCTCAGAGTATTTTTTAGGTAGAAGGGACAAATATTATTCCCATGAATCTTACAGGTAAGAAAATTGAGATTAAGAGAGATTAAGTATTTGTTCAGAGCCACACAAGTAATACAGAGCCAAGATAAGAGGTTATTCACATATCTCACCACACCTTTGGGGTCCAGTTTCAGTACTGACAAATTGAATAATGTCAATCTATAAGTGCTTTAAGGTGTCAAGATTTCAGTAACATTTTATTTGTTTTGTAGGAGAAGATGATGTAAGTTGGTTCATCAGTGACAAAGACGCGGAGGTAAAAAAATTGTTTTTTGAAGTTATGAATAGTAGATTAATAAATTCCTTTGATTTGAAGTTTCCTTCCTGAACTTCAGTATGATAACTTAATAAACTTTTTAGAGACAGGAGTGGTCCAAGTATGTTGTAAGAAAAAGTTTGATTTCAGTATATGGTGATTGAATTTGTCAGAAGTGTGGTTCAGCCTTGATTTTTGTCAGTCTGTTAATTGCCATAATGATTTAGTCCCCTTTCCCTTCTGTTTCTTCTCTGCCATGGTGAGTCCTCTCAGCCCATATTGCCTGGTACCACTAAAGATCAACACCGGAAATAACTGCTTCTTCAGTGTAAGGAAATGGTTAGTCTATATTTAGGATGTGGCAGGTGTTTGTCTTTGTCAATTATTAGCCTTAATTGTGACAGATGGTTAGAAAAGAGAATAATTTTACAACTTAGTAAAAAAGTTTTAAGAGATAATTAGATTGTGTCTACATTGGGCCTACCTGGTTAATCCAGCAGAATAACAAGTAAAAGATGAAAAGCTTTTTCAAAGATGAAATTCTACCCAACAGGGTAAAAGCATGGTTGGCATTTACATATTCCCCTTTAGGTATTCCATATGATATGTTTTGCTAATACTCTTTTGCAAGACACTAGATTTTGGCTAGAATATGGGAGAACTAGAATTGGGTTACTGTAGGCAGAATAGATCTTAAAAGTACTCTATTGGAAGGAAGTTATCTCATTGTCTCTTAGAAATTATAATCCAGTTTATAGGCAGTAACCCTGGGCTGTTCAAAAGAGAGAATGGGTTTGGTCATTACATGGGTTTTATAACTTTAAAGACAAAAAAACATTTTAAAAAATCCCTTAGGTAAAAATTTAAGCAAGTTTCTCATTCAGAAAAATATGATATACATTCATATATAGAAATCAGCAATATCTTTGGCTCTGAATGTCACCAGAATGTCTAAATGATGCCTATCAGTACCCCTACTGGACCTCAACTGTAAGTAGAGGAAGATACAAAAGAAATGGAACCATATGGAGAGGTGTAAAAGAATGGGGTGGGGGGACAGACAAGAAGTAGAGTTGTCTTCATGGCAACCCCTTTTAAGTTTTTCTAACTTCTTTTAAGAACACAAAAGTTCCCTGTTGCTGGGTTCTATAGATTAAATAGACTATAGCTGTTAATTCTTTTGAACAGAGTGAAATATTTTTTTTAATTATTGATTTTTTTCCCCCTTAGGCCCAGATAGTTAATAATAGATCATCTGGAAGATGGACCCACCGATACTATTCAGCCAACAAAAATGTTACCTGTAGAAATTGTGACAAATGTGGCCATTTATCGAAAAACTGCCCCTTTCCACAAGTATGTGAAATACATAATGTTTCTTTCCTCTTTGTTAAAAATCAAAATCTTAAGAGTGAACCCCTATAACCTTAGAATTCAAATCTTGCATAATATGTGTGTAGATTTCACATTACATTTTCATGTGGGTCACAGCCTAGAATAGTAGCAGAGAAGGAACAATGAAGTTTAGAGTCAGAAAAACCTAGAATCAATTTAGCTGTCCATTGGTAGTTGCATAACCTTAGGCAAATCATTTCACCCTCTATGCCTCTGTTTTCTTGTCTATAGAATGAGGAAATTAAATCGAATGATTCCTGAGACCCCTCTCACTTCCAAACCTACTTTATGAGACAGCTTTCTCTCTTTTTTTTTTAAGATTTTATTTATTTATTTGACAGAGAGAGACACAGTGAGAGAGGAAACATAAGCATGGGGATTGGGAGAAGGAGAAGGAGAAACAGGCTTCCCGCTGAGCAGGTAGCCTGATGCGGGGCTCAGTCCCAGGACCCGGGGATCATGACCTGAGCCGAAGGCAGACACTTAATGACTGAGCCACCCAGGTGCCCCGAGACAGCTTTTTCATTGTGGGGTAATTTTCATTGTTAGAAAGTTATCATTTTAAGCATTTATCTATGTTTATTGTGTAAATTACGTTAAACAGATACATCAACCTTTGGAACAACACAGAACTCAAGTTCTTAGATGTTCCCTGACACATAGTAAGCCCTCAAGAAACATTCCTTCCATTTACCTACTCCTTCTTCCAAATGATTGTCTTTCAGATGTTTGAGACAGCTCTTAGGTTTCCTCTTTGTCTTTGGTCCTCCAGGCAAAGCAGCCTCTTTCAGTATCTGTTCCTCCTAAGACTTAGCTTTCAGATCCTCAACTTTCCCCAGGCACAATCCACTTTGTCAGTGTTCCTACAAGATGAGGCATAAGAAGTAGATGCCAGTTAATAGTACATGCGCAATGAGCCTTTTTAGCAACCGCAGGATACAGATAGCTTGTGTTAAAGCTCTGATTTCAGACATTTTATTTGATATTACAGTTACACTCAAGATTTGACCTTCATTGGGGTCTCAAAATGGAAATAAATTTTATGGAATTATACAGAAAAAGAAAATCTTCTATTTGAGACCAAACTATTTTGCTAAAGAGGTTTTCTGTTTGCCACCTAGAAAGTCCGCCCCTGCTGTCTCTGTTCTGAGAGAGGACACCTCCAATATGCCTGCCCGGCCCGCTTTTGCTTAGGCTGTTCTTTGCCTATGTCTTCCACTCACAGATGTCTTGAAAGGCCTTCCTGGAGAAAACGATGTGACCGATGTGATATGATAGGCCACTATGCTGATGTGAGTATCCTGCGTATAACTGATTTGTCGGACTTTGGGGGCAGTGTGCCAATTTGTAACTATCAGTCAGCCTACCTAAAAGAATGTTTATTCTATACCATATATGATGATAGCCATGTCCCTTTGGCTACTGATCATCTAAAGCAATGTTCTAATAGGGATCCTACTGAATGGTTCATCAGGAGGCAGCATCAAGAAATATTGTAAACCTATGCTTGCCTCCTTTGCTTAATATGCTTGCCAAGTAAAGGTTTGAAATAAAAGAGGTATGTAATTAATAACATGTAAAATTTATGTACCTATTCATTCATAGTTAGATGAAAATATATACCTACTTAGCAGTTGTATACAAAGGTCTATATGAAGCCTGGCTTGATGCTGCTTATTGATGACTCTTGCTGATATAATAGCCTTAAGCAAGAAGGACAAAACCACCAATACTTTAGATCTGCTTATCTTAGTTCACTTTTTAGATTTAAAAAAAAAATAATTTAGAAGACATTCAGTTACCTATAGCACATTAAATTTTAGCGCATTATTTTGGACATCATTTTGCATCATATGGAGTTTTAGTCAAAATTTCAAAGACCAGAAGGGCTGTAGAAGTTGTTTTTTTTTTTTAAAGTAAGAATCTTTTCTTTTTAATTTATACTTCACAAAGACATGCTACAAAGCACAAACATTTTTCTAATTTTATTTATATTGGAGTATACCTATAACCTTTTGCCTAAAAGAGTGATATGGCTTTCTACTGAGATGAATTTCAGATTAAAACATTACTAGAATATGAATGTTTGGTATATATGTCTCTCATGTAAATATATCAACTACTGATTATAATTTTTAAAGTGTCTTTTTAAACAAATAAAAGATAAGGTCACTGTCTATACATTGTTCTACAATTTGACTTTTTTCTCCTTAATTCCTTATGAATGCATATCTCTGCATTAGCTCATATCTACCTGTCAAAGGCTAACTTTTACTCCACTGTATAGATTTACCAGTTTACCCAGCAATTTCTTTACCGATATATCTATATTTATAGTTACAGCCCATTTTTTAAAGCAAACAGTGCTACAATAAATATCTTTGTGTGTGTGTGTGCGTGTGTGTGTAAGATCATTTCAGTAAGTCAGATTCTAAGTGGGATTGTGTAATAAAAGGATATATACATTTATATCTGGATAAATATTGTCCAGTTGCTCTTCTAAAAGGTGGTACCAGTGGGGGCACCTGACTGGCTCAATCAGTAGAGCATGGCAACTTTTGATCTCGGGGGTTGTAAGTTAAAGCCCCACGTTGGGTGTAGAGATTACTTAAAAATAAAACTTTAAATAAATAAATAGTACCAATATATCCACCTGCCAAATGTGTTTAAGAGTGCTCTCAACAGGGACACCTGAGTGGCTTAGTTGGTTATGCATCTGCCTTTGGCTCAGGTCATAGTCTCAGGGTCCTAGGATTAAGCCCTGTAGGGCTCCCTGCTCAGCAGGGAGTCTGCTTCTCTCTCTCTCCCTCTGCTTGTGCTCCCTCTGGAGCACACTCTCTCAAATACATAAATAAAATCTTCCCCCCCCCCCCCAAAAAAAAGAGTGCTCTAAACACTATAATCAGTCTTTTAAAATTTTGGCCAATCAGATAAGGAGAAAATGATATCTTACTGTTTTTATTTGTATTTCTTTTTTTTTTTTAAGATTTTATTTATTTATTTGACAGAGAGAGACACAGCAAGAGAGGGAACACAAGCAGGGGGAGTGGGAGAGGGAGAAGCAGGCCTCCTGCATAGCAGGGAACCCGATGCGGGTTTCGATCCCAGGTCCCTGGGATCATGACCTGAGCCAAAGGCAGACGCCTAACGACTGAGCCACCCAGGGGCCCCTTTATTTGTATTTCTTAGGCCACTAGTGACATTGAATGTGATTCTCAAGACTAGGTGTGGAGATAGAAGTTGTTATTTCTTTCCAAAGTAGCTTAAACTGGGGCACCTGGCTGGCTCAGTTGGTAGAACATGTGACTCTTGATCTTGGGGTTGTGTGTTCAAGCCCCATATTGGGTGTATAGATTACTCAAAAAAATAAAATCTTTAAAAAAAAATGTAGTTTTTTGGGGCGTCTGGGTGCCTCAGTCGGTTAAGCATCCAACTCTTCATTTTGGCTCAGGTCAAATGTGAAATCAAGCCTCACGTTGGGCTCTGGGCTCAGCACAGAGTCTGCTTGAGATTCTCTGCCTCTGCCCCCGCCCCCACGCTCGCTCCATCTCTCTCTTACTCTCTCCCAAATAAATAAATAAAATCTTTTTTTTTAAAGTAGCTTAAACTTACTTTTTAATATTTACTGTCTTAAAAGTAA